>NC_140505.1:33047142-33577142 GCF_964339955.1 Pipistrellus hanaki
TGCCATTGTGCCATTTATTATTCTTTTTTAGCATCTTACTCTAAAGGAGACATATAAAATAGATATTGGGTTCTATAAAACAGACAAGAAAAGGAAGACATATAAGAGGTCTTTGCCATTACTTTGTCTCAACTAAGAAGAACTCCTCCAGTGAAGCTGTGGGAAACAGAGGAGTTGATCTATTGCAGCTCTTTTTCCTTAAATGTTAAATATTCCTTTAAAACTCCCAGATTTACTTGTTGCTTATCATTATTTTCTATTTGTTTGCTTGATTTGCTTTCCTCCTCTCTGGAGATTGCTTTGAGGTATTTCTAGTCCTGTGTTAAGTAACTTTAAGAGCCATAGAAATAGATTGTTTCATTTGGGGATGTTTCCACATTTGTCTTCTTCAATGATAGCTGCTTAATGAAACATTTAGACAATGCTACTGCTGCTGAATACTTTTTACCTGTGGCATCGCCCAGAACACAAATTAAAACCCTTCTCTGCTAAGTGGGGATTCTCTGCAAAGACAAGGTGCTAATCCAGAGTGACCCCTCCACGCGGCATTCTTTAATCTTTGATGACAGCAAATGAAATGGGACTGGACGTAGAGCAAATTGCTTCATTAGTAACATAGCCTCGAAGACCTGTGAAACCATAACCTGCATTTCCTAATAAATGAGCCATGAAATGTGATCACTCAACTCTCACAAATTAGACTAGTATTGTCTACTCAGCCTGGATTTTCTTTGTTTTAATGAATTACTTATTAAAATGCAAAATTATTGTATTTTCTTTTAAAAAATATATGTTTTCATTTATTTGAGAGAGAGAGAGAGAGAGAGAGAGAGAGAGAGAGAGAGAGAGAGAGAGAGAGAAATCAATGGGAAACACACTGGTAGTTGCCTCCTGCATGTCCCGTACTGGGGATTGAGACTGCAACCCAGGCACATGCCCTGACTGGGAATAAACTGTGACCTCTTGGTTTACAGTTTGATGCTCAACCACTGAGCAACACTGGCTGGGCATTCCCTGACTTTTCTATGTTCAAATACAGTACATGGCAGGATAAATAAGATTGTTTGTGAAAATGAAAGTAATTGACTACAATGTTTAATATTATAGTGCATTCCCAACAAGAGCTTGTATTAAGCAACAGATCTGTACTCTTTCATTTTTGTGAGTGATATATGAAATGTGCTAATCCAATCAGGACAGAATATGTGAAATCATTTTCTACCACCATTTAATTGGTTTCATTGGTATTTCACAACTGCAAAAATGAGTGAAACAAATTAATACTATAACTATAATAGGTTTTATTCTTATTTCCCAATAACTAAAAGCCTGCAATGTGAATTCATCCTGATGCTAACCCTGTGAGGTACTTAGTCACCACTGGAAGCAAGTTGAAAGAAGCCCATGTTACAGACTGATGAATCCCAGAGAGAAGGGGTGTGGGTGCGGGAAGAGATCAACCAAATAATTAACATGCATGCTAGAGGCCTGGTGCATGAAACTTATGCATGGGTAGGGCCTATAGGTCTGGTCGGCAATCAGGGCCAATCTGTGGGGCAACCAGCTGGGCAATTGCGGGGTTGGGGGATGGCACCCGCCTTCCTGGCCTGGTGCCACTGATCCCCAGTCCTGTCCCCCACTGTCACTGCCAGTCACCGCCCTCTGCAAGGCAACTGACAGGGTGATCGGGGGATCCCACACACACCTACTTTGGCTGGCTTGGAGCCTGCAGTCTGGGGAGCAGCTTATGCATTGAGCATCGCCCCCTGGTGGTCAATACACCTCATAGTGACTGGTCGTTCCACCAGCCATTCCACCATTCGGTCAATTTACATATTAGGGTTTCATTATATAGGACTAGTGGCCCGATGTATAATTGAAGATTTGTACAAGAATGGGCCTTTGTTCTCCTGGCTGCCAGCACTGCCTTCGCTCTGGTCGAAGAAGCCTTTTTGCTCCAGCCCAGAACTGCCTTTCTGCCTTTACACACTGCCCAGAGGCCTGGAGCAGCTGGGGTGGTGAGGAATGCCTGCGTCATTGCCATGGCGATGTAAGCATCCTGCCCCATCCTGGCCACTTGGAGCCTGCATTTGCAAATTAACCCACCATCTTTGTTGGGCTAATTTGTACACTCACACCTAATTGGCTGGTAGGCGGGCGCCACAAAGGTATGGTCAATTAGCATGTTACCCTTTTATTATGTAGATATCTATAACCTATCGATACAGAATTGTATGGCAAAGGCCTGGGGAAGAGGCAGGAATAAAGTGGAAGACGCCAATGGAGAATAAGAGGGGTCATCTGTAATACTTTCAATGATGAACATGAATTTAGAGAAAAAGAAATGTTTGATAGTACACAATAGAAAGAAAAATATTCATAGAACAACTTCTCAATGAAGAGGAAGAGTGGCATTTTTTAAATGTGTTCTTTTTACTGTGAAAATTTCAACGTAAAGTAGAAAACAATGCCTTTTTATAGTTTAAAAACTCATAAATTATATAATACAAGTACATAACATCATCAAATTTATTTCAAATATTCTTCTAGGTATAATAGAGAGGGGAGAAAGTAAACATAGTATTTTTTAAACATTATAATAATACATCTTTTTCACTTATTTTAATCTTGGAGCAGGGATGGGAAAACTCTTTCTGTGAAAGGCCAGGTAGTCAATGTAATTACTAGTAGTACCAGAGAGTGAAACAGTTTTATCAGTTGCTTTAGCACAAAAGCAGCCATGGACAATAATTAAGCAAAGGGCTATGACTGTGCTTCAATAAAACTTTATTTTAAAAAATATTATTTACAAAGTCATGCACACAGACAGATTTGGCCCAGGTGGGTTATAATTTACCAAGAATTTAGCCCCAAATTAATGTTAGAGACTGTTGTTTTTAAAAGAAATTCTGCCATTTGACCCAGTGATCCCACTTCTAGGAATATATCCCAAGAAACTAAAAACACCAATCAGAAAGGATATATGCACCTCTATGTTCATTGCTGCACAATTTACCATTGATAAAATTTGAAAATAGTCTAAGTGCCCATTAGCAGATGAGTGGATTAAAAAATTGTGGTACATCTACACAATGGAATACTACACTGCAGTAAAAAAGAAGGTATTCTTACCATTTGCAACAGCATGGATGGAACTGGAGAGCATTATGCTAAGCGAAATAAGCCAGTCAAAGAAAGATATCACATGATTTATGGAATATAATGAACAACATAAACTGATGAACAAAAACAGATCCAGAGACAGAGAAGCATCAATCAGACCGTCAAACTCAGAGAGAAGGTAGGGGAGGATGGGGGTAAGGAGAAGAGGTCAACCAAAGGACCTGTAGGCATGCATATAAGCCTAATCAATGGACATAGACAACGAGGGGTTGAAGGCATGAGTGGGAGGATGGGGGTAATGGGGAGATAAGAACACATATGTACTGCTTTAATCAATAAAGAAAAAGATAAAAAATAAAATAAAAGAGATTCTGCCACCCAAATAAGCTCTTGAACCAAATAAAACTAATCTAGGATTGATTAAAAAAAGATAATAAGAAATATTCCAAGATATTCTATCAAATCTATAAGTATTATTTTGTTGACATTTAGAGTTGCATTCTTGTGTTCATAGTAATCAATATAGGCAGTTTAAAAGCGCTGACAGTGATACATTTAAAAAGCATTTTTCTGGTGTAATGGCTTATGTCTGGAAATTATCATTTCATACGAAATGAATGTACCGAGAAGGAGTGATGAGCAACACTTCAAGTTATCTGTGTTCAAGTTCATTAAAAAAATATGTCTTTTCCTCTCATTAATTTAGTCTAATAGGTCCATGCAACATGAGATAGTTTTACAAGTTGTTGTTTTCCTAATTAGAAATAAAGATATTACCTTTGTCAATCATCACAACTCCTGCAGTTTTTTCAATACAAGTTTTTATCAGTTTGGGTGTCAAGTCCTTTTTTACTGATGAAAATAACACAAAATAAAGAAACAGCAATACTGATTGCAATTTGCCCTGCATAGTATCTCATTTGTCCTTATCAAAACAGTAAGAGTAATAGTCTTATTTTAGAAATAAAGAATACTTAGGTCTAGAAATTTAGACAATTACAGTGTGACATATCCAATCAGAAATGGAATCAAATTTTAAGATTATATCCCCTTCTTGATTTTTAACTTTTCTTACTACGAAATATTTAACAGGATCCTTATTATGAATCAGGTGCTGTAATTACAGAATTTTAATCTCCAAAAACCCTGCAAAGTAAGTGGTAGTGCTTCTCTTACATAATGGAGAAACTACATTTTGAACTACTCAGGTCATGGTGGGTAGTCACTCCTCTGGCATATAGCTTCTTTACTTAAAGGGTTTAAGCCAGCCTGTCTATTATTCTTATGCATTTAGATTAACACACTTTTAAAATATACATATTTTATTGATTTTTTTTTACAGAGAGGAAGAGAGAGGAATAGAGAGTTAGAAACATTGATGAGAGAGAAACATCAACCAGCTGCCCCTTGCACACTCCCCACTGGTGATGTGCCCGCAACCAAGGTACATGCCCCTGACCAGAATCGAACCCAGGACCCTTGAGTCCCCAGGCTGATGCTCTATCCACTGAGCCAACCCGGTTTTGGTGTGATTAATACGCTTTTGAAGTATTAGAAATAATAGCCCTCAAAGTGGGTATTGACACTCAAAAGATTACATAAACTTGTTAACTATCCTATGATTCAACCCACATCTTACTGTGTTCCACATCAATCTAATTTTGCTTACTTTCCCTCCTTAATTTCAAATGCATGAGAAAAAAAGCTACAAACTGTTCTTCAGAGCATCTGAGATCTTGTTCTCTGGCATATGTCATCAGTTTGGCTCAAATAAACTCATAAAAATTCTCTGCAGGTTTGGACATTTCTTATATAACATGTGAATAATTTGTCCATGGTCAAGAAAGCCAGCAGAGCTTGAATTGGGACTTGCTCTGCCTGTCTCGGGGCCCACACTCTCCCTGCTAAGCCCAGCTGTTGATGTGTGAATTAGAGATGTGAAGATTTATTTCAACCAGCCTAAGTTAATGGCTACATTTGCAAAAAGCAAAGGATTACTGAGATTGATGAAGAAGATGAGATTTTTCTGAGTATGTGAGGAGAAGTGAAGGTAAAAGAGGTTTTTAAGATACAGAACACAATATAGAAAATCAAGAGGTTTAAATCCTATTCCTGTGCTAATCATTATATCCAATGGGTGAATGGCTTGACAGTGAAGAGCCACTGTTGATTTATCTTCAATGGAGAAGTAATGATTCATATTTAAAAGTTGTTGTTATGAACTTTAGAAGATAACTTATATATTTAAATTGTGTTCATATCATTCAATTGATAAGAATGTATTTATGTATACTAATAAAAGGGTAATATGCTAATTAGAGCAGATATCTTTGGACAAAGCCACAGCAGCTGCCGGGCTGGCCCGAGGCTCAGGCAGGCCATGGATGGTGGCTGCCAATGTGAGGGTCTGAATCACAGGCAGAGGCCCTTGGAAAGCAGGCCTAAGCCATCAGTAGGATGTCCCCTGAGGGCTCCTAGACTGTGAGAGGGGGCAGGCCACCCTGAGGGACCTTCCCAGTGCATGAATTTTCATGCACTGCCATCTAGTCAAAATATAAAAAGACATTAAATTTTTACTTAAATCTCTATATGCTTACTTTCTATACTTTTCTGTCTTATTTTTAATCTTCAAATATATGGGCAATTATTTCTGGTTAATTGGGTAATATCTGACTTGTAGGAAAATGATTTTTTGATAGCTATTAACACTTGATCAGTTTTCATGACATTCTTTGAATACTTAGGAGGAAAACATTTGCTAAGTTTAAAAAGAAATGTGTGCATTATTCAAATCTGTTATAGCCTGCTTATTCATCTAATTTAAGAATCCTGCACAACAAAGAGCTAATATGCAAGTGCTCATCATACCCCCATGCCCTCATGCCCTTGTGCCCTCAAGCACTTGAGCCCTTGCGTCAGGGCTGGGGGACCTGAGGCCCACCCCCTACCCCGGTGCCAGGGCCAGGGGACCTGAGTCTGTGCCCTCTGCCCAGCAGGGCTTGATGAAGAACCTGAGGCTATGTCCCTCCTCCCCCACCCAGCGCCAGGCTGGGGGACCTGAGGCTGTGCCCTTCCAACCTGCGGGGCTTGACAGGGAGGAGGCCGGCCGAGTCTGGGTCTTGCATGATTTCAAGGTGCACAAAGATGGGTGGGGACTTGACTCTGGGTCCCACAGCATGCCCCAAACTCTGACAGAGGGGAGATTTTCATAAACATTTTATTAATTTTCTTCCATCTCTGACACTTCTATTATAGAGAAAGAGCAAATAGCAATATTAAAACATTTCCTCTAATTAATTCCCTTTACTGTACATGGATTTCATACACTAGGCCACTAGTTATTAGTATAAAACATGTTAAAAATCTCTTACAATGATTCCAGATTTTGCTGTTATTAGCATAAATCAAATTTAAAATGATCTCTCCATGGTGAATTAAAGCTTTAATTATTGGGTAGTTGCCATTTTATATCTTGTAATACATTTGCCCTAAAGTCCACTTTATATAATATTAGCACAGTCACAAAGGTTCGTTAAATTAAATAGGAATTTTTCCACATTTCTATTGTTAAATTTTCTGTTTGTCTCTTATTTATACTACTAGAGGCCTGGTGCACAGATTCATGCACTGGTGGGGTCCCTCAGCCTAGCCTGCACCTCTTGCAATCCAGGACCTCTTTTTTTTTTTTTTTTTTTTTTTTTAATATATTTTATTGATTTTTTAAAGAGAGGAAGAGAGAGAGAGATAGAGAGCTAGAAACGTCGATGAGAGAGAAACATCGACCAGCTGCCTCTTGCACACCCCCTACCGGGGATGTGCCTGCAACCAATGTACATGCCCTTGACAGGAATTGAACCTGGGACCTTTCAGTCCGCAGGCCGACGCTCTACCACTGAGCCAAACCGGCTTCGGCCAATCCAGGACCTCTTGGGGGGATGTTGGAGAGCTAGTTTCGGCCTGTTCCCTGCAGGCCAGGCCAAGGGACCCCACTGGTGCAAAAATCCATGCACCAGACCTCTAATATGCATATAAGACCTTTGATTAATCTCTTCCCACCCTCCCCTCTCTCCCTTTCCCTCTGAAATTAATCAGTCTGTTCCATGTTTCCATTCCTGTGGTTTCAACTCCTGCATTGAGTGTCTGCCCCCTAGTGAGGAATGTGCATCATAGCTACCTGCCAGTCACTTGGGCTTTTATATATACAGTCTTTAGTAATTTTAAACACTGTAGATAACCCTTAGTAATTTTTCACACTATCGACAAATTTCACCAAAGAGTTATATATTTATCATGTTACCACATAATTATTGTCCAGCCTAAGTCTTATGATAATAATTCTGATATCTTAATTTATTTTGTATTGATTAAGGTGATTTCCCCTGAAATTCAACTTTTCTATCATTTTGAAAGATATATCCTATTTCTTTTAAGTATTTTTCTTAATATTTAATGAAAGATGTTTTGCTTCACAAAATACAAATTTATTTCATATATTTTGCTCCTCCTAAATACATGAAGGTACTAAAATATTTTAACTCATAATTTTCTCTTATTTTTATCAAATAAATTAGACATTTTAATATTGTATATAGAGGCAGTATTTTATCACAATTGTTCATATATTTGCAAGTCACTTTACTCACCATTCCTTTTTGCATCTAAGATTTTTATTAAGAAATCATTTTTCTTTCTCCTATAGTGCAGTACTTAGACATTTTTTGAATAAGATCTATAAATAGTAAATAGTCTCCTTTTACTTGTCAGAAAAGACTTTGAGTTGATTTTTTTTTCTTTTTCATAGATAACTCTCTGAGCATATAATTCTGGATTAATAGTTATTTTATGTGATCACTTTGGAAAAATATTTCCATTATTTTTTTGGCTTCCATGGTTACTATTGATAAATCAGTTATTTGCGCAATTGACATTTTTTGGTAGGTAATCTGAATTTCTTTGTTGTGTTTTTTTCCTTTGGCCTGCTACTAAGATATCTCTCATTCTCTTCTTATTTTGCTTTAAAGTTTCAAGATACCCAGTTTATGCCTTGGTTTCACTATATATGTTTTAGTGTAGATTTATTATTATTTACCTTACCTAGAGTTGTTGAAATCTGTGAATCTAAAGATTGGTTTCTTTTATCCATTTTGGAAAATTTCAGTCAATATTCATTTCAAAAGTGTCCTTTCTACAATCTCAAATTCAATAAAACATCTGTAATTCTCGCTACCTATTTTACTTTATATTTTCTTTCTCTGAATTTCTGTGCTATATCTTAATTTGCTTGCAGTGTTCTCTGAATTTTTCATTATGTCTTAACTTTAATTATTTTATGTTTCATTTCCAGAATTCTAAGTTCTTAATATCAAATATAACTGGATATGTTTGTGTTTCATTTTTTATAACAGATTATAAAATATTTTTATTTACTTAAGCATTACTTAATCTTGTATTTTATCATTTGTAGCCAGAAATTCCAATATCCATTATTTGAATGGCTGATGATTCTGAAATTTATTTTAGCTTTTGTTGTTTCTTCTGAGTGTTTGAAGGATATGTTTTCTCTTGTTTTTGTTTTTATTTTAACAACTTCAGACTAGTGAGAATTCTTTAGAGTGTGGGTTGAAGGTGCATCCCTACCAAGGGAACATGTGTTACCCTCCCCGCAAGAGCCAAAGGCACTTTTTAATAGATATCACTTTAAAATAAATGATCTCTTGACAGTTTTTTCATCTCATAGGTGGCTACCTACATGACAGCTTTTCCCTGTATAGCTAAGAATTCATAAAAAAATGCTATTCTTTATGCTATGGTCTAAAACCAACATAAGAAAGTATCCTTACTATTTTCTGTTGCAAATTTTCACCAAGTTTGTAATAATTTAAGCTTTATTCAGGGATCTTAATTAGACCTGCCTAATGAGATTAGTTCTCAGGACACTAAAGGAGGCTTATTAATAATGACATTCTGGTCACCAGGGATTAATATTAGCTCCATATCATCCACTAATCTTAACTGTAGTTTAGTTCTGTGGATAAGTACTTTCTCATTTTTTTTATCTCTTGAAGATTTTCTGACAGTTATTTTCTCTAGTATATTTTAATGTTTTTTATTAGGTGGAATTTCTGGATACTGAATTTACCATATTATGAGAAATTGAATGTTCTAAATCTATTTTATATTGATAATTCATGCCATTGAAAAAAATAAAAGCACACTAGGCTTTACTAATTCAGTAAACAATGCAAAGTAAATTTCCAATCATGGTATAGAGTTTGGTTCTCTGTGTCCAGGTCTATTTTATAGTGCCAGTTAGCTGGCGTCCATCTTCTAAATGAGGCCATGTTTGTGTCTATTTACCAAGGCCAGGGAAGCTTGAAAAGTGTCAATTCAACCTAGTTAACGTGTCCTTTTAGAAAACGCTGTTTAGCAGTACACAGAAGGAATTCTCAGTGGCCTCCAGAAAACCTGAATTAGATATTTTTCAGTTTAACAAGAAACATTAAGTTCCAATTTGGTCTAATGATTACCTTGTCTGGCTCAGAGCTTTCCCATAAAAAGTCAAACCTAAACAGTCCTTTATATAAATAACTTTTTTTTTTCCTTTTCACAACTGAACTTCAGAGAAATATTAAAATCTAAATTTCATTTTTATTTATTTTTAATGTTCGGCTTAACTTGACAAAATAACCGTGGTGTCAACACACAAAGTGAAAGCCAATTATAACTTTCTTTTCTTAAACATCACCAACTTTGGAATGAGCATAGAGAAGCAACTACCTAGAGTTGAATATGATGAGTTCCTAACACACCCTGTGTTTCTGTCTGGCTCAGATGTGCCGAAATGGGTGAAGCTATAAAAGAACTCCGCCTCCCCTGAGACAGCAGGATTGCATTTGTTCTACAGCTGGATCGGCTGCTGTGTGTGGAATCTAGAGCTTGTTTGTGTTTATTCCCCCAGCTCATTACTTTACAGAACACATCACACTTAAGTGGCAGAAAAAGGGACTGCTCCTCCACCGAGTATGTTAGAGGAAGTAATTATACCACTTCGACCAAGTGTCTTGAAAGAGAGAGTTGTGTTCTTCTGTTGGCCTCTCCAATTCTGCTGGCTGGAATGTGATTCAATGGCTAGAGCCAGCTGCCATGGTAGACGATGAAATGACCCTGGGAGGGAAAATCACGGAGAACTAGGAGAGACAGAGCCTGAATTCTCTCACCCCAGGGTAAAACATACCAGCCTTGTCACAGGTTAACTCTAAATACCTTGAGCATAGGAGCAAAAACTCTGGGTCTTATTCAAGCCACTTTTAAATGGTTACTTGCTACAGCTGTTCCTAGGACACAAATGATAACCTAATCCCAACTAATATAGGTTTGGTACTTAGAAATAGGTAGCTACAGATAACAGGACCTAAACTCATAGCATTTGCTTAGTGGAACTGATAGGTCAGGATGTTTCACGATGAGCTATTGTCACCTGAAGGCTAAATATACCTAGACCAGTGGTCCACAAACTCATTAGTCAACAGAGCCAAATATCAATAGTACAACGATTGAAATTTATTTTGAGAGCCAATTTTTTTTAAACTTAAACTATATAGGTAGGTACATTGTTATTAACTTAATTAGGGTACTCCAAAGCTGGCCTTTGCTAAAAACTCAAGGGGCCAAAGAGCCACATGTGGCTCATGAGCCTCAGTTTGCTGACCACTGACCTAGACAAAACACAGCTAAAAGCATGCCCTGCTGTTTCTCAGAAGGCAGATCACATCTTAACTCCTATAGTAACTTTAGGAAAATCCTAAGATATATATTTTTTTTAACTCCAGGGTTTTTTTTATTTTATTTTTTTGCTGGCTGCTTCTTGCTACTTTTAGCAAACCCCTAAGGAGAGCTGCACATTGCCTAAGCTAGCCTTTCTCCACGTATTGCAAGGGGAGGGCACCAGCGAGGCACTTTCTGTTCATAGGCAGCACTGGAAACTGATTGCGAGTTTAACCTGCTGGGGCCTGTGGATCTGAAAAAGTAAAATTCTTCCCTAAGGCATTTAGCTTCCATGGCTGTTAAGCAGCCCCCTCAGTAGGAGACTGATTGATGCCCAGAAGTTTTTTGAGGCCCTTCCATTAAAAGTTCTTTACCAGTCAGTGGGGACCAGTGCAATAGCAAACTCAGAGTAAAGGTAGTGCCTTCCTACTCGAGACCCTATTTTGGGAAATCCTTAAATGCCTAAACCAGAGAAGCAGCAGCCAGAGATTGTATATTTGTAGATATATGGAAATATATTGAATATATATATATATATATATATATATATATATGTATGTATGTATATATATAATTTCCTTATCACAAGACATTATGCAATTGAGAGGGGTAGCTGAGCAAGCTCAAAGCCATAGAACAAGCACTCAGGAAGGGAAGAGCACCGGCAGGCTGCACCTGAGGAGCTTCAGTTCAAGCTTGAAGTTCACGGTTCAGGCAGGAGAATAATGCACGTCTAGTCACTGCTTCACACATGGAGGGGAATCAGTAGATCGGCAATGATGACGTTGACCAGCAGATTAGAACAAGATGACTGTGCAGGTCCCAGCATGTAGAGAACTCTACAGTTGTCTTTCCATTTTGTTGCTGGGGCAGAAGGAGAAAGAAGAATGAGAAATTAAAAAACATGTATATAGAAACCAGGTGGTAAAATATGTGGCTTGAAAGCTCTGGGGTATGATTACTTGCTCAGGGAATTGACCAGGAGTGAATCACTGAGAAGTCGACTAAGTTCGTGAAGAAATTATATTTTCCAAAAATCTGCAAGCCTGATATACAAATATCTGGGTTTGTTCACATCTAAAACACCCTTGGGTTTTCAAACCCACATCCTGAGAAAGCTGGTCATCTCCAAAAAAAAAAAAAAAGAGCTGAGTTCCCATGTCTATGTTAGATGTGTCTGGCCATGAGGTACAATGGAGGAGGAGAGTCACCCAGAATGCTGAACCAGGTGCTCACAGAGAATAAACGTGAGGGGAGATCCTACAAGGTCACAGCAGCAGAAGTAGTCAGAAGATCACCAATACTTTGCTCCACTGCCAAAAATGAGTACTCGCTAGTCCATCTCTAAAGGGTCTGGTGCCTGCAAAACAGCAGTGACTACTTTTCCAAGTGTAAGTTTTTAAGTGTGGCAATCCTGTTTCTATTCTATACGTGTATATTAGGAGTGGTGATAGCAGATGACTTGACCTTGTATTTATAAGTAATTTAATAAGATGAAGTCCCATACACTATCTTAACCAAGAAATGTGCATTATCTAGCTATCCTGGAATTTCAGCTGAATGCAATAAGGAGAGGGAACATAAGTAGCCAAATGGATTGTTAAATGGTAAAATTTGACCTGGATTATGACTTCCCAGAATAAAAGTTATATTACTTTGTCCTACTCGCAATTCAGTTTGGCCATATAATTAAGCTCTGCCCAAGAGGATGAAGGCATTTTTCCTAGAAAAATTCCTTAAATGATAATTGGCATGTACCTTTTACTTGTATCTTCATTATCTAATTCACCGTATCACTACTGGAAATACAATCTGATAGTGGCTACCTTTGTCCACGAATTGGAGGGAACACTGTAGCAATGGCAGAGAAGTGACTAGGTAGTGGCCTGGAGCCCTAACAGTTTATTGAGCAGCACTACCTAGAAATAACATAATTCCAATCCTTACTGATAAACAATTTTACCACAATGTCTCTTAAGATGAAATATTTGTCTTTTATCTATATATCATTTCTTATCATTCCCCAACCTTCATTTCTACAATTTTGCCAAATAGTGCCATTAGTCATCTTTCTTTTTTATCTATCCTGTGGATAGCCATTTACAGCCATTTCATTGGGATTCCCAGAAAGAACTTTTCTATTAACCACAGAACTGTGTAGAGGCAACAACTGGGCAATTCTTTCATCCAGGCTGTAATCTCACATCTACTTTTTGCAGTCTCTGTCTTGCCATTGAGTTTAAGCATGGCTCATGAGTTATATTAATTAAATTGCTCATGAAGCAAAATGTGGCCCAAGTGGCTTGTACAGGGTTCCTGGTTGAAGGAGTGTTAAAACCAAACACTGCTCTAAGGGCTGTGTTATGTCTTGAAGTAGTCTTTCAAAACATATCTAGCTATCTTTTTTTTTTTTTTAAATCTTTATTGTTGAAAGTATCACATATATCTTCAGTTTCCCACTTTGATTCTTACTGCATAGTGCCTTGTGGGATCAAAGACTACAAAATACCAACTTCACTAGTAAACACATCCTTTAAGATAATAGACATTGAAACAATATTGGGATTGCACATCAGACATATCAAATTCCCAAATGGTTTTCTATAGTAGCATTTCCAAAATTATGTCCCAGTGGTAAGAGTTTAGTTTAATACGAAAAGACTATGTGAAAAAATTGTAATGTAGGAGATTTAAACAATTAAATGTTAAATATTATGTAATCAGTTTTAAGTGTATTAGAGCATGAGTTATGATCAAACCCATCTCCAGGCATTGGAGGCAAATGCTGCCGGATGTAGGTTACACAGCACTTCTCAAACTTATTGGACTCTGGATCCTTTTTCCCTCAATAGCCCACATTCTATGGCCCATACTATTCAAAGTAAGCTGTAGCCAAAACCGGTTTGGCTCAGTGGTAAGAGCGTCGGTCTGCGGAGTGAAGGGTCCCAGGTTTTATTCCGGTCAAGGGCATGTACATTAGTTGCAGGCATATCCCCGGTGGGGGGGGGGGGGGGTGTGTGTGTGTGCAAGAGGCAGCTGGTCGATGTTTCTCTCTCATTGGCGTTTCTAGCTCTCTATCTCTATCCCTTCCTCTCTGTAAAAAATCAATAAAATATATTAAATAAATAAATAAATAAATAAATAAACAAATAAAAGTAAGCTGTAGCCAGTGGCCATGGACAATGGGGCTTGGGGGGGGGGGCATATCTAGGGAGGGGTTTGGGATAGGAATGGGGGAATAAGGACAATTATGTGAGACCATAATCAATAATAATAAAAAGAAAAGTAAGCTGTGCTGCATTATCAATGGAATTGACCATGGGCAACTATGAAGCTAGTGTAGCTACCTGGATCTTGTAACCCCTGGTGAAGTTTTGGTCATGGTGTAGTTAGCAGTAACTTACTAGTTTTTTTGGTTTTTGTTTTTTGTTTTTTTTTTCTATTTACCCAAGTCATGGAGTCATGTTGAATAGAGTCAACCTAGGGTGGCCAAATCTAGAATAGTTAAATGTATTGAGAAATGCTTAAATCATAAGAAGTCTGGAAGCTAATGTTAAACTCTCAAATCTGATCACACATAAAATGCTAACGCTCAGAAGAGCTTCCAGAGCCTTCTGGGGCCAATGATTGTGCTCAGCAAGCTCAGCCCCGGGATGTATAATAAATCACGGGCCGTTTGGCAAAGATGCCAAATGAGGCATGCAATCCCCATAAAACTGAAGAAGTCTGGGTTCCAAAGCCTTATGCACCAGGGGTAGGCTACAGAGAAAGATATTCACTGACAGAACGTATTTCATGAGTGGTATTATGTGTGAAAGGCTGATAAAATCTTCACAGTAAAAGACGGATAAAATGGATGGCTTCTCAAAAGATACTTTGTAGTTCAATATTCTTATATAGACAGGTTTTCTGATAGTATTATTTGACATCTTAATAAAAATCAAATTCATTACAAAGTTTGTATAATAGAACAAAGCCTCTTTCATGAAAACTGATCTCCCCTCATAATAGATTGAGCCCTGAAATAACTAATCACCTTATCGCTACCACCCAAACACTCCAAGTTAGTGCTGAGATTAGGAGCACTTTTTTATTAACAGAAACGCATAGAGATCAAAACTCACACTTGTACGTGTGTGTGTGCATGCATGTGGGGGAGCATCAAACTATTTTGGTTCAAAATAAAATTTGAAAATAATCTATATTTAATTGATTTTGGTATATAACCTACAGGTTCTGGTGATTTAAAAATTAGCAAACGACTTTTTTTCCCCCCTAAGCTGTTCATTTCTCCAAAGCATGAAAAACTGCCCAATTTCTATATCACTGTTCAACAAAAAGAAATTATGTTTAGCACTCTATTTGTAATTAAGACTGTGCCTGATTGCCATTAGCAAAAATAAACCAGCAAACAAAGCAGCAGTTCTACATTGGCAAATTTTGTTATCTACTGGGCTGGGCTGTTCATGGAAGAATACCTTGTAAAGCTCCTTGGCTGTGAAGTACATAAAGTATATACATTAAAGCATGTTTGTTTGTTTTTTCTTGGTCAAATAAATGGATCTAATATGGTTAATTTTGTTGAGAAATGCTTAAAAGTCTCTGGAGAGAACCCAGGGTATTTTTCTCTACTTCCTTATCCTGCCTCTCCTGGTTATAAACTTATATTACAATTTTAGTCATTTTCTCTCTCCCTCCCATAATCACAAACCCAGACTGGAAAGAAAGAAAAAGAAAAGACAAGAGGTAGACCCTAGAACAGGTTGCATCCACATGCTATATAAAACAGTTCCGCTTAACTCTCCGTGACTCCAATGCAGTCACTAAGTCAGTTAAAATTACTATGAAAACAATCTTCACAAAACTGTTATTAGAGAAATTTCATATTTATCCATTATCTTCGACCAGCATCAGCCATAACGTATCTCATTTTCAGATCATTTCTCAGTTTTATTATTAGACTAAGAACTACATGCCTTGGGATAAGTGGTGGACAAGGAATTGCCAGACATTGCCAACTCCTGGTCTGAGCTCCAGACCTGCTGGGTCAGAAGCTCTAAGTGTGCAACTATAGGCCTGTTGCGTCTACTCCTTGTCACGTTTTTTCTTTAACAAAGTGGCCCTCAAATTTGGTGTTTTACAATGACCTGTGTGCTCCTTCAAACTACACTAATGCCTAGCCCCATCGTAGAGATGGGTCAAAATTGACTAAGTTCAGGGCACTAATAATTTGATATAGCTTTCAGGGTGATCCTGACACTCCCCTGAGCTTTAGGATCGTGGCCTTAAATCAATGTCGTGCAGGCTGAATGGCTATGACTAGGCAGGGAAACTTTGCAGTGTTTCCCAAACTTTTGACATATGTGTACCCCTTCTGTAATTTTCGTAACGCTGAGTGCCCCTCGTACTCATGAGAACGTAGAATTAGGTGCAGCTAAGCACAGTGCAGTGCATAACCCCACCAAACTCCGGTGCAACGCTTACCCCCACCAAACTCTTCCCGTAACCCTGGGGGTACCACACTTTGGGAAACACTGGCTTAGGGGAACAGATGTCCAGGTTTTTCTCCAAGTGCATATGAAAGGTTTGAGATTCATCTCATTTCAGTTCAATACAAAGTAAAATTTTTAAATGTGCATTTTAATAAATATTATTCATAAGATACATGTAAAAACAAACATAAATTTTACAAAAATAAATAAATAAAAGGAAGTCTTATTTTAACATTCAGGTGCTTTGTTTATATAAAATGATATCCTTATTTTTCTTTTCCTGGGTTTAGAGATTTACCTAGAATACACAACGTAGCTTATAGGCAGTGTTGAGGGTCAAACAGCCTTTTTTTAAAATTTTTTTTTTAATACTGCTATTAACCATTCTCTAAGAACTCAAAGCGCTTGGTGTCTCTTCTCTCTTCTCTCTTCTCTTTTCTCTCTTCTCCTGTCTCCCCTTTCCTTCTCCTCTCTCCCTTTTCTTCTCTCTTCTCTAATCTCTCTCTCTCCCACACTCAGCAAGCAGCTCTTTTGCCAGCCTTTAATAAATAAGATTCCCATCCCCGAATTATACCCTGCAGTGGAAAGATATAAAAGTTCCAAACTTTGATGTTCTTTTCAGACAAATACCAGGAACTTATTAAATGCTCAGCGTATAGCAAATCAGTAATTTCCTTACTTTGCTTCTTTACTTTCTCTGTAAGTCTCTCCTCAGGCCTCTGTGGCAAAGCCTCCTAACCACTTCCAGTTTGCCACTCCCTGATTCCACTGACTTTTGCTCAAATATTCTCTCAAAATATTTACTATGCCTCAGCTTATCTTTAAAAATAAAAAGGATTTGCTGAAACCAGTTTGGCTCAGTGGATAGAGCATCGGCCTGCGAACTCAAAGGTCTCAGGTTCAATTCCGCTCAGGGCATGTACCTTGGTTGCAAGCACATCCCCAGTGCGGGGTGTGCAAGAGGCAGCTGGTCGATGATTCTCATTGATGTTTCTAACTCTCTATTACTCTCTCTTCCTCTCTGTAAAAAAATCAATAAAATAAATATTTTTAAAATAAAATAAAAAGGACTTAATAGATATTAAGTACTTAATGATAAAAGTAAAATGAAAAAGAGAATATATATTTGTGACATAAAACGAGGCTAATTTTTCTGCCTTGTTTAAGTTTGCCACACTACACAAGGAAAAAAAACAAATTTTGTACATATTAGTGTAAATATCATCATCTTTAGTCAGTTTATATTGTTTGCTGAAAGATTAAAATTAGCATTCCTTCATTTCTCTTATTCATTTACCTGACGTTCCAATTCCTCTACTTTTTCTTTCTCTTGCCAACCCAAATTGTATGGACGGCTAAGTAGTTTTTAGTGCTCTTTTTCCACAAGCCTGCGTCATTCACTGTTAACTGTGAGTTATCCTGTGTAGCACCTACCCTGTTTCCCCAAAAATAAGACAGTGTCTTATATTAATTTTTTCTCCCAAAGTTCAGCCAGGTCTTATTTTCAGGGGATGTCTTATCTTTGCATGCGCTAGGTCTTATTTTCGGAGGATGTCTTATTTCCGTAAAACAAGGTAGAATTCAATATGCTGATAGAAGCCAAAGTAATAAAAAAAGGAAAATACCCAAAGAAGGCAAACCTTCATAGAACCTAAAAGGATTTCTAATAGCTGAGATCCTCTTAAAATATATGAATTGTGCCCCTCTGGCATGGCTCAGTGGTTGAGCTGTAAACCTATGAACCAGGAGGTCAGGATTCAATTCCCAATCAGGGCACATACCTGGGTTGTGGGTTGTGGGCGCATCCTCAGTGTGGGGCATAGAGGAGGCAGCTGATCAATGATTAATAGCATATACCTCTTATAATTTTTAAATTATTTAATATATGCAAAGTATAAAACACAACTATGGGAACTCTGCAAAACAAACTTATGTAAGAAATGTAAGTTTTTGTGAGACATTAATGTAATTTCTTTGCGATTTGTGAAAAATTATGATGGTTTCAGCACAGCAGAGTGAACTGGAATAGTAAGGAGATATTTAGGTCACAGAAAATGATGCTCTAAATCAGTACCAATAGAGAACTTCATTGGCACTGCTGCTTCATCATCCTTTCTTCCCTTGTTATCACAATTCCCTTCTCGGTTCAGTTGCACCAATATTGACCTTTTCCATTGATCAACCCTTAAAATTCACTGCTATGAAAATAAAGGCTAAAGTCCTTTAAATGCTTTAAAAGGGTCTTGCCCTTTGTGTAACTAACTGATGTAGGTACTGAACTTTCTCCATCCTCAGTCTGTCACCAGCTAGCTCTGCTCCACTCGTAGGGTATTGTGATTTCTCCTCATGAAAATTCTACCTATTGAGAAGGCTAGGAGTGAATAACCACTGCGTCTTTGTACAATCTTCTTTCTCACCATGGAATGACTAGCCGATAGCCCTGCTTGTCCTTATTCAACCAGTTTACAGGGGGGGCCTAAACCAGAAGTCGGACATCCCTCTCACAATCCAGGACTGCTGGCTCCTAACTGCTTACCTGCCTGCCTTCCTGATAGCCCCTAACTGCTGCAGCCTGCCAACCTGATCAACCCCTAACCACTCCCATGCCAGCCTGATTGATGTCTAACTACTCCCCTGCCAGCCTGTTTGCCCCCAACTTCCCTCCTCTGCCGGCCTGGCCACCCCTAACTGCCCTCCCCTGCAGGCTTGATCACCTACAACTGCCCTCCCTTTCAGGCCTGGTCCCACTCAACTGCCCTTCCTTGCAGGCCTGGTGCCTCCCAACTGCCCTCCCCTGCTGGCCATCTTGTGGTGGCCGTCTTGTGTCCACACGGAGGTAGGATCTTTGATCACATGGGGGCAACAAGCTTGTATGTTGGAGTGATGGTCAATCTGCATATTACTCTTTTATTAGATAGGATAGAGGCCTGGTGCATGGGTGGGGGCCAGCTGGTTTGCCTGAAGGGTGTCCCAGATCAGGATGGGGGCTCACTTGGGGCATGGGGTGGCCTGAGGGAGGGGCCTGTGGTGGTTTTCAGGCCAGCCATGCCCTCTGGCTACCCAAGGAGAGGCCCTGGTATCTGGAATTTATTTACCTTCTATAATTGAAATTTTGTAGCCTTGAGTGGAGGCTTAGGCCGGCAAGGGCAGGCAGAAAGCTTGCCTTCCTCTGTTGCCTGGGAAACTGAAGCCTCTCTCCTGCTCTCTATGGCTGTAGCCATCTTGATTGGGTTTATTTGCATACTCACTTTGATTGGCTGGTGGACATGGCTGGTGGGCATGGCTTGTGAGTGTAGTGGAGTGATGGTTAATTTACATATTACGATTTTATTAGATAGGATTCAAGAAGATAGAGGAGCCCTAACTTTTTTGGCTCAGTGGATAGAGCATTGGCCTGTGGATTTGATTCCACTCAAAGGAACATGCCTTGGTTGTGGGCTCAGTCCCCCATTGGGGGCATGCAAAAGGCAGCCAAGCAATGATTCTCTCTCTCTCTCTCTCTCTCTCTCTCTCTCTCTCTCTCTCTCTACTCTTTAAATTTCTTCATTGATCTTATTGTTGATGTTTCTATCTCTCTCTCCCTCTCCCTGCCACTCTGAAATCAATTTAAATTTTTTTTGAAAAGAAGATAGAGGAAAGAATAATTTCAATAGAGTCATGAAACTATAAAAAGATCCAAATTAACATTTTTGTAGACTCCATAAGTTTATTTTTTTCTATTAAATTAATTAGGACAACATCAGTTAATAAGATTATGTAGTCTTCAAGTGTATATTTCTATGATACAAGATCTGTATATTGTATTGTATGTCTACCACCCAAAGTCAAACTATCTTCCATCACCATATATTAAGCTGCCCTTATCCCTTAACCCTCTTCCTTCTGATAACCACCATACCACTGTTGTCTGTGTCTATGAATTTCATTCTTAAAAATCACATCTGAGTGAAACCTATGGTACTTTGCTTTTTCTGATTGAACTTCATAGACAGTTCAGAGCTAAAAATTGCAATGTCTGGGAGGAAAAACAAAGTGGATGGGATTGATGGCAGATTAAACATGACAAAGGAAAAGATTGGTGTACATGATGATTCGCTTTGATTGCTGTTTTAACAAATTGCTGCAGACAGTAATTTGTGCTTATTAAACACACACATCTATTATCTTATAAATCAAGGTTTTGAATGGACTGCTTTTCTTACGGAGGTTCTTGAGAAGAATCTATTTTTTAATTGTTTTTACTTGTTTGTTTGTTTTGCGATTTTTCAATTTCTATAAGCTGCTCTCATTTCTTAGTTCATAGCCTTTCCCTTCATCTTCAAATCTAGCAATGGTGTGTTAAGTTCATCTAATGTCCCTATTTCTGATCTATTTTTTTCTACCTCCTTTTCTTGCTTTTAAGAGCTCATATGATTAAAATGAGCACCCTAACCCAAGATAAAGTAGAATAATCACCCTATGTTAAAGTTATCCTAAGTTAGGAGAGAAGAAATATCTCAAATAAATAACCTCAGCTTCCTCTTAAAGAAAAGAAAGATATTACATTAAAACCAAAATAATCAGGATTAAAAATAAATAAATAAATTGCCACAACCTTCACTGTGGGGTTCAGGATCTGAAGGAGGGGCAAACACACAAATGAAAATACTATATTCAAGAAATATGTATTTAGAAGGTATTGGGGGCCATGTGGAGCCTCTTTCTTAAAGAGACACACTCGAGAGTGGGTCCTGTTTGCTTTTTATTCACTCTGAATGCATACTTGTTCTTTAGCAATACATACAGGCAGATCAAAAGTAAAGTTTGGTAAACAATGTAAAGATTATCAGGTTCAGAAATTTCCTCTAGCCATTGCAATCACAGTAGGAGCAAAACTTGTGCTGATATTCAGCCCTGCTGAATTTCAAAGTCTATTGGCCTTCCAATGTCTTTCTTTGATGCTAACTGATGTTTGCTTTAGCCTCTGGCAATCAATAATAGTATAAATTTATAAAAAATTAAAATACAAAAATGTATATTGTGCATATTGTGTATTAGGTTTGCACATTTTTTTCTATTAGGTATTTTTCATAGAATAAAAGGAATATTCAAATTTTCAGAATTAAAGAAGTATATATTTTTTAATCTCCAGGCTAAGAGATTTAAAACAGAGATTAGGTTTTAATAGAGGTCAAACAATACTCAATATTGAGATGTAATTATGATTAAAATCATAAAACCAATTCTGGGGGAAATAATATTCTTTATCGAGGCCATCTTTCAGAGGTGTGCACAATATGAGAACTTCCAGGAATCTATTAATTAATTCCACAAACATGTATCAAGCATCAACTTATTATGAACTTAGTATAGTGGCACCTGAAGATACAGTAGTGAACCGAGGAAGTGTGGTTCTGTGTTGCAGTGAAAAAAGATATTGTCTGTGGTTACTGCAAACAGTGCCTGGACCAAACTTCTCTGATGCACTTCTCCATTTCTACCAATTTTCCTCTTCCTCCCCTGCTCCCTCACCCTCCTCCTCCTACTTTTTTTTAATAAAATATTTTTTATGGAGTTTTTTTAAATAGGTTTCCCCTGTATAAGAGCCAATCTCTGATAACTCAATTCTTTCCCTTCTCATTCTAAGGGCACCAGCCCACTAGGTGCATATGTTCCTATGTTGATAGATTATTGCAAATCACCCAAGATGACTAAGAGAGACTGAATCTTTTTTTCATAGTTCATGCTACAAAAACACATTATATTTTGTTTTCTTCTGTGAGTTCTTTAGATATTTATAATTTACCTAATCTGAGTTCCATTTGGGAACCTCAGAGTTCTGACAATTTTAGCCTGGTTAGATCATTTTGTTAAGGAGCCCTAAAGGCCACCATTTACATTTAAACTTGAAACCTTTTAAACAAGCATTTATCACTAGTATATGAAGATAAAAAATAACTCAAAGTAGAAGTAGACAATATCTTGGGTGATAACTAAAAACCTCACTCTTCTATAGGAAGATTACTTTGTTTTCTTCTTTTTTATCTTAAACAGTTTTATTTATGGCATCATGTTCACAAACACTTGTTTATGTTATGTATTAGTTCTAACACCTGCTTCTTTGAAGCATAAGCTGAAGAGACACTTGTATGGTTCTGTGAGCTGTTTTTTTTTTTTTTTGGTTGTTTTCATTTTTTACTGTTTTGTAGACATTGTTTTCCCTCAGAATTGCCCAATTAGAGTAACTTCATGAATAAGGTCATTTACAGTCTCTGTGTCTTTCAGATGTTTCCCCTGCAATATTTTCTCAAGAACTCCCAACAATGGGACCATCTCTGATGCCTTGTGAGTTCCCGTTGAGCTATTTTTACCAAAGACCTCCAGAATCCTCCTGGTGACGCTCTAGAAAGGAACTTGAGCTTGAAAACATACAGTTACTGTTTAAATGTCTTTCTAGGGCTAAATAACATAAGCCTCCACACCCCAGATGCATATTAAATTAATCTAACAAGCTTGGGATGATAGTTCCCATCCATAAGTTCTTTGTACTACCACAGTTTGCATCATTGGCCTTTCGCTAACTCAGATGTCTCATGAAGCAAACTGAAAATGAGATAAAGGTGTCAATGACCACTGCCGACAGAGTGAAACTAGGTGGGACAAACTATCTGTACAGTTAGTGTGCTTCTGACCTGATACACATACACCCTCTTGTTCCATCAATTTACTAATGACCATTTCCTCATTCAAACAACAAGTCAAAATTATGATTTCTAACTTTGCTAATTTACGTCAGTATGCCCACTCCTTAACATTGTATCTCGCTATGAATTGTGGCCTTCAATTTTTATTTTAAAATGATGTTTTGATGCTTTGGTTTGTTAAACTTTCATTTATATTTGGACATATAATTTCCATGGTTAAATTTTTTTGTAAGTAAGCAAGATACTAAAATTACTTTGAATTATATTACAAGCATAAAACATGATAGAAATATTAAATTGAAAATGAATAACATAAATTTAAGTTTCACCTCAAAAGATCACCTGAAAATTCGAATCATGTAATAGAATCATAGGCAGAAATACATTAACTAAAATGGCATAAATTCATCCATGGACCAGTAACAGCCATCATTCATTAACTTTACTTTCAGCTTCTTTGATCAGATGATGTAAGAAACTTAAGATTTAGTGACACATTTAACTCATCCATGAAATCAATTCTTTGTGGATTGGAGTAATAAACAAAAAATAGTAAATGTGTTATTATTTTTAGGACCAATACATTTTGAACCAAATTTGCATAAGTTGAAAAATGTTTGGATTTGTCCTGACAAGTTTGGCTCAGTGGATAGAGCATCGGCCTACAGACTGAAGGGTCCCAGGTTCGATTCCGGTCAAGGGCATGTACCTTGGTTGCAGGCACATCCTCAGTATGTGCAGAAGGCAGCTAATTGATGTTTCTCCCTCATTGATATTTCTGACTCTCTATCCTTCTCCCTTCCTCTCTGTAAAAAAATCAATAAAATATATTTAAAGAAAGAAAAATGTTTGGCTTTAGAAAATGAAATATATCTACGTAAAACTTCATAGATTTCAAAAATGTTTGCTTCTAGTTGTTAATATCAATAGCAAACATAATACGTATTGGTAGTTGTTTTAAAAACAACTATGGTATGCAAATGTTTCAAAACACTTTCAAAGACAAGCAGTTCTTCATATTTCTAATGTGAAAATACAAATATGTACCTGGACATATATAACTATCATACAAATATGCTATGCAAATGATAACAGTGTTAAAAATGATCCTAAAATATTTTATAAAATTGAAAATATTCACATTAGAATAAAAATTATAAGTATTTGTCATATTTAAATAGCAATATTGTTCTTCTTAAAGGATTACTAGTAAAATATCCCTGTACTAGGGGCCCAGCAAGTGGAATCATCCTAGATCCAGACCTGGCATGCCATGGGACCCAGAGTCAAGTCACTCCCTGGTGACTGGTATTTGGTTGTTACAGTGTTACAACCTCTGGGTTTTTATTATATAGATATTTTATTTTGCATATGAACTGTCAGCTATAAATTGTAAAGCACAAATCAGCAAAAAGTCTAACTGCATTATCATGACACTAAGCTAGTTTGCATTTAAGATGGAATTTTAATTCTATATGTTTTATAGGATTATAGAGTCTGTATATGTATTTGGCTTACACATATATCCATGTACTGTAACAATTATTAAATGATGTTTTAAGTCCCAGTAAAAATACAGAAGTAAATAGTGGTGGTAAGAGCTAAAACTGACCCTGAGGAGCCAGGATAGGGATTTGTAAAAAGATATGACTGTTCCCAAGACCTCCAACTTTGAAAAGAGGAATTAATAGCTATAAAGGATGTGTGACAGCAAAATTTCTCAAACATTTGGCACATTATTTGTCCCAAACCACAAAATGATGTGTAAGCACTTCAGGAAAAATCTCAGGAGTAAAAAAAAAACGGTTCCTACTTGCTAAAAAAAAAAAAGGATCTCACAATTTGTCACCTTGGAAAGATTCCATTTCATTTTTTTGTGAAATTTGTTTTTAAGTGTGAAATGCGTAAATTTCCTTCACACTCCACAGTGCATACACTTCACCTCATATTCACAAAATAATTCACAGAAGGATATATGACATATATTAAACAACCAATGAGCATGGTGAAAGGGTTGAGAACGTTTTCTCATTATAGTTTTATTTATTTTGTATTTGTTTAAAAATAGAGTTTCTTTTACAATAAAAGAATGAGAGCCCTGCTGATACTCATGATATGCTTTTACTTGTCACCATGCAAGACTTGGTTCTGTTATTTAACTACTGCCATAGCCCAGATTTAATAATTGTGTAGAACCATGTAGCATGCATTTTCTTGTTAAAGTTTTGGACCACATCAAGATATTCTATACTATTTACTTTAATCTGACTTTTAAAATTTCATTATTTATATTCTACTTTATTATGCAGATTTATTCCTGTAAGACAAGTCATATTTTAAAGTACATGAATTATTAAAAAATAAGTGAACAGAGAATACATAGATACACTCATAACTTAATAAAATCAATGGTGACTGTGTCAATATGATGCTAGTGTCTTAAAATTTTAAATTATCTAGAATATTGATTTCTTCAACTTCTCCTCTCTTAGTGTACTAATCATTTATTCCACATTTTAGCACTCTATTGTATAAAGTATTCTTTCAGTGGGAAATTCTATCTCCCCCTTCATTTTATGCTATGCATAGTGTCTAGAAGACTAGGAAACAAAAAACAATTACTCAGTAATTCTTTTGATTGTCTGATATAATTAATGTAGTGATATTCAGTGGAACCCCTATGGTATCATTCCTCTTCAAAGAATAGTTTTCATAATACTCTTCTTCCACCCATGCATTTCTCTGCTTTTCTTACACAGGAGATATCACAGCAAGTGTAGTGTTATTTCTACATTTTACCCTTCTTCATTGATTTATGCCAGCATATTAAATATACAAACACATTTTACACACATATTTAAATGAAAACTATTGTAGAAGCATTCATTATATTAGTTTTAGTATTATTTTGTTTATTAAGTTCTCTACCCAACATAAAAAGAGTAAGAATGAAGGCCATTTTGAATTGATGAATAATGTTAACAAAATTATGTATGTGACTAGCATAGCTGAATTTAAAAAGCATTTAAGGTCTGAGTAAATTAATTACCAGAGAAAAACCCTCCTCCTTTGGAGTTTTTAAAACTCATCAGTTTGGAGGAAAAGCAAAATCAAATAATGTGTTCTGTGTTTTTAATTTTCTCTTCCTGAGTTTGAACTTATCCTGGGACTTCACTGACTCTCAGGAATTATTGACCTTGTAGGTGTTCTGGAACAATTGTTGTTGAAGGGTCATACAAGTGTAATCTACATATATTGAAATTTTAGAGAAGTGTGGTTCCATGTGAATGCAACATTTAATGTGTAAAAAGGTAAGAAATAATTTGTGACTGTCACCAAAAAGTATGAGAGTTACTGAAGATACCCTTGTGCTTAGGCTTTTAAAAAAATGTTTAAGGGAAAGCATCTTTCTAGACATTTTTCCTAAAGAATCTATTGCACTACCTTTGTCAAATGTGTGATTGAAGCAAATAACATTTATATACAACATATCATGTGTGTGCAATGTTATCCCCTGCAGCAGTGGCCATCGTAACCTACAGTGGTGAAAGCGGCTTATCCTCTGTTGGTCCAACCAACTGACCATGGAGGAGTTCGGCCAAACAGAACCTAGAAAAGCCCCGCTTTCTCTCTGGCGGCACATGGAGCTGTATGCAGCACATATTAAAATTTGGTGTCTAACTATAACATTATGGAATTTGCAATAAAATAATAAGTTATTTTAGTAAATGCACAGTAATAAAATAGCCAAGTGATGGCCCTAATAAAATGTTCATAAGTGGGAAAACACTATGTATGTAAATTTTTATTTAAGTTATTCAAAACACACAGTAATCACATGTGCATGTATATACACACAGTTCATTTCGGAAGTATGCAGTTTTCCTCATTTGTGATTATTTGTGATTATTCTTTAGGTTCTAAGTAGCTCTAAATCTGTTTCTGTTAACAAAAGATGTATAATTAATTTGCTTTTAGATTTTTTTTTTTTTAGAATCAAAACATATTTGACTTTCAAGTAAAATCTGTGTGTGTATGTGTATATATATATATATATATATATATATATATATATATATAGCTAATATGTAAAGTGTCCCCTGGGGAGTTTGACTGGGGAACTGGGAATTCAATGGCTCACTATGATGTGCACTAACCCCCAGAGGACAGTGAGGAATAAAGGAAGGCCCCAGCCAGCAGCCGGAAGACCCCGACAAGCCTGGTCACCAGCCAGGCCTAGGGACTCTTCCCATGCATGAATTTTGTGCAACAGGCCTCTAGCTGAATATAAGAGGGAAGAAGTGGATGTCACATCAGTTTACTGCCCGATAATGAAACGCAAAAAAAGCCTCTGTAATGTTTAAACTACATGAAAAATTTTGCTTTGACGGCATTGGAATGTACTATGACATCATCTATATTTCATAACATTGGGATTTTTCAATGAAAATAAGGAGGTGACAAACATATCTCTACTTTTAATAATTACTGTTTCAAAATTAAGAAAGGGGTCAGCAATTAGTAAAATGAAGATGTTTTTAGTACACACTATTTGTTCATAAAAAGGTCTAGCAATGAGTTGCCATGCTCTAAGAGATATATATCATCCTCTATCATTGTAGATTAAGTTGAAATAATATTTCTAAGCTACAGCTTCTCTATATTTAAAATCTTGTCCACCAGAGCCTGGCTGTTGCTGATGAGATAACAAATATTATGTGTCTATAAATGCATCTTGAGGCATTAAACAGAATGGAAAAAAAGCTCTTTACTGTGTAGCAATTCTTTGATATAATTAGGCTAAATTTTCCCAAAATTTTAGAGAAGTGTGGTTCCATGTGAATGCAACATTTAATGTGCCAAAAGGTAAAAAATAATTTATGACTGTCACCAAAAAGTATGACAGTTACTGAAGAATAAATAGTTCAAAAGCTAAAGAGTATTTTGCTCTGGAAGAGTACACTTCTTGTTTGTGTCTTAAGGAAGAAAAAAAAAAAACTATCATTCAGTAATACCGTAACTGAATAAACAAACTTTAAAAAGCGAGATACATTAAAAGAAGTCTTGTTGCCATGTACTTTTTATAAGTAATTCAACTACTGAAAACTGTGTTCCTGTGAAGAATACAGCAAGCAGAGTTTTGTGTGTCTGCAGTTTGAGTCTCTTCTCTGCTAACCTTTCTTTGAAAAGACATGCCAGACATTATTTTCAGACAATTGTTCTCTTCAGAGAAACACTAAGAACAAATAAGCATTTGCACTTGCAGTGTGAAGAACATTTTAATGGCTTTAGACATAATTTTGCTTTGCTAGCTGCAAGGCTAACAAAAATTACTAAAGAAAAACAATCCAAAAATGTGGTGAAAAGATATTTAGATTTATCACTGAACTTCGTCTGCTATTTCTCAGACCTTTTCTTTCACCAACTGATAATAAATGTCATGTATCCTTCAGAGTCATGTCACAAAAGAAAAAGTATCTCTTTATTGAGGTGCAAGGTTCTTTATCTTTTCAAAATTGACAGCCATTCCAAATAAAAGGTCAAAGTTCTAAGATATTGTAGTAATCCCTCACAAATGGAAAAAAAAAATTCCTAAAACTTGGATGTTCTCTTATAATAACAAATGATCATAATACATATAATCAAGATAGATCATATATTTTCTTCTAAAGTAATCAGTAAAATTAACAATTACATATGTTAGGTAGTATTAATTCATCTATTAAGCATATGTTAAAAATGTACTAAGTAGCTCAGTCTTAGTTTTACTATTTGAGGCTAACTATTCTTAAGAAACTATTTTGTAATTGATAAGACAAACATACATACAGAGAACAATACTGTCTGAAGTGGAATGTCATTCAATCCTTTCTTGGGGACATATTCCACATGGGGACACTGTTATTATGCAATGATATAAAATAAATGCTCTAAGTTGAGCTATTCTTGGTTCCAATATTTTTTATCTCTTGCCTGATTCAGACCTTTGCAAATAGACTTTATCTCCATGAACCTCCGTTTTCTAATCTATATAATCAATATTATTATCATTTATTCATATAAATTCCCTGAGAGATGCAATATAGTTTATGTCCCTGCAGAAAAACGTCCTTTCCCCTCCTTTCTTTTCTTCCTCCCCCTCCTTCCCTTTCTTTAGTCCACTTCCTTCCCTCCCTCTCTTTGGAAAAACAGAAATCTGGAGTGGTATATCTATAATCATTTCTACTTAGGCTAAATATCTTAGAAAGAATTCTTCAATTCCTGTTGTGTGCCAATTTTTAAATGGATGTCTATACTTCATGCCTCTGTCCTCTCACTTCCTATCTATAATCACACACCCCGACCCCAAACCATTAGTGCTTCAAAATCAAGGAGATTTCCCAAACAGGAAAACCAAAGTCTTCATTCATTGGGTAGGTCTTTGCTTCTAATTAAAAGTCTTCTGGAAAGCCCGATGCACACCCAAGTAGATAGCCTCTCACAAGTGGATTTGTCCACCAAAACGACACACACCAAAATCAAAGGTTAAGGAAGATGTTGATAGACGTGTATTTATTTTGTGGTCACTCACTGAACCATGCTCTTGTAGAAAATTGAAGGATAAGATTGAAGAAAAATGGTGATGCCAGGCATCCTTATTTGATCCCAGAATATTTCCAATGTTTCAGCTTTAAGAATCATGTTAGCTATTGGATCCAGATAGTTATTGGTTATCAGTCTAAGAAATGCTCTTTCAATCCCTAGTTAGTTCAGATTTCTTTTGATCTTTTATAAATCATATACATGGTAAATTTTATGGAATCTATTGATCAGATCAATTTTATCCATTAATTTATAAATGTGGTGGAATACATTCAGGGCTTTCTAATGTTAATCTATTCTTGAACCTATGGATTAACTTAAATTATTCATGAAGATATGCTTTATGTTCTGCCAGATTTTGATTGTTAATACAGTATTTGTTTCAGCTTTCTACATCTATGTTAGTGAATAAGAGAACCATGTAATTTTTTTTTTGAAAGACCTCACCTGTTTTGGTATCACGTATCTAGTGGCTTTACGAGATAAACTTAGAATAGTTTTCCCCTTTTTACTTACCTGGAAAAAGCTTTTGATAGAAACAATGCTTATCTTAAAAGTATAGAATAATTTACTGTGAAAACACTTAATCCTTTTTATTTTAAAGATCAACATTTTTAGAAATTAAAGCAAAATTTACATAATAAAATTTAACATTTCAACCATTTTTAAGTGTACAGTTCCATAGTATCAAGTACATTCACAATGGTGTGCAAATATTAATATCCATCTTCAGAACTTTTTTCATCTTTCCCAACTGAAACTCTGGACCCATTGAACACTAACTGAAGATTACATTGTTAAATAGTGACTTTCTATTGGTTTTAAGCAGGAGAGCCCTGCTGGGAATAAAGGAACCATGAAGAAAAATAATGGAGAAAATTTTATTTGTACAGTGTTAAGGAAATCACCAGAATTCAGGTTTCTTCTGCAAGTAAGTATTTTTTTTTTTTAACCTCAATTGTAGAAACCATTGTAAAACCCTGGGTAAGTAAGGATTCCCCTAAAAGCAACATTTCCCTCCCCCGCCCCCCCCCCCCCCCCAAGCCTTCTATATGATACTAGAGGCCTGTGCACAAAATCCGTGTACTTGACGGCTCCCTCAGCCTGGCCTGTGCCCTCTTGCAGTCCAGGATCCCGGGGGGGATGTCTGATTGATGGCTAAGGGGGACTAAGCTATCAGTTGTACATCCTTAGCATTGCCATGGAGACAGGAGAGGCTCCCACCACTGCCAGTGAGCTCACCTGCTGTAAACCGGGCTTCTATGGATAGCTGAGCGGCACTCCCCTATGGGAGCACACTGACCACCAGGGGGCAGCTCCTGCATTTAGTGGCTGCCCCCTAGTGGTCAGTGCACATCATAGTGAATATTATGTCATTTCACCATTTGATCGTTTGCATTTCTGCCTTTTATTAGATAGGATATGCCGTAGATGTGGCCCCCTAGAACCATAAGAAATACAAAGTACCTATGCATGGTGTCCGTGCAGGGAGATAAAAGAAAGAGCTCCCCATGATGGCTTCCTCTTCCTTCTTTGCAGTCCGGGCTCCTGTCAGGCGCTCTCCTCAGACCCCCGGGAACTTGGGTCCAGCTGCCCCGCCCCTTGGTGGCTCCCTGCAGCCTCCCCTCTCAATTCTGCTCTCCCTGGTTGCCCACCTATCAGGAGGCTTCCACGGTGCCCTGTTTGGGGCAGCAGCGCAGTCCCAGGACAGGGTGTGGGGGTGTGGGGAGCAGCTCCAGTAAAGTTTAGTAAATCCCAGGTCAGCATCAGGATTCAGTTGCAGGGCCACAGGGAAGACTGCCTGGGCAGGACGAAATGGTGGTAGATCCGGAGTCCCGCCCTGTGGCCCCACAGCAGCCTGGCCCACCTTGTGAAAGGTTGTGATGTGATGGCATCCCAGATAATTTGCATACTCCTCTATTATATATATATATATATATATATATATATATATATATATATATATATATATATATATATATTCTGCCAAAGTGGTCAGTACATACAGTTTATAATTTGGAAATTAACTTGAGTTAGGAATGAAATATAGTAATATTCTTCTTGACCTGATTTAGAGCATTAAGATTCTACACACTTCTTATGAATTCTAAATATAGATTTCCTTTGAAAGATGTTCTCCCAAAGTCTGAGGCACAATTCTCTCCCAATATGGAAATTGCTATCAGACATTATAACAGAAATTTTGAACCAGGAAAGGAGTTATTAATCTTGAATCAGCTACAATGAGAATATTTTTTTTCCTAGCCAGTATGCAGCCTGATTACTTTGACACCCAAAAGGCAATCACTCAGTGTTGGGAACTTAAATCTTATAAGCAATCATATCAATCATACCAAGTCTCCAAAATTATAATTGATGTCTTCTCAAACTAGCTTCATCTTTTCTTTGCCTTTATATAGCTACTGGACTTAAAATGCTAGACACTTTGTAGGGTTGCAGTGAGGGACTGGAGCCAGCAGTTTGCTGTGTGTATGTTGACCCTGAAATGCAACCCTGTCCATTCTCAGCTTCAGAGGAAGAGTCTTAGCTCAGAGATGTGTGGTAGATATAGGAATGTATTGGGGAACTTCAGGGCTTTTATTAAAATATCTTCCTAATATATCTTCACCATGTTAACAAAATACAAATTGGTAGTTACAGAATAGTCATGGAGATATAAAGTATAGTATAGGGCGTAGAGTCAATGATATTGTAATAATTATGCATGGTGTCAGATGGGTACTAGATTTATTGGGAAGATCACTTAATAAGTTATATAATGCCTAATCACTGGGTTGTATACGTGAAAGTAATACAATATTGTATGCCAACTCTAATTGGAAAATAAAATTTTATTTTAAATTATTTTAAATTTTAAAATAATAATGAAATAAAATATCCTGTTTGAAGTGAATTTTCAGAAAATTGGAAAAATCTGCATCTGAATATTAGTATAGGATACATTCCAAAGACAAAATGATACTAGTATTAGCCATCTGTACCATCATTAGTGAAAGTGCTTTGAAAAGCACACACTTTGTTTATGGTCAAAAAAAGCGTTTTATGTAAAGATCAAGATAAAAAATATTTGGACCTTTACAGATTACATGGTTCTCTTATAACTACTCAAGTCTGTTATTGCAGTCAAAAAAAAAAGAGCCATAAAAATATGTCAATGAATGGGCAAGGTTGGGTTTTAACAATACTTTATTTACAAAGTGAACAGAGGGTCAAATTTAGCCCCAGAACCATAGTTTGCCCACCTGCTTTAGCATGAGCTTTACTCTCATGTCTTCCCCTACCTCTATGTGGAAGCAAATTAATAACTCACATATGTCTGTTAACTTCCAAACTTCCTAACACCCCTACCATGTTGACAATTTGAGTTTGATTTAGTTATCTTGGAGCAAAATTATGTTTGAGAGCTATCTGATTCAAGTAACTTATTTCAAAGTGAATTTTTTTTTTATGTCTAAGTGGTTAAACTTTAGGAGATTGATTCTGTCTTGATCTTTAATCTTAGACTATTTATTTATTTGAGTTTTGCCTCAAATATATTCACAAGGCAAAACATTATTGTAGAAGGCTCATCCTGGCACATTGCTCCACCTGCATCTTGAAGATATGTGGTAGATATAGGAATGTATTGGGGAACATCATTGCAGAGTGTCTTCTTTGGGTGACAGATGAGCATTTGTTTTTCTTTCTTTTTTATTGAATTTATTTAGTGACCTTGGCTAATAAAATGACATAGGATACAGAGGTACAATTCCATGGCTCATCATCTATATATTGTATTGTGTGTTCGCCACCCAGAGTAAAATCTCTTTCCATTACTTTCATACCCTCTTGTACCTCCCATCCCTGCCCTTTTTCTCTAGTGATCCCTATACTGTTAATTGTGTCTATAAGATTTTTCTGCTTTTCTTTCTTGCTTAATCCCCTTATTTTTTTCACCTAATCCCAAAAAATATAGGCATTGCTATATAACTTGTCCACAATGAGTACAATGGCACTGGCAGTGTTTTTAAAATTTTAATCTGAACATGGATATTAAATCCAGATTACTCATCATGTAATTACATGAGGTCATGGTTCCTAAAAAGTGTGCCTGGTGTCCCTGGCATGCTGCAATTAACTCACAGGGTATCAAAGAATATGTTAAATTTTCAAATAAAAAATGTGATAATATCAGTCTATTTATCTATTTCTAACTCTATATTCCTGACTTGATCTTTTGAACCCTTTACACCAGTTTTAATTAAGCTCAGTAAAAGTTCTCTTTATTTCTCTAATTATGTGTTTTCTGTTATACATTTATTTTTCTAATTATAGAGTTTCTATTACTGAGGCATTAATTATTCCAAAGCTATATACAATATCTCTTAATATTTTTCTCTTCATTTACATCTCTCTCTCTTTTTTTTTTTTTTTTTGCTTTTTATGAAATAAGTCATTGGGCTACTCCTCTAGACCACTTAAATTATTTGTAACTAGTGACCTGGTGCATGGACTCATGCACATTGAAAGGAAATTAATTAGAAGAAATATTTTAATATTTCTATTCACCCTTTCTCTATAATAGAAGTGTCAGAGAAGAAAGAAAATTAGTAAAATGTACATGCAAATAATATATAAATTGATTAATAAATAAACAAAAACAACATGATATAACAACAAAAACATTATATAAAAACAGCCAAAACATGATATAAAAACAACGAAAACATTAATTAAAAACAACAGTGATAAAAACAATGACTGATAAATTGATTAAGTTTATTCTAATATCTCCCTGAATATGACATTAAGAGTAAAAACACTTTCAGAGTTGTTGACTAATTTCCCTTGTGATGAAGTATTTACAACTTTAACTTTAATGTATGTGCTCTTCAAACTCAAGAGAAAGTAACATATAACGGACCATGTCTGAAAGCGGGATCAGGTAGGAATATTCCTATTCTGTCTAGGGTTTGTCCTTGTGATTTATTAATATGCATCACAAATACTGGCATCACAGGAAACTGTCTTTGAATTCCTTTAAATGGGAGGTCAGTGTCAGACAGGGACAACTCAATTCTTGGAATCAGAACAACCTCTCCTTCCACAGATCCTATTAATACTTCAGCTTTGAGAAACACACATGTGCAATTGGTGCCATCAAGGGTTTTATATGTATCGTGTATGCTCGAGTCAACATTTATTTTTAAATTACCAGTGCGCGTCATATGTAAAGACTGTCATCAATCGAATGGTTGGACTGATGGATGGTTGGTCTCTTAGCCTTTTATATAAAGAGACTAGAGGCCCAGTGCACAAAATTTGTGCATGGGGGGTGTCCTCAGCCCGACCTGCACCCTCTCCAATCTGGGAGCCCTTGAGGGACCACTGGCTCCTTACCGCTCGCCTGCCTGCCTGCCTAATTGCCCCTAACCACTTCTGCCTTATAGTCTGATCATCCCCTAACCTCTCCCCTGCTGTCCTGATTGATGCCTAACTGTTCCCCTGATGGCCTTATCACTCCTAACTGCCCTCCCCTGCTGGCCCAATTGTCCCCAACTGTCCTCCCCTGCTGGCCTAGTCACACCCAACTGCCCTCTCCTGCCAGCCTGGTCACCCCTAACTTCCCTCTCCTGCTGGCCTGATCACCCACAACTGCCCTCCTCTGCCAACCATCTTGTGGTGGCCATCTTGTGGTGGCCATCTTGTGGCAGCCATCTTGTGACAATGTCATGCAAGGGTGTCATGTGATGCCACCTATCCTTTTATTATATAGGATACTGCCTAGCTCTTATTATATTTATTTCAACAAGCACCTTTGTTTGGGAATTTGAGAACAACCTTTCCCAGAGTCTAATCTTCAGTTCCTTCTAAAGCCAGAACTTCTGTATTAAGGCAGAATTCTTGGTCAAGGTGAGAAATAAACCCTTTGGAGGTAATACTCTGAAATGACATAATCCAATCCACCTATCCTTTTTCAAATAGTCCTCATGAACTGCCATTTAAATTCCCTCATTGTCTTGTTTCATACATAGGTAGCATCTCATTGTGAATACCTTCTTATTGAATCTTATCCTTGTCTCTAACTATGATTTTTTAATACCACCTGATAAACTTCATTTTTGTCATTCAAATACATTTTCAAGAATATTAAGAGTTCTAGTTGGTAGCAAAACATAAATGCTCTAGTTCTTCAGTACCAGTGGCTGCCATGGAAGTCATTTGATTTCTCCTGGCACATCTGAGCCACTTACCCACCTCACACTCTACAGTCATAAGCCACAGTCATAGTGAAGCTCACAAAGGGGTAAAAATCAAGGTGATCCCAAGAAAATGGCTCCTCCTCAAAAGGAGGTAGAAGAAGATAGTTAAGATGAGGAAATATCAGGTGAAAAAGATGAAAGCAGTGAGAAGAGGTTATTTTTCCTCAGGAAAAAAAGGCCTGAAGGCTACCGCAACTCCAGGAAAGAAGGTAATGGTTTCCCCAACAAGAAAAGATTGCAGTTGCCCAGTGGATTGAGTGTTGGGCCCAGGTTTGATTCCAATCAAGGGCATGTACCTTGGTTACAGGAAAATCCCCAGTGGGGGGTGTGCAGGAAGCAGCTAATCAATGTTTCTCTCTCATCGATGTTTCTAACTCTCTATCTCTCTCTCTTTCTTTCTGTAAAAAATCAACTAAAATATATATATTAAAAAAAAAAAAGATTGCAGTTGCCACACCAGGCAAGAAATCAGTTGTCACACCTGACTAAAAGGTAGTGGCTATGCCAACCCTGGCAAAAAGGCAGCAGTTATACCAGCCAAAGCATTAGCCACAGCTGAAAAGAAGGGAGGCATACCAGGCAAAGCATTGGTAGCAACCCGTGGAAAGAAGAGGGCAGCCACCCCAGTCAAGGTAGCAAAGAACGGCAAGAATGCCAAAAAGAAGACAGTGATAAGGAAGATGATGACAGTGAAGAGGAGAATGCTGGGAAGGATTAGGATGAAGATGAGGATAAACTTGAGCCAGCAGTGATGAAAGCTACTGCTGCTGCTCCTGCTTCATGATAAAGATGAAGATGGAGATAAAGATGAAGATAAGGATGATGAAGAAGATGATGCTGAAGAACCTATGGAGATTGCACCAGCCACATGCAAGAAAGTTCCCATAAAAGCTATTTCAGTGAAGGTCAAGAGCACAGCTGAGGATGAGGAGGAAGAGGAGAAGGATAAAGATGAGGACAATGAAGATGAGGAGGAAGATGATGATGAGGAAGAGGAGAAGGAGGAAGAGCCTGTCAAAGAAGCACCTGGAAAATGAAAGAAGGAAATGGCCAAACAGAAAGCTGCTCCTGAGGCCAAGAAACAGAAGCCACAGAGCCAACGATGGCTTTCAATCTCTTCGTTGGAAACTTGAACTTCAGCAAGTCTGCTCCTGAATTAAAAATGGGTATCAGTGATGTTTTTGCTAAAAATGAGCTTGCTATTGTGGATGTCAGAATTGGTGTGTCCAGGAAGTTTGGCTATGTGGATTTCTAATCTGCTGAGGACTTGGAAAAAGCCTTAGAGCTCATCGGTTTAAAAGTCTTTGGCAATGAAATTAAATAAGAAAATCCAAAGGGAAAAGACAGTAAAAAGATGCAGATGCAAGAACACTTTTGGCAAAAATCTGCCTTATAAAGTTATTCAGCACAAATTAAAAGAAGTGTTTGAAGATGCTATGGAGATTAGATTAGTCAGCAAGAATGGAAAGAGTAAAGGGATTGCTTATATTGAATTTAAGACAGAAGCTGATACAGAGAAAACCATGGAAGCAAAGCGGGGAACAGAAAGAGATGGGCGATCTATTTATCTGTAATATACTGGAGAGAAAGGTCAAAATTAAAACCATGGAGCAGCACTTGGAGTGGTGAATCAAAAACTCTGGTTTTAAGCAACCTTTCCTACGGTACAACAGAAGAAACTCTTCAGGAAGTATTTGAGAAGGCAACTTTTATCAAAGTGCCCCAGAACCAAAATGGAACATCCAAAGGATATGCACTTACAGAATTTGCTTCATTTGAAGATGCTAAAGAAACTTCAAAATTCTGAAATAAAAGAGAAATTAAGGGCAAATCCAATCAGGCTTGGATTGCAAGGACCGAGAGGATCGCCTAATGCAAGAAGCCAGACATCCAAAACTGTTTGGCAAAGATCTGTCTGAGGAGACTACGGAAGAGAGATTGAAGGAGTCATTTGATGGCTCTGTCCAGGCAAGGATAGTCACTGACCAGGAGAAGGGCTCTTCCAAAGGGTTTGATTTTGTAGATTCCAACAGTGAGGAAGATGCCAAAGCTGCCAAGGAGGCCATGGAAGTGGTGAAATTGATGGAAACAAAGTTACTTTGGACTGGGCTAAGAGTAAAGGTGGCTTTGGGGGACGTGGTGGAGGAAGAGGTGGCTTTAGAGGCAGAGGTGGTGGCAGAGGAGGCTGAGGTGGATTTGGGGCAGAGGCCTGGGAGGCTTTGGAGATCAAGGAGGCTTCCAAGGAAGCAGAGGAGGAAGAGGAGGAGGAGGAGGAGGAGGAGGAGGAGGAGGCCATAAGCCACAAGGAAAGAAGACGAAGTTTGAATACCGTATTTTCCGGCGTATAAGACGACGTTTGAAATGAAAAAAAAGCCAGTTCAGATTGGCCAGAGTCAGAGAGGCGGTCTATTAAAAAAAGAACTGGTGTTGCCTCTGAAGTTGGGGGTAGTCTTATACGGCGAATATAGGCCTAAACCTATGTTTTAACTGTAAAATTAGGGGGTCGTCTTATAAGCCAGAAAATACGGTAGTTTCTTCTATCTCTGACTTTCCCTCTTCCATTTGAAAAAGAAAAGACTCTGGTGTTTTTACTCTGTTACCTGATCAATGACAGAGCCTTCTAACATTCCAAGACAGTATACAGTCCTGTGGTCTACTTGAAAATCCATTTAGATAACATTTCAAAGGAGATACCATGTTGGTTTTGACTGGATATTCATAAAAACTTTTTAAAGAAATGAGTGATAAAGCTAACCCTTATCTGTAAGTTTTGAATTTATATCATTTCTTCCTGTGTACAAAACCCATTTTTTCCCCTACAAATTGTTTTTTTTGTGTGTATGTCTTTGTGTTGTGGTATAAAGGAAAGCAGAGTTGTTTCATCATAATTTTGCTTCAGCAGCTATGGGACAAATTAAAAGTCCTTAACTCTGGTGCCAGAAAAAAAATTAGAAAACAAACAAAAACGCTCTACAAAACAAATGCAAATGAAAGGCAAATAATGAATCATTTCTAACACAGAATTGATTTTGAGAAAACAATGTAACTTGCAACCATAGTTTTCAACCTACAAAGTATAATGCTACAAATCTATCTAGATAAAAGCTACCAAAACAATAAAAAAGAAAGGGGCACATTCAATTTGTATTTTTAATTATAAAATAACTAGAGCCTCAGTGCAAGAAATTCATTAATGGGGACGGGGGGAAGGGTAAAGGGGCTCCTCAGCTCACCTGCACCCTCTCACAATCCAGGACCACTGGCTTCTAACTGTTCACCTGCCTGCCTGCCTGTCTGATCACCCCTAACTACTCTATCTGCCTACATGATGCCCCTAAATGCTCCCCTGCCCGCCTCATCGCCCCTAACTGTCTCTGTCTGTTGACCTGATAGCCCCTAACTGCCCTCCCCTGCCGACCTGGTTGCCCTTAACTGCCCTCCTCTGTCAGCCTGATCGCCCCTAAACACCTCTGCCTCAGCCCCGGCCACCATGGCTTTTTCTAGAAGGACATCCAGATGGATGTCCAGTCTAATTAGCATATTACCCTTTTATTATAGATGGTATCAGTTGTGGAAGCAACAATTCATGTTACAACTCTAGCATATGCCTAATTTATAAATCTTTTAACTCCTGTTGCTAGTAAACTAGTGATTTTCAATAACGAAAGGGTCAATCTTAAAAAAAGTATCCCTTCCAGGGCACATCCCCGGTAGGGGGTGTGCAACAGGCAACTGGTCGATGTTTCTCTCTCATCGACATTTCTAGCTCTCTATCTCTCTCCCTTCCTCTCTGTAAAAAATCAATAAAATACATTTTTTAAAGTATCCCTTCCAAACAATATTGAGAAAAACAGGATGCTATAAATTCCCCAAAGAACAAATAAACTAGTTCAGGTCCTGGACAGTTTTGTTTCAGGATTAAACAAATTTGTGGAAGAATGCTGTTGAATTCATCAGTTTCATATCAAACTAAATGTTGTCTTGAATGCCTTTATTGTGTGACATGGTATACATTTGCTTCAGTATTCAAAAGCCATAAATCTTTCATCTGGATTATATTGAAGGTGTGAAAGTTTATAGTTGAAAGACATGTACTTGGCAAAAACTTAAAATTACAGGAAGCTTTTTGAGTAAGTGAAAGGTGAGAAATTACTACAGTCAGAAGATCTGAATATCTGATTTCTTCATTTTGAATTTTACAGTTTTCTTTACAACACTCAGAACTTAAATGCATATAAAATCACTATAATTTTATATTTACTTTTCAAAAAATCTTTTGAAACATTTTGCTCACTCACATATAAGACAATTTCTTTATAAAAGTGCTGCAAAATATACAGAAAATTTGTATTTTACAACTTTTAGCAGATTGAGAATCAAAGCAAAAAGAAGTGGAGGAAAGAAGATCATAAGAAAAAGCACACTTTAACAGGAATGTATGACCAAAAAGCTAGATTTCCTTAGCTTTCAGGACTTTAAATCAGAATGGCTAAGTTAACACCACCCTAAATGTCAGAATTGAAGGGTCCATCTGAAGATAAGCTTTTCTGAGGTCCTGGCACTCATTCAAAAGTAGGGTACAGATTGCTGCACACACAATTTGGTCAGTCATTCCAGGCTTCACACCTTTGTGAGTGTGAGCTCATCCACTTCTAAATGAATGATTCCCATTCTTTATCTACAGGCCTCATGGCTCCTTCTGCCTGTTTTTGTAACTCCCTAGTGTACATGTCTAAAGGCACCCACACACATGCAGAGAAATGAACTAGGTATTCATAAGATTCAAATCTATTCTCTATCAGTGTTTCCCAAACTTTTGACATATGTGTACCCCTTCTATAATTTTCGTAACGCTGAGTACCCCTCGTATTCATGAGAATGTAGAAATAGGCACAGCTAAGCATAGTGCAGTGCATATGCCCACCAAACTCTGGTGCAACTCGTACCCCCACCAAACTCTTCCCTTACCCCTGAGGGTATGCATACCACACTTTGGGAAACACTGCATACCAATTCCTGTGCAGGTAAATAAGTGAGTATCTTGGAAATAATCCTCAATTCTTTTCTTTTTCCAGGCCACCTAATATAAACCCTCCTTCAAAATACCTTTTGGGAGATCATTTTAGCTCCCACATATCTCTCACTTTTATCCCACCCTATTTAAAATTATCAACATGACATTAGTTTAAGAACTTATGTTTTACCTTATTCTCCAGCAATAGCCTATAAATTGGTTTTTCTGGCTTCAGGTCTATCTATATAGTATATAACCACAGCAGCATCAGTATTGTACAATTTTAAGAACAAATTTTGATTATGCGATTTATTTTTTAAATCCCTGCACTGTGTCCCAGTAACCACAAGATTAAAGACAAGTGCAATTAGCCCTGGTTGGTGTGGCTCAGTTGGTTGAGTGTCATCCCCTGAACCAAAATATCTTGGATTTGAATCCGGTTCAGGGCACATTCCCAGGTTGTGGTTTGATCCCTGTTCAGGGTGTGTACTAGAAGCAACCAATACATGTTTCTTTCTCTCTCTCTCTCTCTCTCTCTCTCTCTCTCTCTCTCTCTCTCTCTCTCTCTCTCTCCTCTCTTTAAAATCAATAAAAACATTAAAAAGAAAGACAAGCTGAAACTGGTTTGGGCCAGTGGATAGAGCCTTGGCCTGTGGACTGAAAGGTCCCAGGTTTGATTCCGGTCAAGGGCATGTACCTTGGTTGTGGGCACATGCCCAGTGGGGGTGTGCAGGAGGCAGCTGATCTATGTTTCTCTCTCATTGATGTTTCTAACTCTTTATCACTCTCTCTTCCTCTCTTTAAAAAATCAATAAAATATATTGGGGGGAAATAAAAACAAATGCAATGATAAATAACTAAAGTCCTATATGACTACTTATAAACATGTATATAATATTAAAAACTGATTGAACATAATCATAACATTGTCTAATTTGTGCATATAACACAAAAAAATAGCATAAACAAAATAGTTGACAATAGTTTGGAATCTGAGAAAAATAATTAAAATTAAAACTAAAATCCTTTTATTGTTTTGAAATTCAATAGAGTCATTAATTCACTTGATATTACATTAATCTAATTTATTATGTGTATACATAATAATATCAAGGGGATCTACTTAAATTAGAGATTATTTGTAAAAATTTCTAACCAAAGAAAGAAAAATATAGTCACACCTGATAGAACAAGTTCTCTAAAAAATTAAGATATGGAAAGTTTTAAAAATAAAGGGTAGAAAAATATCTACCAGGTATACATTAAACAAGTGTTAGCTGATGCAGCTGTATTAATAACAGATAAATTAGAATTTGGAGTAAAATTGTAGTAGAAATCAAGTGGGTCTATAAAATGAAAAAATCCTTTAATAAGTATTATAAAATTATAAATTATTTAAACTTATGAACTTTCAATATAATTACCTGAAAATATACTTTACAAGAACTGAAAGAATTACAAAGAGTACTGTCTGCCATCACAGTACTGTCTACATCACAGAGGGAAACTGTCATTTACCTCTCTCTCTAAGATATAACAGGTAAACCGTTAAAAAAAAAATGCTATGAATTACAACAGCACAACTGTATTAGTCAAGGTCCAATCAAGAGCCAAAATTACATGGCAATTTGAACAAGGACATTTTAGTATTATTAATTATTAATATAATTGAAAGTGGCTTTGGGTAAAATAAAAATAATAATATAATATATAAGAGCACTTTCTACTTCTAGGGCTGAGATGGAATACCTAAAAAAGAAAATATTCTGAAACCACATCCCTATCACCCCACCCCAAGATCCAGATGTTTGCATGACAGGGGAGCTCCACAGGGTGGATGTGGAATGAAGAAGCAATTTTATATGAAAACAATCAATCATCCTGATCTAGATAACCACATGTAGAAAACTGCTCCCAAGGGGTCACACTTAGTTTTGTCTCTCACGTGGATTATTTGTTAAAATATAATAAGAAAAGTTTGTGGATTTGGAAACTAGAAAAAATATTTTATAATGTTCATGAGTCAAAGAGAAAATTATAAATTTTAAAATATTTAGATAAATAATAATACAATAAAATATTAAAATAATATTTAGAATGAACAAGTAATGGAAATATTGTAGATCAAAAATTTAGAATGCAGATTAAAAAGCTCTTAGAGAGATTGGTAGTTTACTTTTTAGAAGAACAAAACCTCAAAATTAATGAGCTATTCATTTACATTATAAAAATAAGAAAATGGTTATAGAAATAAATCTATAAGAAAGTAGAAAAGATAGATAATAAAAGTAAAGGCAGAAATAAATGAAAAGTTAAAATATTAAGTAGTGAATGAAATAGAAAACATTGTAAGCTTCAATAAAGCCAAATGTTGGTTCTTTAAACTATAAATCCCTGACAAACTAATAATATATATATTTAAAAGATGGAGAAAGAGAAATAAGTAATGTTAGTAATGTTATTAAATAAGTAATGACACTGGAGGACAAGGAATATTGAAAGAGAAAAAGAGGAAGAGGAGGAGACTGAGAGCTGAAGGTTGAAGGGGAGAGGAGAAAGAAAAATAGAGGAAAACTACAATTATTTGGTGGAATTTGCCTTTCCAAACATCAAGACTTAAGTAGAAAATGAAATCAGTTTGAGTAATTTTAAAATGGTACTGGGGATGGAGTAAAAGAGTACAGAAACTGGTAAAAATAAATAAATAAATAAAAATAAATATATATATATATATATATATATATATATATATATATATGAAAATTGATTTGATGACATACATTACAAATTGGCAGGAAGAATGCTAGATTAACTGTATATATAAAAGCCTAAGCAACTGGTCAACCAGTTGATAGGCGATAGATGCAGTGGGGCCTGGATAAGTGGGAGCGGTGTGATGCCCGGTCTGGGCTTGGGCTCCTCCCCAGGCCGTCTGCTGCTTTGTGCACTACTACATCCCTCAGGGGATATTGGACTGCAGGTTTTAGCCAATCCCAGCAAGCCATGCAGAGAAACCTGAGCCTCTAGTTTAATACAAATTAAAGAGGTAATTATTCATCTGTATGGAAAATATTAAATTTAATTAATTTCTGACATAATAAAAATATGAAACCCAAGGGAATTAAATATATAAGTATGAAAAGTGTAATTATGATTTTGAAGTATGGATGATCTTTTAAATGGCATTTGCAAAACACATTAAAGTGAAATGGTTTTCATTTTAATAAAAAGGGGACCATGAAAAGATGTAAAAGACAAACTATTAATTATTATAGTTGGTTGGGTTGCAACCCTCCCCCAAAAAACTTGATAATAATTAAGTAAATCTATGAGGGATAACTTCTGGAACTGTACAATAAAAAACTCAGTAAGAACCTCTCTCCCCAGCGAAATAACCATAACTAGTTATAATTATTTTTTAATTAATTAATGATTCTGGAAATTGTCCTAAGGCCATAGAACAAATGTTTGAAAATATTCTAGACAATCTGTTAAATTGAGAAGAGCGTGATTCTCTGGCACTGGAGCAAGACTCCACTCAGCACCCCAAGTTGAGCCTGATGGAAGCTCCAGTCTGAACCGTTTTGGCAAAAAAAATATGTGAGCTGCTCTCCCTCCAGCTCTCAGTCCAAAGTTGTAGTCTTTCTCCGGGAGTGGTACTAAACCAGCATTTCTTATCCCCTGAACTCCATGTTGCAGAGATCATATTCCGGATGAATGTAGCTCCCTCCCTCCAGCCAGCCCTACCCTACACGCAGCAAGCCAAGAACACTGGAGCCTTATCACCTTCATCCCAGCACCCTGGTAGGTTCAGAGTTCCACATCAGAAGAGGAAAGACAAGAATACCAGAGGCTACAAACCCGCATCCATAGGAAATAATAAAATAAAATAAATTCCAACCCTATTTTCATACAATATAAAAAAATAAGTTGAAATAGGTGATAGACTTACACATCACTGCTGTAGCTTAAACTAAAGAATGAAATCATTGTGACCTTGAGGAGGGCAAAGATTTTTCATATAGAATACCCAAAACAGAAAGGAAATTTAGTAATTGGATTTTTAAAAAATGTTTAAATTCGCTTTTCAGAAGACAATGTTAACACAAAGAAAAGATAAGTACATACTGGAAAAAAAAAATTTCAATTCACATGTTTAACAAAGCATGCAGTTGAATAAATCCCTATATCTAAGTTATTCCATTTAATTAAAAGATTTGAATGGACATGAAATAAGATATAAATGGACAATAAGCACGTGAAAATGCTGGTTATTAGTTAACATACAAATGCAAGTTAAAACCACAATGAGATGACTTTACATGTCTATTAGGTTGCCTAGAATTGTGACTTGTTTAAGAATTATGTGTTCATTTTATTATTCTTTCTACATTTCTGTTTTATATTTTTCAAAATTAAAAATATTTCAAATACATAGATAAACTATGTACATAAATTAAGTTGATACAATCATATTGTTAACACCATATTGAACAATATAAATCAAGAAGTGAAATATTTAAAGCAACTTTAATATTAACCTAATTATATTATTGCTATATTAATTTATCATATGGAATTGATATAATCTATTATTGCAGGTTGTGCTGGTTGCAAAATATATTCCAAAGCTTAAAAATAAATTATTGAAAAACAAATAAGGCAGTAAAGTTTTATTCATTATTTATGAAGATTTACCTCATAAAATCTTAAAGCAAAAATTGAAGCAAAAATATAAGTTTGAGGATACTTTTTAAAAATTGTTGTTTGCTAATCTAAAATCACTACAAAAATATCTGAAGAAATATATGAAACTTTATTATTAGTTTGAGAAAAATTATCTAATGAGAAATAATAATATGAAAATGTCAGATTTTGTAAAGAATGCTGTGTATTGTTAACAGGAAACTGTAAAATTTAAGACAATTTTTTAAAATCTCATTTTAGGCAAAACTGGTTTGGCTCAGTGGATAGAGCATCGGCCTGTGGACTGAAAGGTCCCAGGTTCAATTCTGGTCAAGGACATGTACCTTGGTTCTGGGCACAACCCCAGTAGGGGGTATGCAAGAGGCAGCTGATCTATGTTTCTAACTCTCTATCCCTCTCTCTTCCTCTCTGTGAAAAATCAGTAAAATATATATATTTCTTATTTTTAAAAAATATATTTTATTGATTTTTTACAGAGAGGAAGGGAGAGAGATAAAGAGCTAGAAACGTCGATGAGAGAGAAACATTGACCAGCTGCCTCTTGCACACCCCGTATAGGGGATGTGCCCGCAACCAATGTATATGCCCTTGACCGGAATCGAACCTGGGACCTTTCAGTCCGCAGACCGACGCTCTACCACTGAGCCAAAGCGGTTTCGGTTACATATATTTTTTAAATCTCATTTTACTTTGTTACCTTCTTACTTACTATGTGTAACTCTCTCCCAAGAAGGCAGAAAGAGGTTAAAAAAAAAAAGTCTTCAAAATATCTGAAAATCTTCCTGATGAGCTTTATATTTTCTCTTAAAGTTTAAGAGATGTTTAAAACTTAAACATCAAATAATCAATCACAGAGAAAGAATGAAATATCTGACAAATTGGAATTGAAGTAATACAATTTGAAGGAGCTTATAATTTTATGGGCATCTTATATACATATTTTTCTTAGAAATTATGAAATGGTAATAAATACCTAGAAAAAAATTATAGTTTCACTTCAATAAATTACCACTAATGTAGGTTTTAATATTTTTGGCTTTATTTGAAAGACATATTTCAGTTCTTAAAGCTGACAGATAATCCAACTGCTAATACTGAAGATATAAAACTAAAGGGAATTTTTGCAAAAGAAATAATGACTGCACTAAAAACCAAAAAGTGAACGCATAATTTGATTAAGCAGTGGGCAAATATGTTTAACAGGATAATGTGATACCTTAATCTTGTAAATTTGAAGGTACATTAATTCAGCCAAAAGTAGTAGACTTCAGTTCAAACAAATGAAAATAGCGCACATCTGATTTCATTTCAAACTTAACAGAAAACAACTCAGGTTTATACATAAAATACATCAAGTTGGTATGCAAAAGGTCTTTGGAATGAATTTAATATATCAAGCCCTGGGAACCTCGGGTATTAAACATGGAAAAAAGTTTTTTAAAATCTCATTAAATATTTCTCACTGTGGATCAGAATTTGTTTCTTTTTTATTCTACCTTTAGGTCTTGAAAGAGTGAGCAAGCTAATATGTGAATGACAGGATAATAACATTTTTATATCTCCTATCTCCAAGGAACTCAACTTCTTTATAGGTATGATCTCATTAATCCTCACAGCATCCCTGCAAGGTAGGTAGGTAAAAAGAACTATCATAATCACTTTATAACTGAAAATAGTGGGAAATCTCACAGTTTCATATACATGAAAATGAGTAGTACTTTTTGACATTGAGTATAGTCAATGTACTGGACTGCTACTTTATAAACTTTGAGATTAGTTTTATTTTGAAATCATTTTAATCATTAACTCATTAAGCAATGTCTTGCTAAAAAAATCCATTTATGTGCCACTAACTTTATAGTCTTCATATTTAATGATATTTAACAATATTTAAATTGTCAACCTAAGACGTATCACTAGGCAAAACTATTATAAATTAATGAGACCTAAAAGGATGCATCATGTACACAGTATACTATCAAAAACGAATACAAGTAAAAGAATATTTCAATAAATAAGACATTATACCTCGGTACACATATAATTTTTCATCTAAAAATAAATGGCATTGCCCAGCAGGATGTGTAGGGAGGAGTTATCAGGTTAAGCTTCAGACTGACCTGCTGGCAAAGCAGCAAACAAGCCCTAGCTTAGAGGGCATAGTCCTTTTAGCATAATTAAGCTTTGTCTTGTGACTGCTCCTTAGAGCTTTCCTGGGTAGCTAGTAGGCTGTGGGAGGGCAGCAAGTGCTCCCAAAACAAGTGAAACTTACAAGAACATTGTAAATTACCTTGTTTACCCCTGACTATAAATAAAGCATCAACTTCACACTCTGTAGACCTGTTCTGTGGCCTTAGCCAGGCACAGAAGATCCAACTAAACCCAGCTTATTCTCTTTGTCTGTCTTTTCTTCATCCTTCACTGGCTCTCCCTCAGGTTCGACAAACCCTTGGCTGTGCAGGTGTGGTTCATGATTGAGCATTGACCTATGAACCAGAAAGTCAAGATTTGATTCTTGGTTTTGGGCACATGCTCAGGTTGCAATCTCGATTCCTAATGAGGCTTGAAGGAGGCAGCTGATCAATAGTTCTCTCTCATCATTGATGTTTCTAGCTCCCTCTCTCTCTCCCTTCCTCTCTGAAATCAATAAAAATATTTTTTTAAATAAATAAATGGCATAAGAACTCAGATGGTATGTAAAACTATTAAAATCTATCAGATATTCTCCAACTATACCTTTAATTGATGATTATTAATATAACAAAGTTGATGGTGAAAAGTTTAAAAAACACCGAAAAATTACATAATGAAATTTATCATTACAGACATGATAAAAATCACTCTTCATAATCCAACAATTCAGAATAAACCATTATAAAATATCAGGACATTAAATTCCAGGTCCATACCTACACATGTATTTTAACACATATATTATAAGGTATATATTTTACAATTATACTGACAATATTTTCAACTGCTCAAAAATTCTTTAAAACATTAATTCTAACATCTGTATGGTAGTACATCATGATTGCCTAATGATTTATTTAAAACGTGTCCTTTTGCAGATAATAGATAGTATCTACTTTTTGTTTCAGAAGCAATGCAAGGATGAGTCTCTACAAGCACCAGTTTTTTAGTTTACATTTTATGCCATTTCTGTAAGTTGTTTCCAAACATGAATTGCATAGATAAAAGACATAAACTAACCCCATATGTCAGCATTCATATCTCTAAGACTGTTCTTAGAAATTTGTATATTTTACATTCTCAGTACTCATCTGACTGTGTCTTCACAGGTATTCATGACTACAAGGTGGGGTAAAAGTAGGTTTATAGTTGTGAATACATAAAACATATAGTTTATTCTTGTATTATTATTATTTATTAACTATTGTATTATTTTCCATATGAGCAATTGTAAACCTACTTTGCCTCATGGTGCTCCTTTTGTATATATTTTGTAAAGGCAAAATATTATTTCCCTCTACTATTTTTAAAAATATATTTTATTGATTTTTTACAGAGAGGAAGGGAGTGAGATAGAAAGCTAGAAACATCGATGAGAGAGAAACATCAGGGATGTGCCTGCAACCAATGTACATGCCCTTGCCCGGAATCGAACCTGGGACCTTTCAGTCCACAGACTGACGCTCTACCACTGAGCCAAACCGGCTTCGGCATTTCCCTCTACTTTTTAAATTCTATTCATTTATTTAGTTACTTAGTTGATTACTCAGTTATTCATGAAGTTAAACCTCTCACACACCACCCCCTTATTTTCATTAATTATTTTTGATTCCACATTTCTTCTTTATCTGCTTATTTCTTTTCTTCATTTGTCTACTGGATGTGTTTTTTAATACATTTTGAAAAGAGTGTTAACTTATTAAAAGAATACATACTCTTTTAAAATATTAGACTGGCCCTGACCAGTTTGGCTCAGTGAATTGAGCGTAGGCCTGCTGACTGAAGGGTCCCAGGTTCAATTCTGGTCAAGGGGATGTACCTTGGTTGTGGGCACATCCCCAGTAGGAGGTGTGCAGGAGGCAGCTGATCAATGTTTCTCTTTCATCAATGTTTCTAACTCTCTATCCCTCTCCCTTCCTCCCTATAAAAAAATCAATAAAATATATATATTTAAAAAAATATTGGACTGATAAAAAAGAAGACAACAAAGAAAGCAATAAAACCAAGCCACCTAGCAAGAGCCTGCATAGTGACCAGGCATCCATGTTTCCATAAATAGGCACAGGTTTGGGTAGAGACTCATATTGAGAATGAATGAGGAGAATGGGAGATAGAGAACTGAATAATCTTAAAATGCTGAAATTGCCTTAAACAAGCTTAAAAATATATTAAAGTATAATTGAATTTAAGAAAAAGAAATGCAAACTCAACTGATACTAAAGGGATTTTGAAATTTCATATAGATGTCCTTCACTAGAGGAGGTATTATTTCTTTTGAAAAATCTCTTTAAGATTGAGAGGAGAGATCTAGATATCTACATTGAGTTTGAAGTCATTGTGGTTTCATTTCACCCACACCATTTTATTTTAAGTACTATAAGGTTGATTCCACGCTATATAAATGAGATTTTTAGTAGTGCTCTGTTTCCTTCTTCCTCCCTATCCCCTCTGGCCTGTTTTTATTGCCTGTATTATTTTTCCCCCCTGTCATCTTTTATTGCATTTACATCCTATTCAGATGTATAATTGGGTTTCTTTATGTAGATGAGATTAATTCTCAACCTCAGTCATTTTACCACATCTTCTCTTTTCATATTTCTTGAGTTTGATTCCTTTATGGATTTTGTTTGGGTTGCTTCATTAATTGGCATATAAATAATTTTATGTTTGAAAATATCTTTATTCTTGATATTGGGACAACAGCTTGCCTGCATATAAGGTTTTAGAGTAATTCCCTCAGGATAATGTAGGCTTTTCTGTAGTCTTGTCTCCTAGATAGTTCTGAGACATCTGGGGGCCTGATGTCTTGTACTCTAGGTAAGTTTTTTGCCCTAGTTCCCTTCTTGCTTTATCCCTGCAGTTCATTACCTTATTGTGGATACGTCTCCTTTGACCTCCCTGTATTTGTACTTTCATGATATCTACTGTGCCCTTTCAATGATTACATTCATTTCTTTATTCATGTTACATTTGGTCACTTCTTCAGAATTTCAACATGTTCTATCATGAATTAACATTTCAACTGTTTCTATTCTATTTCTGCTGATACAAATTCATGCATATATCTGTAATGGTACAGTTTGGGTTTTGTATTTATTGCCTATTGTTTTATCTTTTCCCTTCATTCTGCCTTTTCATGTTTACATTCTGTGTTTTTATTTTTAATTCAGGTATTTATATTATGCACAGCACAAATGCACAATCTTCAGTTTCTCAAGCTTTTTTTCTTTCTAATTCTTTTTTTCCCCCTACTGTAGTACCTTGCATCTTTTTGTCCCATTTTTTCTTATCCTACTTATGTTTAATAGTAACGGCTCTGTACAGACCCTTATATTTGATAGCTGAATCGTTTCCCCCTGGACTACAATTTGGAGTTAGAAGTAACTTGATCTTTTCTATCCCCGTAGGGTTATATGATGGGATGATATGCTCAGTGGGATTTGAGGTTGGCTCTCTTCTGAGTTGATCTAAAGCCTCCTGCAGGCGGACCTCCTTCGCACAAGCAATTGTGTCTTCCATGCTTCTGGAAAAGTTCTGTTGACCCAATTTAGCTCCTGCTCTGGAAGAAGGAAAAACCTCTTGCTACATAGGATCAAATATCAGAGTGGTATGTGGAATCTTTCATACTTCAGTGCTTTTCTTTACCTCCATCCAGGGTCCATTTACCTACTCCTTCCTGGACTGCTTCTTTCTAATTGGATAGTATAATGAGGAATCTCAGAATTGTACTTACTCATTTTCTCTGTATAATCTCAGCAGTGGAGAGTGGTAGGTTGGGGAAGGGTTAGTCAGATATAAGAAGTTCATTAGACAGTCCCAACTAGAGTTTTTATTTCTCACTGTTCTTCATTTTTAGAAGTTTATACAATAAGGCTTTTCTTATCAGATGTTAAGATTTTGTTTTATTTATTTACTTTTCTGTAGTTTATTTCATTTATTTTTATTGCTGGGTGTTTTAATTTTATATTTATTTTAAATTTAATATAATATACAATTATATCAACTACATTTATATATTAATTTAATACTTAATGAAAATTAAAAGAGATTATCAGATCAATGCTCTTTTCTGGAAGATACACTATAACCTAAATTAATTCAATAAAAAAGAATAAAACGTAAGTTTATAAGCTTGAGTTCTTATTGAAATATATATCTAATTCAATCTTAGAAATTATCTCTTAAATATTGCATCTCAAATAAAAAATTACTATTATTAACCTCATCTCATTTCCTGATATTTGCTCTTCATAGCATAGTGTTATAATGTCAATTTAGTAATACTTACATTAAGGTTATTAATTATAATTTACATAAAGAATAAATGTCAATTCTAAAGCTAGATGGATTCCAAGATAACTATTATTCATTTTACCTGGTTCCTTTCTGTTCTTTTGGCTAAATCCCTGAGTTGGTTGAATTTTGGCATATTAGATTTCTTTTTTTAGTCTTCTAGATTGCATATGTCTAAGGATTTTCAGATTTGGCAACTACCATTAATTTTGCTTTGTATTTAAAGACAGTAAAAAATTTGGGGGTTATAATTTATCCTAGAATTACTTCAGACAAACCTCTTCTATTATCTGGTCTGGAATATTGTAGTATGCATTATGAGGTGAACTTGATATTTGTCCCTATTTGGTGACTTTTCCTCCCTAAATACTTTAGATTATTTTTTTTAGCCAATGAATTAACTTTCTTTTTCAGAATAATCTATTTTGCAGTTGATAATTGCCAGTTTTTCTAAGGCTCTGGAGGGTTATTTCAATCTGTAATTTCACATGTCCCTGTACTCCAGGTATTTTATTTTTCTATTTTATTTTTGAACTAGAGGCCCAGTGCACAGATTCATGCACATTGAAAGGAAATTAAGTAAAAGGTGGCTGGCAAGATGGGACTAGGTGAGACTGGCCCAACATGCCTAGAGCCAACCTCCCATGGCCCCTCCCTGGCTGGCCACACCTGGGGTGGTGCCAGGGCTTGAAGAGTGTCTGTGAAGTGAGCTGAATCCCTCTGGCAATTGTATTCCTTGGCCTGGTCTTGCGGGGATTGGTCCAAAACCGGCAATCTCACATTCCCCAAGCGGTCCTGGAGTGTGATAGGGCACTCTGCACTTTCTTTTACTCAGCAGCTCCTGCATTGAGCATCTGCCCTCTCGTGGTCAGTGTGTGTCATAGCTACTGGTCGGACAGTCAGATGGTCACATAGGCTTTTATAGAGAGTGATATTTATTTTTTGTTTGTTCTGTCACATTTGTAAGGAATAAATGCAAATGATTTGTTGGCTCTCATGTTTTTCTTCTATATCTATCATATCATATACTTGTTGTTTTACTTCCCAGTCTCCTTTCTTCCACCCTGTCCACAGTGCATGTAATTAGTTCCTTTTTATATATTTTATATATTAGTTCCTTCTTATATATTTTTGTATGTTTAATTTCTTTCTTTAATTACCCATGATCCATCAGCTTACCTGTCATTTCATTCTGCTTACTTATAAATCTCTATTTCAGCCTTTGTTTTTATTACAATTTTACTTTTCTACACTTCTCTCATTTTTATTTATTTATTGTACTAGAGGCCCGGTGCACAAAATTCATGCATGGAGGGGGTTGTCCCTCAGCCCTGCCTGCACCATCTCCAATCTGGATGTCCGACCACCTGTTTAGGCCCAATTCCACTGGTGAGATCAAGCCTAAACGGGCAGTCGTACATCCCTCTCACAATCCAGAAATGCTGGCTCCCAACGCTCGCCTGCCTGTTTTCCTGATTGCCCCTAACCGCTTTTGCCTGCCAGCCTGATCACCCTCTAACTACATCCCTGTCAGCATGATTGATGCCTAACTGCTCCCCTGCCAGCCTGTTTGCCCCTAATTGCCATCCCCCGCAGGCCTGGTTACCCCTAACTTCCCTTCCCTTCAAGCCTGGTCCAATCCAAATGCTCTCCATTGCAGGCCTGGGTCCCCCCCCCAACTCCCCTTCCCTGAAGGCCCAGTCACCCCCAACTTTCTTCCTCTGCTGGCCTAGTCACCACTAACTGCCCTCCCCTGCAGGCTTTATCGCTCACAACTGCCCTCCCTTGTAGGCCTGGTCCCTCCCAACTACTCTCCCTGCTGGCTATTTTGTGTCCACATGGGGGTAGTCATCTTTGAATACACAGGGACAACCACTTTGTGTGTTGGAGTGATGGTTAATTTGCATATTACTCTTTTATTAGATAGGATAGAGGCCTAGTGCATAGGTGGGATCCAGCTGGTTTGCCCTGAAGGGTGTCCCAGATCAGGGTGATGGTTCCCTTGGGGCGTGGGGTGGCCTGAGCAAGGGGCCTGTGGTGGTTTTCAGGCCAGCCACACACCCCCAGTGACCCAAGTGGAGGCCTTGGGATTTGGGATATATTTATCTTCTATAATTGAAACTTTGTAGCCTGGAGCAGAAGCCAAGGATGACCAGGACTTCAGAAGCTTGGTTTCCTCCATTGCTGGGGGCAACCTAGACTCCTCTTTCCAGCTCCATGGCTGCCACCATTTCTGTTTGTATTTATTTATCTTCTATCATTGAAATTTGTAGCCTTGAGTGGAGGTCTAGGTTGGCAAGGACAGACAGGAAGCTTGGCTTTCTCCATTGCCTGAAAAACCAAAGCCTCTCTCCTGCTCTCTGTGCCAGCAGTCATCTTGGTTGGGTTTATTTGCATATTTGCTCCTGATTGGCTTGTGGACTTGGATTGTGGGTGGTGCAGAGGTGCGATCAATTTACATATTACTCTTTTATTATTAATAGATAGGATTTTATTTTTCTCATCACCATTTATCCTCTTTATCTCTATGCCCTCTTCCACCTCCACCCACTGCTTCACTCAATAACCACACTGTTGACCATTCATTCTCTCTTTCTTTTAAAGATGAATTGTTGAAAACTTTTCTAATAGAATGGAAAACAATTAGAAAACTTATGTTTCATTGAAAATGTATTTTCTTGTGTAGGTTACTCAGAAAGTGTCCGCTAATGTTTCTGTTCTTTTACATTTTCCTTGCTATTTATACACAGGATCCTTACTAACTTCTTTTACTTTTTGTGTGTGTATGTGTGTGTGTGTGTGGAGTGGGGGGTGGGGGGGGGTGGGGGCTTAGTATGGCCATGAGTGCCCATAAATAAATATGCTTCACTTTTCTGTTTTGAAGTAGAAATCTTTCAGTGTTTTCTTTTCTTTTATTGAATATTATTTGAGTTTTATTTTCTCATTGTACTATACTTAATTGAATTGGGAACATTTTATGTGGGAAGCTATTTTTAATTGTTATATAACTTTGCAAAAGCACTAAACATTTTTATAAATTTCCTTAAAAGGTTGAGAAATCCAATATATGAAACACATTTCTATTATAGTTTTTGTGAAAGTGATTTGAGTCCATTTCTCTTAAATATTTTCTTTATTCCCTGTAGCAACTACTAAAATTTATGCAAAAATGTTCTTTATTGAAAAATCTTGTTGATATTTTATTATAAGTACTCTAAGCCAAAATAAGAACTGATAAGGTTAGTGTTGATGAAATAACTTTATGGAAGGAGTCTGGAGTACTAGTTTTTTATTGGAGTACTAGTTTTTTATTAGATATTTTTAAATTTATTATTACAACATAATGCCATGAAAGATAAGCTCCTTGCATTAGAACCCAAAGTGACAATTTTAGAGCATAATGACTTTTTTTTAATAAAACAATATAAAGTCAATGTAACTGTCATGTATTTTATAAAGGGAAAATCATCTTAGAAAAAATCAGGTTTGATAAATGAAGGCATTTTTTTAAAGGTTTTGTTGTAGTCAATGTGTCTTAAATTTTCTTTCCTGAAATCAGTTCTCTTTTGGTAACATTTTCTCTCACTGAATTTTTTTTTTATTCTGAAGTTATTTTCTTAAGCATATAATCAACAATATCATCTTTGTTTTTTAATTTATTTTTATTGATTTCACAGAGAGAGGAAGAGAGAGAGAGATAGAAATATCAATGATGAGAGATAATCATTGATTGGCTGCCTCTTGCCCACCTACAACCCACAACCTGAGCATGTGGCCTGACTAGGAATTGAACTGTGATCTCCTGGTTTATAGGTTGACACTCATCCACTGAGCCATGGCTGGCTGAGCATCAATAGCATCTTTAAACTTTAAAATGTCCTCAGAATATTTACTTTTTACATAACATAATATACACATCATGTGTAAATGTAAGTGCCTATTATTTATTGGATTCTATCGATCCGGAGGGAAGACCACAATCATAACAGTTGTCCTTTCACTCGGCATTGTCTTGAGCATCCAAGAGCTGTTGCAGAGGAAAATGGTGATATGTTCCACCCTGGAGATTTTGCTGCTCCACGATATAATAACAGAATATGCTCCCGTGTTAATTATGGCTTCGACATAGCTCCAGGTGTACATAATAGATGATGTGCAAGCCTGGTGCCCTGTGTGTTCGTGCCTCCACCTGGACACTGTTGCCGGAGGAAATCAGAGTCCCTCCTGCTGCAGGTGGGCCATGGCAGGCGTCCAAGATGTAGCTCCTGATACTTTCGCTGCCCTCGGGGGAGGTGTGCAGGATCAGTCCACAGAAACATTTACGATCTCATTAAAGAATGAATCATCAAGAGTCAATGCGGGCCTGCTAATTGCCACTTAGAGATATGCATTTATTTTAACGATAAATAAAGGTATTTCCATCTCCTTCTGACCTAACCCTTTGTGGAAGTTATTAATCCTAACTAAATTTTCTTATTACACTTGCCATTTTTTTAAAAAAAACTTTCTAATGTTTTTCCAACGTAAGAAGGCTATATATTTCTACTAAGGAATTTCTAAGAAATGTAATATACCTTCCCGTGTTTAGATTTACATAACATCTACTGAAACCTCATACAATGGCTCAGTAGGCTTTTCACTGTTACACTGTCCTTTAAGAATTCTGGAATTCTGACATTGTGCAGAGTTTGCTCTCTAACATATTTATTACAGCAACACATTTAACTCTAACTTTAATGTACAAGAGGCCCCGAAGCACAAAATTCGTGGAAGAATAGGCTTTCCTTCTCCCAGCTGCTGGCACCAGCTTCCCTCTGGCACCTGGGACCCGGGCTTCCCTCTGGCCACTGGCAGGCACCTGGTATCCGGGCTTCCCTGGCAGCCCTGGTTTCATCAGGAAGGTCATCAGGAAGGTCGTACATAAGGATGTGTGAAAGGATGTCTAGTCTAATTAGCATATTTCACTTTTATTATTATAGATTTTCCTAGCCTTTATATAAGAAAAAAAAAAACTTTTTGGCTTCAAGTTTATTGTATGCGATAATACTTTTGCAACTATTTCCCAAATATCTATCACCAATTAACACATAATTATGCATAAAATGTTCAAAAGTATTATAAATAATTGTTTTAGTTGGGGCAAAATGAATATTTGGCTATTGGCCTCTACATATATATTAATTCTCTGTTTAGATAAAACTCAGGAAAATATATTGCTTTGACTAATATTTCCTGTTAATTTTATTATCTGTTTTGACTTAAAACATACAACCTAATGAAAATTCTCTAATCCTGGTGATTTTTTCATTCAAATGGAAAATATGATGAATAAATGAACCAGTCTATAAATGCTGCAATGAAATGTCTTCTTGAAAAAATAAACTTCTGTGGGTAAAGACTATTTTTTATGAAAAAATACTACAAAAATAGGCTTTTCCCATTTTTACCCACAAGTCTATTTTATGGAATTAATAAAATTTGGAAATATCTTGATACATTTGTGATAGTGTTATTGTTGGTCTTACTTAATTATATTAATCATAATTAAGAAAGCCAAAATTTTACACTATCAATGCCTCTAATCATTCTATGCCTTAACGAATTCACAATAAGCCTTTTCTTCCTATAAAATTTATACAAGTCATCTTTCTCATTTTTGGCTTGTGAGAAACTTTTATATATAGTTATTATAATTACAACCTTTATTCATACCATCATAATTTTATATGCTTAAAAATCAACAAAAGAAAAGTTTTAAACAAAAATAAATGTAGACACAATTTTCAAAGAATAAAGCTCTTTTTATATCAGATACTTTTGGAAATAGTCATCTAGTTTACCACTATTGCTAAAATATAAATACTAGATAGTTATGAAGTCACAGAACTTTAGATAAGCTTTATATTTCTTTACGAATATCTTATTTGCTTTATAAATTTGCTTTTGAAATGTAGACTCACAGCTGTTAGATTACAATTTGTTATTCTTTTTTTTTTAAATATATTTTATTGATTTTGTACAGAGAGGAAGGGAGAGAGATAGAAAGTTAGAAACATCGATGAGAGTCATCGATCAGCTACCTCTTGCACACCCCCTACTGGGGATGTGCCCGCAACCAAGGTACGTGCCCTTGACCAGAATCGAACCCAGGACCCTTCAGTCCCCAAGCCGACGCTCTATCCATTGAGCCAAACCAGTCTTGGCTACAATTTGTTATTCTTAATATTTTTCTGAACACTCTGGCTCTCCTTTATTTGGAGAAAAATATTTTTTTATCATTTCTATTTTATTATTATTCTGAGAGAAACTTTTTTTTGTTCTTGTTAACCTCACCCAGGGATATTTTTCCATTGATTTTTAGAGATAGTGGAAGAGAGAGGAAAAGCCAAAGAGAAATATTGATGTGAGAGAAACACATTGATTAGTTGCCTCCTGCACACACCAAGGCTCTGGCCCAGAAGGAGATTGCAACCAAATTATGTCCCCTTGACCTGAATCGGACACAGGACCCTACAGTCTGCAGGTTGATGCTCTATCCACTGAGCTACACTGGCTAGGGCTGAAAAAAACAAAAAAACTTTAAATCACAAGATGTGTAAAGCCCAGTGTCTAGAAATCATCACTTTTACTTACTCTGGTGAATTAAATATACTCATTCTCTGAAAATTAATACATAATTCAAGCAAAGATTATCAGAAAACAAGAAATTTACCAAATTATGAAATTGCAATACAATTAACAGCAAAATTCATATAATCCAGAAATCATTTCAGAATCTCAAGTGTTACAAAGTCATCAGTATGAACACAAAGTGTAGGTAGCTCTGTGGTAGCAGATGTTATGATACATTAGACAAAATTTATACTGTTTGGCTGCGTGTTTTATTTTCTTTTTTAATATATTTTTATTGATTTTTTTTTTTTTACAGACAGGAAGGGAGAGGGATAGAGAGTTAGAAACATTGATGAGAGAAACATCCATCAGCTGCCTCCTGCACAACCCCCACTGGCTATGTGCCCACAACCAAGAGACATGCCCTTGACTGGGATCAAACCTGGGACCCTTCAGTTGGCAGGCCAACGGTCTATCCACTGAGCCAAACCAGTTAGGACATGTGTGTTTTATTTTCAATGATTGTAAAATATATATTCAGCATCTATATATTTTTTCTATTTTGCAAAAATTTCAATTTAGGAAAAAAAATAATTTATTATATTTAAATTACTATGTATGAAGTCACACACACACAAAAAAAAAATCTTCCTTTTATTTGTATCTCTTCATTAACTGGCCATACCATTATGAGAAAAATAGATTGTTAATATATCTTCCAGTAAAGAGTTTTATAATGTGCCTCTATTCCGGAGAGCCCAATTTCTGTGAGCTATGTCTATTGAACAGTTAAATAGCAGCAATAAAAATATTATAGTATTCTTTATCACATTATATAATTCACGTTGATATTTTTAAATTAGATAGTTTTCTTAGTATATTGATAATGTAGCTTTATATATCAAAGTTCAACTTATATATTTCAAAACCACAAAGGTTACAAATCACTTCACGGTATTCCTATATACTTAAAGATTCCTCTTTGGAAATTTGTTATCTAGATGAGATGATGAAAATGAAGTAAAGTTTTGTTGGAATTTCACTTCATAAGTTATTTTTAAGAGCTCATCTTTATAAAACTAGGGAGGAGAGGTTTCTAATCACTTAAAAATAGTACACAAGTTCTATCAATATTTCTCTATTGATGCTTCTGAGTTTCTTTCCTAAATTTATTTTCTTTTTAACACTAAGCCTAAAATTATCTTTTGCTCTTTGAATTATTAATCACTAGAGTCTCAAAGTGTTTTAAATTTTAAAAATACTTTATTTCCAAAAGAAAAGTTTTATTTCATGTTTCAAAGTCTTCTAATTTCTTTCAGGACTCATGTTAGCTCTAGACAATAAAAATAAAAAACGTTTTTATGTATTATATTGATTATATCAGGACTTAAATAATGGGCAAAGTTTGTTTTTGCTAGAAAAAAATTCATGTGCATATAATTGTGGTGGGGTTTTTTTAAATATAGCTGACAACTGACTTTTAAACACTATTCTTCATTGATTTATGTGTACACATGATGTTTTCTGACAATCTGTTTTCTGTTCTACACAATGTTATATTCTGGTATGAATAAAAATATCTATAAGTGCCTGCCCTTAAGGGTTTCACTCAATTTGATAAGAAATTCCTAAATGAATATATAAATGCAATCCAATAGACAAAGAGTGAATTTAGGGTTATACTCAATTGCTATGGGCACACAGAAAAGAATATCTCACTCCATAGTGCATTTCTAGATGGTTCAATGAGAAAGTATCTTTTGATTTGGATTTTTTTCAAGACTGAGTTGGAGTTTAACATGTAAAGAAGATGCTAAAGGAAATTCCACTAGAAAACAAGCAATAATAAAAAGGAAGAAATAAGTAGAATACCTTTGTCCATTATATGAACAGTGAGAAATATGGATTATCTGGTTTACAAGACAATATTTGGTCCAACATTATGGTCATGTTGTTTTATGTTAGATGTCATGCTAAAGAATTTGCATTACATTAGAAATATAACACTTAACAGATTTTATATCAAGAAAAGAAATTACCAGATTTTTCTTCAGAGAAAAACATATAAATGCAAGATGGCTTAAAAGGAGTAAATAAACTGGAAGTACACAGATAATTACAAAAATCCAGATGAAAAAGATAATGATTTGAAACAGTAAGTGGTGCCGGGACCGGTTTGGCTCAGTGGATAGAGCGTCTGCCTGCGGACTGAAAGGTCCCGGGTTCGATTCCGGTTGAGGGCATGTACCTTGGTTGTGGGCACATCCCCAGTGGGGGGCGTGCAAGAGGCAGCCGATCGATGATTCTCTCTCATCGATGTTTCTGACTCTCTATCCCTCTCTCTTCCTCTCTGTGAAAAATGAATAAAATATATTTTTAAAAAAAGAAAAAGAAAAGAAACAGTAAGTGGTAATAAGAATAGAAGGCTTTTAATAGACTTAGGGAGATATTTTGAAATAGAAACTATTCATAAGAATGTTTGTTGTTGTGTTATTCTATAAACTAGAAGTCATATTTAATTCTCGATTCAGTGTTTTGGAAAATGTTTTATGGGTATGAAAATACCTTCCCTAGTTTTTTCTATGAGCACCTATGAGATAATAAAGGGAAAAAAGAAAAGTAGAATATCTCAGCTGGTGAGAGAATGTTCTGCTGTAACTTTGTCATATATTTTATATACATAGTAGAGGCCCAGTGCATAAAATTCATGCATGGGGGGCCCTCAGCCCAGCCTGCACTATCTCCAATCCAGGAATCCTCAGGGGTTGTCCAACTGCCAGTTGAGGCCCAATCCCCAGGATTGGGCAGTCAGACATCCCTATCACAATCCGGAACCGCTGGCTCCTAACTACTCACCTGCTCTCCTCCCTCCCCACCAGCCCTGATCACCCCTAAATGCCTCTCCTGCTGACCTGGTAACTCCAAACCCTCCCTCCCCCCGCCTGCCTGGTTGACCCTTATTGCTCCCCCACTGGCCTGGTCGCCCCATCTTGACCCCCTTGCAGGCCAGATCGCCCCTAACTGCCCTTACCCCTAACTACTCTCCCCTGCCAAACTGGTCACCCTAACTGCCTCTGCCTCAGCCCCCCATCACCATGGCTTTTTCCAGGAGGATGTCCGGAATTAAGTCCAGAAGATGTCTGATCTAATTAGCATGTTACCCTTTTATTAGTATAGATAAGTATTTGCCATATTATTCTCTACTTTTCTATATGTATTTTAAATACTCCAGAATATTTTAAGTGAATAAAAAGTGGTCAAGTTGCAGAAAAATAAAAGTTTTGAAATACAACTGGTAGACTTGAAAGCAACAGCATTTGCATAAAAGAGCGTAAGTTGCAGTCGGCAACAAAATTGTTAGGATTGCTTGATTAGTATTCTTTTGTTGGAAAGGCTTGGATCGGGCAAAGGAGAAAAGAAACCCAGCCTTATAAAAGGAAATGTCTGATTAGACCATTGCCACAGCAGAGAGGGGCAGTGCAGCAAAGGCAAGGATGTCTGTGTGTGGGGGACACCAAAGGACCCTTGTCACACCTGAAACACAATTTGCTAACACGATTGCAGAGCTCAGGAAGAATCACTGTTTTTAAAACTATTATTTCCCTGACATATAAAATACACATACATATAAGTATAGGTGCCCTCTTCTGAGCTTCCCCTGCCTTCCACTTAATATTTGGCCATGGCCTTCTTTTCATGTCAATGAATTGGGTGTATAGGCATAATTTTTAATGGCTACAGTGTTATCCCTGACTGTCTGACATTACTATGGTTTACCTCACTAACCCTTTATTGTGGGGCAGGTTGTTTCCAGTTTCCCCTGGCATCAACAGCTACAGCAAACATTGCTTATTTGACTGTTTACTTAGGACACATTCACAGACATGGAACTCCTGGCCCAAAGCTAATTCACTTGAATTTTGATCCACATTTCCAAATTGACTTTCTAGAAAGTGCTTCTGTTTGCTTAGTCCATTGGTTTCAAATCAGATTACACTCCCACAAATCGGGTAAGAGGAAACTGTTCAACATGCCTTTAGCAAGTCCCAAACTTTTGCTGAACTTGAGTGACCCCTTCCTGGCATAGCTGTCTGTGTGCTTCTCAGGGCACTTTTATAGGAAGGAAAGGGATCCTGCACCCCTATGGCTCTCCCGAGGGGACAAAGCTGGAAAAGCAAAATTTCCTAAGGAGGTGGAGGTGCAGTGGGGAACTTCCCAGCTGGGGAAGAGCGCACCCAGACAGACAGCCCTGCACTCTGGGGCTGGGGCAGGGCACATGGGGCAGGGCCAGCCATGGGCAGGCCGTGGGGCAGGGTGGGGCAGTTAGGTTGAGTCCCCCTCTGGCCCCATCCCTGCCAGCCCTGAGTGGTAAGAACCCCCTGGCATCTTTCCCTGTCCCCTTCCCCAGGCAGGTGGGCGGGACAGCTGGTGGTGGGGAGACCATGCCATCACTCCCAGTCCTGACTCCAGAATCCCTCACCCTGTGTTACTGAGAAACCTTAGGTAGGGACAGACCACCAGGTGCAGGACCAGGAGGATCTGGGCTGGAGGATGAAGTCCAGGGAGGCACAGGTGGCACAGCCAAGGGCCCTGTGTGGGTGTGGGCGTGTGAGTGTGTGTGTGTCACTTGAGTCCACACTCATGCACACACCCACACGCCTACACCCCAGTTCTACACCCTTGGCCACCAGGAACCTCCACAGAGCCTGCTGTGAGCTCAGTTGCTCCCAGTCCCAGCACCAAGCAAGTCTGAGACAGTTTCTCCAGGGGACTCCTGCCACACTGGAGAGAGTTAGGACTCAGACTGATGCCCCGCCTCCCTCCTCCTGCCTCCTGTCTCCTACCTCCCACCCCACTGGCAAGGTGTCTCGCCTCCATGCACCTCCTGGTGACCGGTTGTTTGGTTGTTTTGGTTGTTTTGGATGTTAGTCCACATCCCCCTCCCGATGCCAGCCTGCTGTCCCGTCATCTGTCCAGTCGTTTAGGCCCCTAGCTTTTTATATAATAGGATTAGCTCTTGCTATTTAAGATATTCAGTATCCATCCATCTCAGACACCTTTTCCTCTCATGCCCAATAGCAAACCTCTAAATTTATGTTTTATCTAACATGTTTTTCGCCAGGAGTAGTGAATCAGATATTGGAAAAACAAATATATTCCATTAACCCAGAAAATTAAAAGCAATAGCCATTCTAAGTAACTTGACATTAGTCACTTGTGATTCATTCATCGTCTTGTCATCAAATGTAATGAACTATGCTACAAGAGAAAGAGCAAAGTGGTTTGTCCTTTAGATGTAGACTGGCTAGAGGTAATGGCAAGCTGCTTAGAGCTTAAGTTTTCTCTGTTGAGCAGTTAATCGATGATGACATCATTAACTCAGATTGAGATTAAATAAAAGATAATTGCTCTTGGGAGCAAGCAAATTCATTTTAGAGGTTTATTTTAGAGAACAGGAAAAGCATGCATTTAAGTTGTTTAGTAGATAATTGTGTAGATAGACAGATCTTGTACATATAGATGTACATTTTAAAATAGTTTTTTTATTTGTGTCTACGACTAGTCTACACAGATGCAAGTGACACCAAGAGAGTAAGTGCCAGGAGAAATATGCAGAATCAAGGGACAAAAATATTGGGGGTGAAAGCACACACAACAAGAACATATTTAAATAGGACACATACATAAAGTCAGTTAAAGGGATTCAGAATAAACTGGTCAGAGAAGTGGGAGTACTAGTAATTGAAAAAAAGAAAAAGGTGTTAAGACCAAGGAAAAAATGATATTAGTAAATGTCTATCGATCTGAGCAATAGTGAAAACAAAGATTCAATACTATTTTTCTGAGGCAAATGTTGCACATAAAAACTTGATTTCTCTATTTTGTGATGTTATAATTAACATATACATTTGTTTAATGAAATTTATATGCAATACTAGTGGCCCAATGCATAAAATTCATGCACGGTGAGGGGGTGTTCCTCAGCCCAGCCTGCACCCTCTCCAATCTGGGACCCATGGAAGGATGTGCTACTGCCAGTTTACAGGGATTGGGCCTAAACTGGCAGTCAGACATCCCTCTCACAATTCGGGACTGCTGGCTCCTAACTGCTCACACCTGCCTGCCTTCCTGATTGCCCCTAACCACTTAACCTACCAGCCTGCTCGCCACCAACTGTGCCCCGTTGCCAGCCCTCTCACCCTCAAATGCCCCCAACTGCCCCCTGTGTCAGTGTGCTCGCCCCAAACTGCCCCCCTGCTAGCCTGCTCACTCCAAACTCCTCCCCCCCACTGTCTTGCTCACCCACAACTGGCTCCCCTGCCACCTGTTCACCCCCAACTTCCCCCCCAGCTGGCTTGATCACTCCCAATACCCCTCCCCACCAGCCTGATCATCCAAAACTACTGTCCCATCCTGGCATGATCACCCACAACTGCCCTCCCCTCTTGGCCTCTAAGCACCCCTACCTCAGCCCTGCCACGATGGCTTTGTCCAGAAGAATATCCGGAAGGTCTCCTGGAAGGCCTCCCAGTGTAATTAGCATATTACTCTTTTATTAGATAGAATAGAGACCTGGTGCACAGGTGGGGGCCAGCTGGTTTGTCCTGAAGAGTATCCTGGATCAGATGGGGGTTCCCTTGGGGCTCGGGGCAGCCTGGGTGAGGGACCTGTGGTAGTTTGCAGGCTGGCTACTTCCCCGTGGGATGAAGGTCCCCACTGGGGGTGCATGGCCAGACTGGGTGAGGGGCTGATGGCTGTTTGCAGGATGGCCAGGCCCCCCAGCAGGGACTCTTACTCCATGGGGGCATGGCCAGCCTGGGTAAGGGGTTGAGGGCGGTTTTCAGGCCTGCTATGCCCCCAACAACCCAGGCTCCCAGCCACTCCTTGAGCAGAGGCCAGGGTGGGCTGGATGCCTGGGTTGCCGCACAGCCACTCCTTCAGCAGCAGCCAGGCATACAGCAAGCTTGACTTCCTCCATCACTGGGGGCAATCCAAGTCTGCTAGCTCCAATTCTGTGGCCACCTCCATCTTTGTCAGGTTAATTTGCATATTAACTCCTGATTGGCTGGATAATTTGCATACTCACTCCTGATTTGCATGTTTCTCTTTTATTAGTGTAGATTCTTGCATGGTAATAAATTATAGGCTATATGAATCTGTAATATCCTTAATTAATGAAATAACATTTAAACCATCTGATAGCTAACAGCCTGTTTATAATAAAAAGGCATGTGACTAAAAATCACCAATAATCAAATCTGAAATATTGTTATGGTGATAATTTTTATAAATCAAAAAATAAATGGAATAAGCAGAATTACTGAAACCAAAATGAGGATCTCTGTGGCATTTGATTAACTGCCAGGAAATGACTGATTTTTCATTAATCAAAATGAAAAAGGCAATCAGGTGGGCTTACAATATTTGCCACCACAGGTTCTGTGATAACTATTATTTATAATTTAATGGTCTAATGGATAATTAGCATTGAGAATGCTAAGCATATATTAATGGTTTACAAGTAAAAATTTACAAACATGTTACAGCTTCAAAGGATCATAAGACAAGCATAAATAGTGCACCTGTTATGTTAGATCCTGTCCAAAAATGGAGATTAAAACAAAAAAAAATTCAAACCTGGAGAGTATTATGCTAATGTTTTGGGTTGGACGACATCACCAGTAGAGGAAGTAAGAGTGCTGTTGAACTCTTCCAACTTTTTCTTCCAGACACAAAGTAAGAAAAATAAACATGCATTCTTGGGACAAATAAAAATATGGAACAAAGCTTCCCCAAACCCTACAAAAAGTAAAATCCACTTTGGATGAATGTCTAGTAACCATGAGTAGACATAAAAGGTTCACTTCTGACAACCAACTTTTTGTGAAGGTCTGATATCCTAAAATTCATGATTTGGAATCTAATCAGGACCCATTTACAAAATTCACTACTGTCTATCAACACTCTTTTAATGAGAAAAGTATTTCATTGATGTTAAAATTTCAAGTTCCAATAATTTTACATATCTTCTTCATTCAAACCCTGAATATGAACAAATAATTTAGTGATTCCTTAAAAGATAGTTGCTTTTTGTTACTTAATTATCTAGAAAACATAACATTTTAGTATTTTATAATGACATTTGAGTTACTTTAATTTTTAAAATTTTTCAAACTATGACCTAATTTTAAAATCCGGATATTTTATAAATGTTAATGCAAAACTTCTATTTTACAATGCAATTGTAAAATAGATTACAATGCAAAAAGTAGGAGAAGCAAATTTTAAATTTGGCTCAGCTCACTGTTGTTAGAGATGGGAAAATAATAATAATTAACTTGCTGTTTGAATTTAATGATAAAATGATTATTGGCAAACTTTGCATATGTAATTCATCATAACTTTTCCAGCATTCTTGTTAGCATGCTATACTTCCTTATCCCTCTCAAGGAATGTGATAATCAGAAACAACTAATTTTAAAAAGCTTTCCTACATATTATTTTTCTCTCTCTCAATCTCCCTTGCTGGATTATCAGGAGGCCGTTCTGGACTCAGTTCAGTCCTTGGGACATTAATATTGAGGATTTTTATGTTGGCACATGAATAAGCAATACGTGCCCTCTGACCCACCACTAAAGCATACGCTTTGGCACCTACATAAGTGGCCCTCAAAGCAGATTTTTAGGGGGACAGAAGCTGTAGCAGCAGGAGTGCCAGCATGAAGAGCCTGATGAGCTGCCCTTCAATCTCTGATGCTAGCTAGCCAGCCCTGATCTGTCTGGAATAGAAATTCTATAAGAAGACGCTATTACCTCATGAATTTTTCAAAAGTTAGAATGAAACCAAACCATCGTTGGAGCACAAGTACTGACTAAATAAATGTCTTTGTTGGTATTTTAGATTGCTTAGAAGATGAATATAATGAACTGGAGGCCCAGTGCCTGAAATGTGTGAATGGGTAGGATTCCTAGCAGCTGCTGGCTGCTGGCTGGAGCCTCCAGGGGCAGGGCCTGCCAGGGAGCCTGTTCAAAGAGGCCTCCCCAAGCCATCTCTTAATATTTCATGTTTTTTAAGAGAGATTCTATAATTATCTCCTATGTGCTCTAAAAACGTATTACCAAATTTCCCAGGTAATTTTAGATTTTTGAAGCAATTTTTTTTTTTAAAGAGTATCATTTTACTTAAATATAGAATTTAGTTCTAACTTTCATGATGAGACAGCCATGATCAACTCTTTGAAAACAGCATATACCCTGGGTCAGCCTTCATCACTTTTGTAGCTTAATTCAGTCATCTGTGAACATACACTTCAAAGGCACAGGGAGAACTTGGAGACAGTTCAGATAGGATGGAATCAGAGAGTTTTACAGCTGGAGGGGAACATGTGGGATCAATGCAATCCCCTAGATACACAGAGAAGAAGATAGTGAAATGATTGGAGAGCTAGCTAAAGCTAACAGTTTTAAGAAATAATTATTTATTGTGTTTAAAAGGAAGGCAAAAGAGTACCCTACAGATTTCTAAATAAAAAAGAAATAGAAGGATGCCACATACCACAAACACAAACAAAAACATGCAATCACACATATCTCTTCCTGTCCAAATCAGACAAATAGTAGGGTACTATGCTATAAATTTACACATATGCAATAGATGATGTGAGCTGTTGTTCAGACTATCTAAAGAAGTTATTAATGCTGAAATCTTTATATTTTAGCAGCAAAAGTATTAACTAATATTTAGAGAGCAGTCTTTAGATTTAAAAGCACTTTTATGTAGCTTATTCATTGACATACAATCCTGTGAGATAGGTATTAATATATGCATTTAGTGTATGTGAAAAGTAAAGATCAGAGAAACTAAAATTAACAAAATCTTACCTTTGTAAAAGTCCTTGATAACAGCATTATTGGTGTAATGCTGGAAGAGATATGCATAACACAAACCCATCTTAAGAAAGGTGGGGTTTTAGAAAGCTTTCCATACAATTTAATCTTTAAAAGCTTAAGTTTTCAAGCAGTAAACCTCAGTTACTTGGGGAATACATTCAAGGATACATAGATAATTCATGGTAAATTAGTGTTGTCTGATGGAGGCAACATGGGTTTGGGCACAGTCAGGCTTATAATCAAATTTAGGCTTAGCATTGCATTCTTGTGTCCCATTCCCCATATTTATTTACCTTCATGGAACTGCAGCTATGCCTTCTGTAAATAGTGGGAAATACCTATTTCAAAAGGCTAATGTGAGGCTTATGTGAGATTATGTGCGTAAAAGGCTTTCTGCCAGTCTTTCCATAAACAATATTCTATTGTTTTGTGTACTTATGCACAAATCTTCGGTCCCAGATGGACAGGGTTAGGATTCAATTTGGAGTTAGTATTCGAAACAGAGTTAGGTTTAGTATTATAGCTGATGACTAAGAAATCTTTATATCCCCCCATTAATAATTAGAATATCCAATTACTATGTATCCCTTGTGAGTGGCATATAAGATAGACCATAAAGGCCTTTAACAGTGACTGACACATTAAAGTTGTTAAAAAATATAGTTATATACTGTTAAATTTGCTAATATTAGTATATAGACATTGTCTAATCCCCCAAAATACAGTGTCATTGTTTTCTCAAAACTTACTCACTATAAGGTTAGTTAAAAATATTATTTCTGCACTATTATTGACAAAGGAACCATTTGTGTTGGATGAGGGTTTCTTTTAAATCGTCTGTAGGTGAATGAGCGATATTCTCCTGTATCCAATGAGCTGCAGAATACATTCTCTGTGCTACTGTTGTTCTATAGGCAGTAATGTGCTATAAAATAATAAATTAATAAGAACTTGATTATGATTTGTATACACCCTAAAAATAGCCTAGATTTGGATTATTTAAATTGTGTTTCTATTATTTTAAAACTTACATTTTCAAGAGCCTGATGGTCATGCCCCAGATAAAGGCAGAGATTAATTGAGCATCTGCTATAAATTAAACATTATGCATTAGCATTAAATTCTCACTTTATCATGTATCAATGTTTTAAGTGATAAATGGACTTAATGATCAAAAAGCTAACTTAAGAAAAGGCATGCTCATTTCTTGCTTATGTAAGAGTGTCAGATGGACGTTTATAATAGAGTGGCAGCTCTTCTCCAGGCTACCATTTAGGGAGTGCTTTTTCTATCTTGAGGTTCTATAGTCCCCTACTCCTTCATTATAATTTGAATCAATGAGAAGAGAGGAGGATCTCGTAGCAAAACTTTTTATGGCCAAGGCTGGAAGTGGCAAACATCGCTTCCACTGGAACTCTTCTGTAAAGAACTTAGTCACATGACCTTACCTGTACCAGGGATGCTGGGAAATATTTTCTACCTATACCTTCAAAGAAGGAACACCTTGAGCTCTGAAAATTAAATAATTTGTGTAACGAGTAGGTTTTGGAGCCAGGTATATCTGACTCCAAAATTTGAATAGTTCCTGGTTCTCATGTAAAAGATTTGTGTTTCTACCACTCTCAAAATCATTGTACTTTTTTTCTCCTTTTGGATCCAGAGTTACTAAAGAACCCAGAATGAATAACGCCCCTGAATTCAATATCTTTAGCTTTAAAAATTCCTACTGTAAACATCTATTCCAGATTTGATCTTTTAAGTGTGCAGAGTGGATAGAAATGTGCCCACCAACTTCTGTTACACATTAACATGAGGGTTATCTAAGACATGAAAGGTTATGGAAGTCCCTTTTCACTCAAGTAAATTCCAACATATCTTGAGAACAAGAATGCAAATATTCCCTATTTTAAAGTAAGGAGAATCCAGTAATTAATTAGAAGTATAATATTGCAGAAACCATGGATATGCATCTCTCAGCTCCACTCCAAGAACAGTTGCTGTGATCACCCAGCTAAGACATCCCAACTGACACCCTCTGGATCTACCACCACATGAAAGCCACACATCCCTCAGGCTTCTCCAGTCAAACAGTTAATAAATATTTTAATAAAAAAAGAGCCATGAAAATCATTGGTCCTGTAAGATATTAAAATATAAGGCATTAATAACAGTAATCATAAAAACAATGATGGGACAAAAATAGACCATCAAACAGAATTCAGAATTTAGAATTTGTTTTAAATCTTAAGCAATAAAGCAATTTAGTATAATGTAGTTTGCTGCTAACCTTCAAAATCCATGGCAAAAAGAGACTATTTAATAAGTGGTCAGAATAATTAGGTAGACATTTGGAGAAACTATAAATTTGGAGCTACATACCACATGACTATTCACCATAACATGTTTTCAATAATCAAAGATTTACATGTGAAATAAATAAGCCATGAAACTCTTAGAAGAAAATATAAATGAATCACATTATAATATTGAAGTGGAAAACATTTTTTTAACTTAAAACTCAAAACCCAAAAGCAATAAATGAAGAGTTTGATAAATGTAACATAAAAATCAATACTTCTATAATATAGAAAGTATAGTTAAAACAATTTATTTTGAAAGGGGTGTGGGAGAAGGCAGGAAGCAGTGCTCAAACTTACCACAAGGACCAAGCTTGGATAGTTTGGTTTAAGAAACCAATCCAGCCCTGACTGGTATAGCTAGATTCACTGGGCATTGTCCCATCACAAAAAGTTTTCCAGTTTGATTTCCATCAAGGGCACATGCCTGGGTTGTGGGCTCAATCTCTAGTAAGGGGTGTGTAGGAGGCAGTCTGTCGATGTTTTGCTTTCACATCCATGTTTCTCTCTCCTTATTACTTCCTCAAACTCTAAAAACAAATAAAATTTTATAGAAAGAATATGGTCTATTCATTTAGAAAATTAAAAAATAAGAAAACAATCTAAAAGAAAGAATATAAGTAGTTATTTCACAACGAAAACAAAATACAAATAATTATTAAACACATAAAAAAATGTTTGGGCCGAAACCGGTTTGGCTCAGTGGGTAGAGCATCGGTCTGTGGACTGAAAGGGCCCCGGTTCTATTCTGGTCAAGGGCATGTACATTGGTTTCGGGCACATCCCCGTTAGAGGGTGTGCAGGAGGCACCTGGTCAATGTTTCTCTCTCATCAATGTTTCTAGCTCTCTATTCCTCTCCCTTCCTCTCTGTGGAAAATTAATAAAATATATTTAATAAAATAAAATAAAAAGATGTTTGGCCTCACATATATTGAGTGAAAATGCTTACTAAAGTTTTATTAAAATATAATTCTGCTACAGACATTTAAGAAAAAATTTTGTTTTTTGATAATTCACCCTGTGATAAGAGTATAGGAAAATAGGCATTTTTATACATTGCTTCATTAAGTTATCACTATCCTTCTTGTTGGTGATTCAGTTATGTCATCACTATCAAGTTTGACCTAACAACCCAGCAATTACATTCTGAGAATTTACTAGCACAAATGTGAAATCATATAAGGTTATTTACTGAAATATCCTTATATGGGCACAGGATGAAAAAACTCTATCAATAGGAAATGCCCCCTACAGTTAACTCCTTATAATGGAATGGTATATAACTTAAAGAAAAAGAATGATAAAAACTGTATTCAAATGTGGAAATATTTCCAAGATACTTCAAGTGAAGAACAAGATAGAGAGTAATGAGTTTGGTGTACTGCACATATCATAGAATGTATAAAAATATATTTATATTTATATGAATACTAGTGGCCTGGTGCACAAAATTCGTGTATGACAGGTTATCCCTCAGCCTGGCCTGCACCCTCTGCAATTGGGGACTCCAATCTGTGGAATTGGGCCTAAACCAGTAGTCGGACATTCCTCTCACAATCCAGGTGACTGCTAACCACTCACCTGCCTGTCTGCCTGATTGCCCCTAACCACTCTGCCTGCCAGCCTGCTCATCCCCAACTGACCCCTCTGTTGACCTGCTAACCCCCAACTATCCCCCTGCTGGCTTGCTCACCCCTAACTGCTCCCCCTCCAGCCTGATCACCCCCAGTAGCCCCCCTGCACACTGACCTGATCACCCACAACTGCCATCCCAACCTATCCTAATCACCCACAACTGCCCTCCCCTCTTGGCCCCTGACAGTCTCTACCTCGGCCCACCATGGCTTTGTCCAGAAGTACATCCGGAAAGTCTCCTGTAAAGTCTCCCAGTCTAATTAGCATATTACCCTTTTATTATCATAGATATGCAGATAGATCTGTATGTGTTTATAAGTGCAAAAGAAACTCTGAAAAGAAGCATAAAAAAATGATGATCATGATTACCCACACGTGTATATGTTTGGTGGAGGGGTGGGAAGGCTGTGCAGATGGAAGATGAGAATGAACGAGATACTTTTCCTTCTATACATTTCAATTTTTTTATTTTTACATTCAAATTCTTTGATTATCTATTCAATTTCTTTCATCAGAAGAATAGTGCCAGAGCAAGCAAAGGTTAATATATATAAAAATTCATTTATTCTAAGCATGTTTACTCAACAACTACAGAGTGGCAAGGACTGCACCAGGCAATGAAGAATGAAGAATGACAATTCGAGTACTTCAGCGGCATACAGTGGAGTGAAAGAAGCTGACAAGCAATCATGACCTACATTTAAATCTTCAGAGATGGAGGAAAGGGAACTGCACCAGCAGCAACAAAGTCAAAAGGGAGAGAAGCTTTAACACATGTCATTGATAAGAGATGCTCTGCAATTTAATGAAGTAAAGAATTTATGTAAATTAAAAATTCCAGTAGGGAGCAGAGATTGGCATTTAGAAAAAAATCTGAAACTGGATTTTGAGTGTTTTTTGAGTTGGTAACTCTAAAGAAGAAAGCAAAAAAGAGAAGGGAACCTAGAAGTAATCATGGACAATGTCCACATTTATTGTGTTTCAGACGTTTTCCGTTATCAAAAGTTTCTCTTCAATATTCTGTTTTTGAAAAGTTAGTCTCAATAAAGGTAAGATGGAAGTATATTTTTTAGGTATAGCTAAAAAAGTCTTAAAACTTAGGCAAAACTTCCAGCTTTTTATAATAATAATAATTTAAAAAAGTAAAACTTCACAGTAAGATAAGTACAGCCCAGGACACATTTCTGAAGTTGCAAGTGTGACATCTGGTGAGATGTCTGGTGCCATTTTGTGATTTATGATGTAGGGAATTTGAAGGTTCTTTGGATACAGTATTACTCAGGTTAAAAAGACACTTTGATTCAAATCTATTTTCTTTTATGTTTGATCATTCAGAGAAATCATTTCATGTTGAATATTAATTCTTCCTAGAGCCAGCTGGTAGAACACGATGCTAATGAGGCCAAAGTTGCTGGTTCAATCCCTGTACGACTGACAAGTCTCACACAGGGAAAGCTTTTTTGTATGCACTTCTAATCAAGTCCAGCTGTCTTCCAAGTTTGTCATTGGGCACAAAGGGACCCAGGTGAGAGAAGGTGAATTCCTGAGGAGGAATTATCTTCCACAAAAAGTAGCAGAAGTTTCTAACCCAGTTAATCCTACATCTCACAACATGACAGACTGTGGGCTCTAGTCACCTATATTTGTCCTTGAGGGTGTGTGTGTGTGTGTGTGTGTGTGTGTGTGTTTTAATGTCAGACAAGATTATTCAAATAAGTATATCACTAAATCAGAATAAAGGAAAAATTCAAGGTGATGTGTAGCTGCAATCGAATTCCTCTGATGTCTCCTAGGCACTGTAATTGTCAACCAGAATCTGTTCTATTGCTCTTGTTTTAAATCTGAGCATAGCTTTACCATGCAGAAAAAATAAAACCACAAACAAAACTGCATTTTCAGACTCCATCACAAGTTCTGCCAGGCATAGAGTTTACAAGTGTAACAATGGCAGCTGTTCCCCTGAGTAAGAACAGCTGGAAAAATAACAACTAAAGTCATTATCTCTCAGATTATGATCTACTGGAACAATGCCCAACACATCCACACTGACACTGAATGATAGAAGTTAGCCTCTGATAACTCTCCATGAGTTTGTGTTTCATTTCACTAAGAGGAATTAGCAATATCACATCTTCGAAATCAAACAAAATATCTCAGAATTAGTCTAATACTTGAGGTGTAAAACCTGTATTATTTTAGATATTTTGAACTGGTTGTATTCAGGATAAATATTAGTCACTCTATTCCATCTAAATATTACAATTTAAACAGTTAGACTTTGCGAGAGTCAAGTAATAGAGTTAGTACTATTCAAGCATTTTATAAAATAATATAATCCAGTTTTGATAGTTAGATATACTTCCACAGTTAGAAATAGATGCCTCCAATGTCCAGATGACTAAGGATGGAGAAACATCTTGTCAACATTACACCTTGTGGGTACATATTAGAATTATTAATTCAAAAAGTGAGTTAGATTTAAGGAAAATCTTAAGAACAATTTAGAAAAGAGAACAATGAATTGGATAAATGAAAGGATATAATTCAAACAAGGAGTAAAGAATCATTAATTCAATGAGGATAAAAGCTGGAGATATAATATTGTCATCATGATCTTAGCTGCAGAACTAAAACTAATAAAAGTTTATTTTTTCTTGTTATGAACACCATAAAATAATCAACCAAGACATCAATCAAAACTACAAAAGTTAGTTTAATACCTGGATAACTGAAATAAAAGATGTTAGATTCTGAAAGAATTTGATATTGAGAGAAATGAAATTTATCTGGAAAAGAGAGTCAGGAAAAAAACTTGGTAGCATATATAACCATTATGCATTCTTTTATGCCCTTAGAATGTTATGTTTAACAGAAAAAATTAATTTAAGTACTCCACAAGATTTATGAAGTGACCACAAAATAGATAACATCACAGCTTACTAAAAAGAGCATAAGTTTTAGAATCAGGCAGAACTTATATTTAGCCAGCAAATCACAATTGCTGAAGTTTATCAAGTGTTTCCTCTATCCCCAGGGATCTTCTGTAAGCTGTAAATAGATTATTTTCTCAATAAATTCATCTAACCACCCTAAAATTTTATATTAATTATTATTCTCTTTTTATAGGTAAGGGAAAACACATTCAGAGAAGTTGAATAGCTAGGCCTAAGTCACAAAGATAGTGTCACAAAGGTAAATTGTGAACTATATCATTTCTCCCAAGTATCACTAGCTGGGTGACTCTAGGAAAGTCTCTACACTTCTTGTTATCTCACTTTGCTCTTCTGTACAATGGGACTGAAACCTGTTCAGGAGGTCAAAACCATTGGTTTCTGCTGATAGTGGCTCAATGCTGGTTGATATCATTATGAACATTAGAACTTTTCTGTGGTGGACTAAAGAAGGAAGAAAGCACCAATGCCCCTCCTGACTGTCTAAACTTCCTTGGCTGCTCTTACTGGGTAGGTGAGGGGCCCTTGTAAAGCAAATCATGGTTTTGAAAAGTTCCTATTTGCTTTGAGCTTCCAGATGTATGCTTCATGCTGTGACTTTTCCCTCCATCCACATTAATAAAAAATTTAAAAAACTGGAAAGTTCCTCACATCGGAGGTGCTAATGAGAGGAGGTAATAAATCCAGAGATGGAGAAGGGACTGGATGGATGCCTATGCAACTATTGATTGAATTTATAGATATTTGTGTTGGCCAAGAGAGCCTTAAGGTTCTCCTCAGCTTGACTAAACTTTAGACAGGCGTTCTTCTGACTGTGGGCCCCTGACCTCCCTTTTCTAAGAACAATTACTTTTAAAACTTCATACTTTTACATTCTTTCTCTGCCTATTTGAAATGTAAATCTCCTCCCCTCTTGCAAATATTAAAACCAGGAATGTCTTTCTCAAGGAACTGGGAGCCATCCCTTTAAAATGTGATCAGGAAAGAGAGTCTCTATCCCCCAGCCTCTGTGCACCAGTTAGCAAACACAGATGCCTAATCTAGTTGGACAATCAAAATCCTCCAGCATTTGTACACCTGCCCACGGCAAGGCTTTAAACACTCTCCCATTTTCTTGTTTCAACAAAATTCTATCTCACTCTCCATTGTAATAATCTTTACCTTCGTTGCAATAGTCTTAAATAAACTCTTCCTCTCCTGTTCAACTATAACTCATGCAATTTTTCTTTGAGAGTGGTGGGCTTAATAATCTATAATGAAGTCAGATACTAGACACAAAATGAGAAATGTGAAAGTGGATTTTCTGATGAGAAAAAGAAAATGAGGATTGTGCCAGCATTTCTCTGTGCGAGCTCTTTATGCAAAAGCACCAGCACCTCTATTATGTCCTTATTTGGGTCTTGAAGGAAGGCATCCTCAAGAACGCAGAAATCTTGGGAAGAATTGAAAAGGGGAAGGGGGGGCATGAAAAATAAGTGACAGCTTTAAAAAAGGACAATTATAAAATTTATACTCTAAAGGCATAATAATAGACTTTTATGCAAATCATGGTGCATTTAAATGCAAATTAAAAGCATATTTTATGCAAATTTACATGTGGTCCTCCTGCCTATTTCACATATCTGACTGTGACCTTATAAAGACCCCAGCAACAATGCCTACCTAATGTTTTAGAGCAGTTAGGCAAAGGAGAGGTAGACTGTGGGTTGTTCTCCAAGGGACTGAGTGAGGTTTAGGAAGGAAGAAGGTAACTTCCTAATGATCTGAAATACTTAGGAGAGGCCAGAGAAAGAAAACTCTTCCATGATAGTTCTCAGCATTGATGGACTACTATGGGTATCAGAGCTTTTGTTAACAATAAAAAGAGCCAGTGTCTACTCGGCAGCGTTAATGAACCCTGGGAAGCAGAGGAGACTTCTCTTGGGGCAGGGAGATCTTTGAAAGCACTTGCTACATCTTCAAAGAGTATCAAGCGCCAATTCTGTCCCTTTAGCCATGAGAGCTTCTAGCTATGAGATCTTGGGTGATTAAAAGATAATTTCTTGAGTCTCGGGTCTTTAACTATAACAGAAATAAAACTATCTGGTAAAAATGGGTGTTATGGCCCAGCTGGCAGAAAAGAGAAGGCACAAAATATAGAGAGCTGCTATTTATTGTCATTACTATCATTACAGTTATTGTACTTTTTCCATTTGTTATTTCCAATCATAAAAGCTATTCCCTACTTGACTCCAGGTGTGTGTGTGTGTGTGTGTGTGTGTGTGTGTGTTCTTCAGGAAACAAATATGGAATTGTACTTATCTGAGAAATGCATTCCAAGTAACTTAAGACTGGATAAATTAATAGTTACTATACAGCACTTATTATAATAACTTATACACAATATTTACTCAATAATTATTTTTGACTTTTCAAGTATTATGCTGTATTAGTTTGCTAGGATTTCTGTAACAAAGTATCACAGACTGGGTGGCTTTAACAATAGATATTTATTTTCCTGGGAGCTAGGAGTCCAAAATCAAGGGACTGGCAAGGTTGGTTTTTCCTGAGGCCTGGCCCCTTGGTTCATAGATGACCATCTTTTCCCTATATCTTCACAACTATCCTCTGTGCGCATGCCTGTGTATGTGTGTGGGTGTACTCACATACTCTCTTCTAATAAGGACATCTGTCATATTAGATTGGGGCCCACCCTAATGACCTCATTTTAACTTAATTACTTCTATAAAAGATCTTGTTTCCATATATGGTCACATTCTAAAGTACTAGGTATTAGGACTTCAATATTTGAATTTTGTGAGAGACACAATTCAGCCCATAACAGATACCTTCCCTTCATAAACATTTATGTTATGTAACTTTCTCTCCTCATTTTTTATATGTATTTAATTTTTGGTATATATTTTTAATTATTCAGATATGTTTTAAACTTGATCCAATAGAGGACATTTATAATCCAAGAACCTGATTTGGAGTCATCCAACCTCTTTATATACAACAGGCTAGGATTTGTATAAAAATGCATGATAGAAAGAATAAGACTGTAAATTCATGGAAAGTGAGATAAAAGCATTCTTATTTCTATGTAAATCCCACCGTCCTCATACATTACAGAAAAGTCATAGTTAATGACAACTGGAAGAATAAGTGAATCAATGAATAAATAAACAAGACTCTGAAAGCAACAGCTAATATAAAATTGTTTCTTCTAAAGGCATACAAAATAATCATATTGCCTTCTTGAAGACTCTTTAGAGCCATATAACTGGAGTATCTTCCATTTGAGAAATAGCCTGGAGACTCATATTCTATAGAGAAGCCTGAAATGCATCTGGAGGTTTTCCAATGTTTCCAGAGCTCTGAGTGTTCCTCCAGAACTGTGAAGATATTTCAGAGAAGTAATCTACCAAAGTTCTGAGTAGACTCCGAGGAAAAGAAAGGCAAGAATACCACACAGCTGAAATGGTTGAAAGCAAAAACTTTAATAATAAAAATGGCAGGTCATTGTATTCTTCCTTTCGGAGGACCAATTTGTTCCCTTTGACCAAGTAATAGGCTTAATGTGCAAACGGGCAGGTGATCCATTTAATCCCAAAATGACTGTGTCTTCAAGTATCAAAATAACAGCCATTCTGATAAAAGCAATCTACCAATATACTAACCACTCTGTTGTATCTACAGAGAATTTTGTCTTAGTGTATAGTTTTCCATTTTGAAAGGAAAACTGTCATTTATTCTTTAAGAGGTCTGTAGCTTCTGTATCTCCACAATTTATCCCTTCCCTAATTTTTCAAATCCCTATTTCCCACTTTTTTTTCCCAATTTTAAATTGAATAATTTTTAAAAATGAGATTGATAGATGATAAATATATGAAAATAGGTATAGACAAATACAATGATTAAAACTTTAATATCTACCTAGAAAAAAATATTGTTACCAACACACATTTTATTTCTCTTTTATGTTGTTTTTGTCTTTAACAAAAGCAAAAGAAAAAGGAAGAAAGAGGAGACAATTGTACATTTCTAAGTGTTTTATCAGAGTGTGAGTTTTGAAGTTGGGCTACAGTACCTGGTGGAAATTGTTTTCATCACAAAACACCATACAATATGATACAATTTATCATGATTGTCATCCTAAGCTCAAGGTAGAGCAAGAATCCTAGAGACTCCATGTGGGAGAAGCCATGTACCCAGGAGCATGGTTAAATCTTAAAAAACCATTATCGTCATTGGATGCTAGCTGCTCACTACTTATTTACTAATTAGCCCTGATTTCCCAATCTTAACTCTTAAGCTGGCTGCAGTGCACATTAATCAATAAATATTTAGCAGAAAATATCACACAAGTGCATGAACAGGCTTCTAAAGCTCAACAACCACATACTGTGCACACCGCTCATTCATTATATAGACAAGACATTTTAAATTTTGTTCTTTTTTTTATTTTTAACTACATTTTATTTCCCCATGAGCTTTTTATTTTATTTTATTTATTTTATTTTATTTTATTTTATTTTATTTTATTTTATTTTATTTTATTTTATTTTATTTTATTTTAGTGTATCTGTTTATTAGATCACAATAATACACACCCCCTAGACTGGGAGGGGGCAAGAGGGGCCACAACAGGATGGGTGGGAGGAGAGGAGGTTCCTGCTTCCCTGGCCCCTCTTCCCTCTGTGCTTGAGGTGGGGAAAGGAGGGGGTTCCCTTTACTGCCCCCCCCAAAATGTAAACAGCAAAAATAAAAATACAAAAGGTCAGAGGAAAGTCCCTGGCATGCCCCTGCCCTGGGGTCTTCCCTGTCACCAGTGGAGGTCTGCTCACTGCTCCAATGCACCAAAGCACCCTCAAGCCTAGGGGCTTCCTGGCATGGGCCACATTTCTGGGGGCAGGTTCAGAACTCAAAACAGCTGGGCCAGCAGCTTACACAGGTGAGTGGAGACAGGCTCCTTGATGGTGCACAGGGTCAGCGGTACATCTGGGCCTGGGCATTGGGCTCCAGCCAGAGCAGACAGCCCTGCAAGACTTTAAGTCTCGATGATCCAGGCCCCCACGACTTTCTCAGGGTTGGGGTCCACATTGTCCAGGAGAGCGGAGCCAAACCGCAGGAGCTTGGCCTTGGTGACTTCAGTGCCTGTGGGGTCGCTGGCTTTGAAGATGCTCTGTGCCTCCTATTGGGGGAGGCTCAGCTGCTTCCAGCGCTGGAAGAGGTCCTGGGACACCATCTGTGTTGGCTGGAAGAACTTACTGATGGACATGGGGAGCTTCAGGGTGAGGGACTGAGGGGCTCCCCCATACCTGGCGTTGGAGAGAGGGCGCCGTCAGACCGCCCCATGAGCTTTTAAACTTCTGACAGAATTTCAACTTAAACCAAGATTGGTATCTATAATTTGACGCAGGGGGAGGATATAATGTGTTTAAAAGAAGAAGGAAATGTGGTGAGTTTTCTGCAATTATCAATCTAGACATCAGTGCAGATGCCTTCTGGAAATCCCCAATACATAGAGGGTAAGTAGAATGACAGCAGGCAGCAGATGAAAAGAGCACTTGGCAATTTAGGAATCCTTTCAGTGTGACACACTATGCAGCAGACAACAATTTTGCCTTTCTTTAAACTAAATAACTTGCTTTTATTTTTATCTGATTTTGATCACTAGCACAACTGCACAGACAATTAACTTCAGGCTAAATCCCCATCAGGGCACATGTCTGGGTTTTAGGCTCAATCCCCAGAAGTGGGTATGCAGGAGGCAACCAATCATCTCTCTCTCCCTCTCCCTTCCTCTCTGAAATCAATAAAAATAGATTTAAAAATAAAAATTAAAAAATAAGAAAACATCAAGAGGAAAATAAATGTTTCCAAATTTCAAAATCTCCCTTCTTCCCTCCTCTCCATCATTACACACCATGCAATTAAAGTTAAGTCCTCTGATCTCACCATTTCATTAATTATATTTGGACTTCAAGTCCATCTGGTCAATCCATCTTTTACTATAGGTCAAATTCTTATATTCAAGTTTCTATTAGACAGTCTACCTTGCTAAAATATAGGTACATATTTACATCACTAAATAGAAAGACTATGGTCTTTCCTCAAAATATGCTGTTCTTTCTTTTTTAAAAAAAGTATAATTATCCAACAAGTTATTCAGTTCATAGGCTTGGGAGTTAATCTCTTCTTCCTTCTTTTTCAACTGCAACATCAAATTTTATCATTTCTCCCTCCATGACATCTTTGGAATCTGTCCCTTTTCTCATTCCACCTCCCCACCACCACTATCTCTCAATTCAGACCTCAATCATCTCTCAGCCAGATTATTACTACAACAGCTGTAAAACTTGCCTCTCTAGATGACACTGACACATTAATTCCATGATGCACACAGCCACAGCGAGTCATCTTTCAGAAGTGCACATCTCTTCATTTCATTTCTGTAATTAAAAACCCTTTGCTGATGCTTCATCCTCCAAGGAATAAAGTCCAAATGGCATGGAATAGTGAGCAAGTTCCTCCTGACTTGTCCCCTGCCTCATTTCCTCTCAGAAAACACTTATGGCAATGGCAGCTTACTTTTACATTCCATTTCCATCTCTCCTTAACAGCTCCTGAAGAGCACAGATTCTGTCTTTTTAATCATTGAATATCCCGGAATTCCAAATACATACTTGAACACCAGAACCATAAAAGTTGGTGCTCAGTAAACATTGCTTAGAGAATGAAAAGATGGCAGGAAAAAAAAATGTCTTAAAAGTGAATATCACAGATCAGCTATTCAAAGATATGTTGCTATTGCTACAGTGACATATTAAAAGTAAGCAAATTAAAGCTTTTTAGCTTCAGTTATTAAGAGGTGGTGGAAACTAATGGTTAAGAATTTAAACTTTAGATTCAAACAGACTTGGATAAGTGAATGTTTGTCTGTGTGATTTTCTATGCCTCACTTACAAAATAAATTAAGCAAAAACTCTAGCCTTATTTTTGAATTTACTTTCTGCTGACATGGATTTGTAGGCAACTCCATGACAAGATAAGCAGAAACTGATGCTGTCCAGCTGGCATGGCTCAGTGACTGAGTGTCAACTTATGAACCAGGAGGTCATGGTTTGATTCCCATCAGGACACATGCCTGGGTTGTAAACTAAATCCCCGCTGTGGAGCATACAGGAGACAGCCCATCAATGATTCTCTCTCATAACTGATGTTTCTATCTCTCTCTCCCTCTCCCTTCCTTTCTGAAATCAATAAAAATACTTTTCAAAAGAAACTGATGCTTAAGAAACAATTAACAAGGTAGCTTGGGACTTCAGAGACAACAGAAATAGAAAATAAGAAGATATGATAGTTAATTTGATATCAACTTGAGTGGCCAAATTAAAGGTTACTTCTGGATGTGTCTGTGAGGGTGCTTCTGTATGAGATTAGTATTTGAATATGTACACTGAGTAGATTACCCTCTCTAATATATGGACATCATCTAATCCTGAGGGCCTAAACAGAAAGAGCAAAAAGCAGAGAAAAAGTTATTTGGTTTTTTTTTTCTGTCTCACCACTTGAGCTGTATACCTCATCTCATCTTGTCCTGCCATTGAATTGGGATTTATTGGCCTCAAACTCAGACCAAATTATACCACAGGCTTTGCTGGGTCTCCAGTTTGCAGACAGCAGATCATGGGACTTTAGCCTTCATAATTGTGTGAGCCATCCCCTTATGATGCCATATATATATATATATATATATATATATATATATATATATATATATACACACACACAAATATTGGTTCTAGTTCTCTGGAGAACCCTGGCTAATAAAAAGGAAAATGTATTATTTTAGCAAAGTTAGTAGACTGAGGGAAAATGTATATTTATCTAAGTGCTATGCCAGCTACTTTTGCAAGGACTCTCTGACTTCACTATAACATCTTCTTAGTTTCATTTTAAAGAAGAGCATCAGTGGAGTGTAGTAACATGCTTGAAAGCAGACAATTAGTTAGTTAATAATGGAATATGGATTAGGATATACATCAACCTGATTCCAGACCCTCTGTCTTTACCCACCACAGGCCTCTTAGATATACTCTGGCACTGAGAGCAACAGAGGTGTTCTGTGTTGCCAGCTACTGCTGACTTTATGCAAATGGGCACATTTGTGTACAACAAGTAGCCATATTGTTATGTGGTTTCATCAATTGACTTGGGTTACTATCCTGTTTATGAAGACTACATGAATTATTCTATAAGAAAGATTATAAAGAAGAATAACCATTATGATCAAAAATTATTTTTTTAAAAAAAGGATAAAAGTTTCTAAAATGAAAGACCTGCCTAAAAATCAAAGGAAGAGCTAGTTCTATTGAGATAGAATATGTCAAAGTAACAAAGTTATGGGTTTCTTGTATGCTAGGTTGATTTCTTAATGTTAATATATTTTGCTATATGTGGAAAAATTTATGGCATCCTTATAATATACAAAAAATCTACCCATTCAGTAGATTTTTTAAGCTACCTGAATTCACTACCTAGGCAAAATGTGCTAATGCAGTCAGAAAATAGTTGAAAATGACATTTATAATCTGTAGTCATGTCTTCTGAGTATTATATTTCTCAGGTGCTCAGCATAATTTTGAGGTAAGCCATGCTACCAAAAAAAGGAATACATTTGCTTTGTTATCTTAAAACAACTCGAGAAGCATATAATAGCTCCTGAGACAAATTTCTTGAAAGAATGGAGTGAGTTTTAATACTAGCTCACAAGTATATTTGCACTTTATGATATTTATTACATAGGCTCAACTAATAAAAAAAAAAAGTCAAAAATTTTAGAACCCACTGAAGCCTTCTAATTGACTAAAAGCATGTCATTATATGTGGTTTGTAGAAGACCTGCTTTCACACTGATAAGCTTTAATGTTTACTTTGCTTGATAAATTCGCCACCCAAGTCCCCTGGTGAAATCTAATGTACACCGAATAAATAAAAGCAATTTAAAGTGCAAGTAACTAATAAAATCTTCTGCTCATTATTTTAAGAGGATGTCACTAACTGACTAGAAATATATCACTTCATTAGCTCTGAAATCTTTAACAGACCAGTGAAATAAATCATAACTAAGTACATGTAGTGAAGGTATGGTTTAAAAAGCAATGCATCCAATGACTGTGATTTTTATCTCCTCAGATGTGCTATAGCACTCAATGGAAATATTGTTTGGGAAGATGTAGATAAATTTCAATAACAGTATCCATTTGCCTGTTCTGTTCACAGAAGTACCTTATCCTTAATCTGCCCTTATTTTTATGAGCTAAAAAAAATTCAGTTTAAGGTGAAAAGTTTTAAAAAACACACCAGGGGTCCATTGTATGAATACATGGGGAATTTTATGTGAATGTATGGGAAATTTTGTTTTATGCAGCACTTTAAAAATGATTTGAATTGATTTAAATGTCTTCCCTTCAAGAAGTGTTATGTATTCCAACTTGAGCAACAGAATATAGCGGACGTGATGCTGTGCTGGCTTCTGCACCCAGGCCTTATGGCATTGGCAGCTCTTCAACACAACCACCACCAAGCATAAGGGGAAGCCCTGGGAAAAGCCCCACATAGAGGGGACCTCACAGCCCCACTTGCCAGCCATATAAAGGAGCCATTGTGGATGTGGATCCCCCTTCCACTGAGCTACCTGCTCTGACACCTTGTGGAACACAGGTGAGCTGTCCCCAACATGTCCTGACAGATATACATAGCAATGCATATGTGTGTATATAAGAGTTGAAAGAGAAAGATCCAAAATAAAATTACTACATTTTCTTTTCTGCCTAAACAGCAAATATAGATGATCTGTGACATAGGTTAGATAATCTAGTCAAACAAGAGAACTTGAACCACACCTTGAAAATAGCAGCAAGTCACCTACCTATGGAGAAGTCTATGGTGGGTCTATGCCAATTTCCCCAGCCCCATATCCTGAAAAATTCACCAAGGTGTCTAGCAGAAACCAGAAAATAAATGGACTTCCTAAAATATGGTTCTCAACATTAGCTGCACTGGAGAAATAAGGGGAAAATTTTTTTCTGTTGATCCACCCCAGAACAATTAGCACATTTGGGGTATTTCCAGGCATCATTATTAATACACAGCTAAACAAACCTGAAAGGCTTAGGTGAGCCTAATATATAGTCAAAGCTCTCCATCACTGGTCTAGCATCTCTGCTTATGCATTCTTCTGTTTCCTAAACATGCCAAGAAGTAAAGGGAAGTACAGTTGGCTGGTGGATAAAAAACTGAGCTATTTCATCCCCCCTGATCTTTCCCTAATCCTGAATGACTTCCTGTCTTGACAGTATGGCAAATGGAAGAAAAAGAAGGGGAAAAAGTAAAATAAAAAATGGTAAATGAAGAAGAGAAAATAGTGAGCATCGACTAATACAAAAAGAAAACCCATCAACACATCCAATGTCAAAGAATGGAAAACATAACCAAAAATTGTCCCTCCCTACCTATCAAATTGGGAGTTTTAAAAGACAGAATTATATCTAGTGCTGGGAAGGAAATGAGAAAATAGAAACTCAAGCACTATTGGTGAGAACATAAATTGGTAAAAACTTTATGGAGACAATTTAGCAGCTTCAATCAAATGGAATCAATATGTTTTTTATTGCCTCAGTCTATTTTACAGAAATGTTTTAAGAATCTATTTTACAGAAATACAAGCATACATGCACAAACATGTGTGTAAAATATTCACTTTCATGTTGTATCTAAATGTAAAAAGCTAAAGCAACTCAAGTATATATTAATAGGTAATTAATAGATTACCTATTAATTAATCTAAATTCTTAATAGATACTTGAGTTGCTTTAGCTTTTTACATTTAGATACACAGTCAGTTGAAAATAAATATCACATGATCTCACTCATTTGTGGAATATAATGAACAACATAAACAGATGAACAAAAACAGATCCAGAGACAGAGAAACATCGATCAGACCATCAGACCTCAGAGGGAAGACAGGGGAGGTGAGGGTAAGGGGGAGAGATTAACCAAAGGACTTGTATGCATGCATGTAAGTCTAACCAATGGACACAGACACCAGAGGGGTGAGGGCATGAGCAGGGGTGTGGGTGGGTAGCATTGAGAAGATAAGGACACATATGAAATACCTTAATGAAATAAATTTTAAAAAATAAAAAATGTGTATTATACAGAAATAGAAGTATTCCTGATAAATATATTAAATTTATGAATGCAAAAAAATAATAATCAAGTAAATTCTGAAGTGTTGTCCAACTGGTGTGGCTCAACTGTTGAACGTGTACCCATGAATCAAGAGGTTACTGGTTTGATTCCCAGTCAGGGCACATTTCTGGGTTGTGGGCTTGATTCCAGGAGTTTGCAGGAGGCAGTTGATCAGTGTTTCTCTCCCATCAATGTTTCTATATGTCTAATCCCTCTCTCTTCCTCTCTCTCTATAATCAATAAAAACATATTTTTTTTTAAAACTGTGGTGTGTTACTTTTATGGGATATTATTTAATCATTATCAAGAATGAGCTAGAATAGATATATAGTTAATGATATATATAAATCTCCAAAACATAGAATTAGGAAAAATAATATATCACAAATTAACACCATTTATGTGTATTTGTGTATGTGTGTGTACATGTATGTACACATACACACACCGTGTGTGTGTGTGTGTATAAATATATGAAAAATTGATTGGAAGTTGTACTCTAAATGATAAAAAGTGGTTTCCACTGGATATAGAAGAGGAATTGAAGAGCGGGATTGGAGAATAATTAAATAGAGGGAAAGAAAAGGCTGCTCATATACTGCCTGAATAATTTTTAAAAATATATTTTTTCAATTAAAAGCAAAAAACACCAAAACTAAAATGTGAGAGTATCTGTTTCTACCCATCCTCACTGGGGTTAAGAAATTATGTATTTGCCTAAACCGGTTTGGCTCAATGGATAGAGCGTCGGCTTGGGAACTGAAAGGTCCCGGGTTCTCCGGTTAAGGGCATGTACCTTGGTTGCGGGCATATCCCCAGTAGGGGGTGTGCAAGAGGCAGCTGATCGATGACTCTCTCTCATTGATGTTTCTAACTCTATCTCTCTCCCTTCCTCTCTGTACAAAATCAATAAAATATATTTTAAAAAAAAGAAATTATGTATTTAACCTACTTCAGTTATCATAGCTCAACTGACTTGGAGTATAATCAACTAGGAAGGTCTGTATAAGGTCTCCATCCCCAATTGTCTTTTTTATTGCTAGAGTTTATGCAAATTTTACACAATTGTAACCCATTTTACTACTTTTCTAAGAAAAATTAAGTTTTGTTGCATCTGATTTTTACTACTTGCTTATGAATGTAATTCAGTGATTGTTGTCTACACAGAGAATGTTGTCAAATAATTATCTAGAAAATGTTTCTAATTTCAAACTTTTGCACCACTGTTTCTGTCTATCAATCATACATATTGTCACAAGACAGATCCATTGTTATAATTGCTAGTCAGTAAAGGAAACAGAAAACATTACATTATCCAAGATCATTGTGCCATGTGTAGAAGTCTATTTCATTTGTACTCAATATTCTGAAAATGATGTACTTATAGACTAACTCCACACTGAAATGATCTTTGAAAAGATTATATTTGTAAATGTTCATCATCTTAGAAGCATTTATTGAAATCCTTCTCTCTATATATGTCTTAAGTGTTCTATAAAGGTTATGTGCAAAGAAGGCCAAGGTCAGGGCCTTCAGTGATATCTGAGAGGCAACCCTTTCTTAAAATGTAATAGCTGTTTGTTTTAAGATCATTCACTGAATTCTTTACAGGCTAAAAACAATTCTAGACCCTTAGGATACACCAGTAAATAAAACAGAAGAAAAAAAAGCTCTTTTCTGCCATAGAGCCCATATTGTCCTAGGGAAAATATGCAATAGGAAATAAATAACAAAATGATAACACTATTAAGTTATATAATACATTAGATAAGTGTCATGAAAAATGGTTGGAATGAGGAATAGAGCATTGGGAGTTGAGGCAAGAGGAAGAGAGTGCAGGCTGTGGTGTGGCGGGGCATGAGGTACAGTTTTAAATAGAGTGGTAAGGAACACCCTTGAGAAACACCTGAAGGACCTTGAGGGAGTTAGTTATGTGATTCCACACTGAGGAAACAGATGAGATGGTATCCAAGGGCAAATATGTTCCCAGAATGTTTGGTGAGCAGCAAAGCTGGTATTCTGAATTGCAGGGAGTAAATGATTGTCACAGAAAAAAAAAAAAATAGTGGGTGTGAAACATAGGTGAGGCCAAGTCATGCAGGGCCTTGGAAGCCATTGCAAAGACTTACACATTTACTCTGAGAAAACTAAAAACAAAATAAAATTGTGGTTTGAGCAGAGAAGGGAATTAGTATAAAGAGATTCTTAAAGAACTCTCTGTGATTGCTGTCTTAATGACAGACCATCAGGGAACAAGAATAAAATTAGGAAGCCCAGTTATGAAGCTGTTCGACTAATTCAGAAGAAATATGATGCTATTTGGGTCAGGATGGTAGCAATGAAAGTGGTAAGAAGGGGTTCAGATTCTGGACATGTAGCATAAATCGATTTCACAAAAGCTCCTGGGAATTGAATGCAGAATGTGAGAGAAAGGAGTCAAGGCTATGAGAAAAACCACTAGCAAAGCAGACTAATAGGGCATATCAGAAGTTCAGTTTGGACTTGTTGAGTTTGTAATGTCCAGAAGACATTTAGCAGAGATAGTATAGGGACAGCATCATAGTGTAGAATTCAGAACTGAGGTTTAGGCTGCAGATACACATTTTGGAATCATCAGAATATAGATGCTATTGAAAGCAATGAAATTGGATAACATCATCAAAAGAGTAAATATAATTGTAGAAGAGAAAATGAGGAAGTGTAAGCCTTGGGCACGCTGACATTGAAAAATCAGGGAAGAGAAGGAACAAGCAAGAGACTGAGAAGGATCAGGGAGTAAAGTCAAACAAAACTCAGAGGGAAGGCAGGAGGGCTGGTGGGTGGGAAGAAATCAACCAAAGAACTTGTATGCACATGTGCATAACCTATGGACACAGGCAATACGGTGGTGGTGGCCTGGGGCAGGGGACAAGGGTGGGCTATAAGGGGTCAATGGAGGAAAAAAGGGAACATATGTAACACTTTCAACAATAAAGATTTTCTTAGTAAAATAAAATATGGATTTGGGGAAAACACAATTAAAGACATACTAACATTAAAAACAAGATAAAACAACAACAACAAAAGAGGGAGAAAAGTCAGAAGAGCAGGATCTCCAGAAGCTAGATGAAGAAAATACTTCAAAGAGGAGGAACCGATGGGTCACATTCAGTCAATTATCTGAGTATAAAGAGTGAAGTGCTGTCATTGCATGCAGCCAAGGAGGCCAATCGGTGCCTTGACAAGAGCAGCTTGCATGGTGTGGTGAAGGCCAAGCATGGCTGTAGTGAATGTCAGAGAGAAGAGGAGGTGGATAGATTACTATTTCAAGATGGATTGCTAAATAAATGACAGGGAAATGAGAAGGAAAATGAAAGGAAAGGGTCAAGGACAAATACTTTTTAAGAGATTCCTATGCTGATGGGAATGATCCAGTAAAAAGAAAAAGGGTGATAAGAAAGGGAGGAGGTAGAAGTCCCGGAACAGTGCCCTTAAATAGGCAAAGGGAGATGGGCTCACATGTAGAAGTGCCGGGATCTGCTCTGTGTAGGGGCAAGGAGAGGAAAAGAGGACAGGGGAACAAGGGCTGGTGGGTGGACTCAATAGTGATCTGGTCTATAGAAGTCCTCTCCTATATTACTTAATTTTTCTCAGTATGGTAAAAATCAAGGTCATCAATTGAGAGTGACATCGAGGGAAGAGACAGTAAAAGTGTAAAAGAAAAGATGAAAAAAAATGTCTAGATTAGTAGAAAGATGATTCAATAAATTTGGGAAATAAAGTAAGATTGTCAAGAAGAATTGAATGTTTATTTGGGGTTCATGGTTAGGGATTTAAAATTAGACTAGTCAGGAGGATATGCTTTTACTCTGGTCATATTAAATTGCGTAAGAGAAAGCACAGGTTAAGAACAGAATTTGATGTAATTAAGGTTATGGGTAAGTCAAAGGAACACACAGAGTAAGAAAGGGGCAAGAAAGTTGGTAAGAGAAGCAACAAATTAATATAAAGCAACAAATTAACAAAATAGACACATGAGGATAAATAACCTTATACAAACATATATGATGTGTAACAATTTGTAGGATATATTTCCTTAAACTAACATAAAATAGACTCCACTGATAATTATCCACATTCACCCTTGTGACTCTTTTATTAACAATTTATTTATTTAATTCTATGACACAAAACCTTATGAAACCTTTCTTTTGCAATTGTCTTCAAAGTTTGCAACACAATCTTTCCAGGGTATTAGTATGCAGAGTTGAAATATCAACTTTTTATTTTGTTTTGGAATCAGCAGAAGTTGTTTGGAGCCAAATCCAGTGAATGAAGTGAGTGATCAGGCTATGTAATTCCATTTGGGGTTCCAAAGGAGGTGTGATTACAAAGTAATAAGACTTATTTCCTTGAATGACTCACAAACTGGCTTTGAAGAAAATTCCAAAGGAAGAGTTACACAGGTTGGAATTAGGCTCCAGTTAATCAGGAAAGGGCTTCTGGAAAGAGTGAATTTTAAATTAAGTTTACAGAGGGGGTGGAAGGTATGATTGGCAGACACCCGGAATGACCTGAACAGGTAGTACTTGCATTTCTACGGATCATTTAAGTTTAATGTTTTGATATTCCCATGTACCTCCACGTATTCTTAAAATCAGTGTGCAATGTAGGTAGCATAAAATCTCTGCATGTTAAAGAACATAGGACTTTCTATTTCCTCACTCCCCCTATTTGTGAATGAGGAAAACAGTCTCCAGAATATAAGAAATTTCCAAAATTAGAGACATAGTGAAAAAACAAGCAACAAAATCTGTGTTTCCTGCTCTAAACTCAGAGTGATCGCTCCAAATTGCCACAATCCTTAAAATTTAAGAGGAAAAACTAAGCATCAGAATTTCTGTTTTTTGATTTCCTACTTCCAATTTCTGTAATATAGGTGCAGAGAGAGGGAAGTAAAATATTTTCCCAATAAAGGCTATGGACCAATGTTCTCAACTAGGACGGTTTAACTCCCAGAGGAGATTCTATTTTCTATTAATTATGAAAAATAGTTTTTATGCCTTACTAGGCATATTGTACTTAATTTTTAACTTATGAATCCTTATTACTATTGCTGTCTTTGGTCCTATAGTTGACATATGAAATATATTTATATATGAAAATAGCAGCAAGACAATTGGTTTCCCAAAGCTGTATTTCAGAACTCACCAGATTGTGAGGCTGTTGAAAATCGATTTTCCCTCACCTTGTGGTCTGTACATGCAGTTTTTATTTTCCAAGGGAAAACACCTGCAATCAATTGATGAACTGCTGTTTGTGTATCCAACTGTCACTGAGGCCACGCAGTGGCAAAGGCCTCGTTAATGTGACAGGAATGTGCCTGCAAATGTATCATTGAGATGCAAACTCTGAGCCCATATAGTATTGTTTTTTGCAGATTCTTTTTTCAAAAAGCAAGCCCAGCTTTTAGAAGGAGAGGTACTGACCTTATGCAACTGATATTAATTATGATATTATATCCATTTAGTAGTTCATTATTGGCAAAGACACAGTCTTATATTCCTCCTTTGTCTGCTCACAGTAATTTTCCAATTTCTTCTCCCCAAAATAACAGCAAAAAATCTTCACTGAATCTCACAAAAGATATTTGCCTCTGAGAGCCTGCTCAGTGTAGGGATTGTTTTCAATACTATTCTGCATTGTCTCGGTTGGTATGTACTCTCTAAGGCAATTACTTTTTAAAAATAAGAGAAAGAATAAAAGATTCATCTTGTAAAGTTATGGCAAATTCTATAACTGTATATAATTGCTGCTTCCACAAACCTCTCTGGTGTAGTTTTATATTCAAATATTTCCATTCTTATAGCATCCTCACACTAATGTTACATATGAAAGAAGAGAATTTTGGTGTGATAAGTGAACCAAGACACCATCCTGTGTAGTCTACTAGTCTTGGAAAGGGACACAGAGCCCATAGATTACACACATTGCTGAAGTTCACTTAGCTAATTAATGGCAATTGTAACTTCAATCTGGGTCTTTTTAAATTATTATTCAAACAGGACTCACTGGCAATTAGGGAAATGCAAATTAAAACTACAATGAGGTACCACCTTACATCTGTTAGAGTGGCCATTATCAATAAAACAAGCAATAACAAGTGTTGGAAAGGTTGTGGGGAAAAAGGGAACTCTCATTCACTGCTGGTGGGAATGTAGACTGATATAATCACCATGGAAAGCAGTCTGGTGACTCCTCAAAAAATTAAGAATAGAGCTACCATATGACCCAGCAACACCATCCTGAATATATATATACCCGAAAAACTCAAAATCATATATTTATACACAAATATATAAGCACTCCTGTGTTCATTGCAGCATTATTCATGGTGGCTAAGACATAGGAACAACCAAAGTGCCCTGTGATAGAGGACTGGATAAAGAAGGTGTAGTACATATACACAATGGAACACTACTCAGACATAAGAAAGGATGAAATAGTGTGATTTACAACAGCATGAATGGACCTTGAGAACATTATGCTAAGTGAAATAAGTCAGACAGAAAAGCTAAGAACCATATGATATCACTCATAAGTGGGATATAAAACTGAAACTTATGAACACAAACAGTAGTGTATAGTTTCCAGTTGGGAGGAGAAGGGAGTCTCCCTATGAGGTGACAGGAAAAGATCTGACTTTGGGTGGTAGGCACAGGGTGCTATATGTATATTATAACTTAGAAACTTACACCTGCAACCTAAATATTCATGTTGACCAATGTCACCCCAATAATTTAATTTTTAATAAAAAGAAAAAAATGCACAGGGTTAACTGGAATAAAAACAGGACTGAAATAAGCCCCAGAATAGTTGTTTTATGCAAAGAATAAGCTGAAGAGTTGATTTGATGTCAAGAATTTTCTAACCTGTTCAGTTTGGGAAATGATATAACTTCTTCTACCTCTACTCCAGACATATTAAATACCCAATAACCTTTGAATGAACTGAAGTGTTTGCATGATCTTCAAAGGACTTTGTCGGTGAATAAACTTTTTTAAACACTTCAATGTCTCTGTTATCTTGCTCAACACTAAATATAGCATGGGAAAAACAACAGAAGACTAGGGTGGAAACTATATATGAAAATATGCAATTGTTAGGAGAATATGATAGGTGATAAACTAGAAGGATGTGATAAGTACAGTGGCCACAGCCAGGAAGAAGTGTTCAATTATCTGTGAGGGTCAGAGAGGTCTGCATGGTGTGACAACAATGATGGCATGTATTTGAATGGATGGGCTTTTAAAACATTAGGTTTTGTTTGTTTGTTTCTAATTCACCATTATGTATCAAGGTAGGTTCTTTTAGAGTTAGGTTTTCTTTAAGAAATACAATGCAAGTAATATTTTTAAAGGGCAATGCAACACTTGCATTACTTTTTTATTTCATCATTACGCAAATAAATAAAATAAGAATAAAAGAAAAATGAGTGCAAATGCTTCTATCCCTTCCCATTGTTCAAACTCCTGGTTGTATTTCTGCTATCCAGGAAAAACTAACTCTTACTGTAGTTGTTAAAAATTTGAATCATCAAAACTATTGTGAAAGAACATATGTAGAAGAAGATCCAAGGAAGGAAGTGGCCCTTGTGGGGGAAGGATGATAAGGGAATGTAAGGATTTATGTGAATGTGGAGCCGGAACTGGGAGATAAATAGGAGAAAATAGCTTTAAAAGAAAGACAGTCATGCTGAGACCCAGGAAAGGAGGACCACTGTTTGAATGCTCTGGAGCCCCATGGGAACTGAGCCTCCTCGTTCATCCCCTGAGCCTTCCCACTGGTGCTCTGAGAGTCCAGGGAACTCTCATAATTTCTTTGGCAGCTTGTGGCATCTAACTTGAAACTAGAAGTAACACTGGTTTACATCTCAAGACTTTGTTCCAAGATGGATGTTGTGGATTGAATTGTGCTTCTCCCCCAAATATAACTGTTGAAACCATAATCCCATATGGGATGGCATTAGAAGTTGGAGTCTTTGTGAGGTAATCAGAGTCAGATGAGGTCTTGAGGGCCCTGATGTCAGGATGGGATTAGTGGTTTAATAAGGGGAGGAAATGAGAGATCAGTCATTCTCTCCCTGTGAGGACACAGTGAGGAGAACACAACCATCTGCAACCCAGTAAGTTACATTTCCATCAGACAAGGGAGCAGCAATAGTTACATTTACATAAGACAAGAGAGAGGCAACAGTTACATTTACAAAAAGTCTGCTAGTATATTTACAAAATAAACAAGGAAGATGAAAGCCCAAAAGGAATAGGAGGACAATGAGAGAGGAGGGCCTCAGGAGTTACTATAGTAACCAATTCACAAGGGAATATTGACCAATCAGAAGGGATATCAAGACACAGGAATGTGCCACTGTTATAAGCTGTGGAAACAGGAAGTTGGTGGGACTTTTTCCTTCTCCCCACTTGGAAGTCCGTTTTGTGGGACTCTTCTTCCTCCCCACGTGGGCGTCTGTGCTGTGAGATTCTTTCCCCTTCCCCACTTGGGAATCTGCACTTATTCTTTAATAAATTTCCACCTTTGCTATGAAAAAAAAAAAAAAAGAGAGAGAGAGAGAGAGAGTGAGCTCTCACTGGACAACTGAATCAGACAGCATCTTGATCTTAGACATCCCAGCCTTGCAGAAGTGTGAGAAAATAATTTCTGTAATGTAAGTCACTCAGTCTGTGGTATTTTGTTATGGCAGCCAGAACTGACTAAGACACCAAATAAGTGGGATACCTCACAGGGTGGTGACTACTTACCCACATTTCACTTTGAAGAAAGTGAGGAAAGTTTTAGAGGCTGGATTGAACCAGTTTGAAATGTAAGCTTATGGTCTACAAGTTATGGAAAAACCTGTACTCTCCGTAGGCTGGGAAATGGAAAGTGTTGTGATGCCTCACCGTGCCCCACCACCCTTTTCTCTCAATTAAGTGGGTTTCTCAAATCTCAGACCTGAGAGTACGTAACACTGACTATGTAAAACCCAGGAAAAGATCATGCATATGAGGCTGAGACTTCTCTTTGTTTCTGTTACTGTGCATGAAAAATATTTTTTAAGATATCAGATTCAATTTTATAGCCTAATGCAAAATATTCCCTCTTGAAATGTTGAAATAAGATTTCTGAACCCTAGAGAGTGGATTGACTAAGACCCAAGCACTCTAAAAGGGAATTGTTAACATGAAAACATTTGTTACCTAGGTGGCCACTCCTTGGCACAGCTGGGGAGTTCTTTATTGAGAGATTAGCTCCTGGGAAAGGAATTAGAGCTGCATCCTGTTGCTGTAGTGACCCAGAATATATGGAAGAATCTGGGCATAAAAAGAAAAATGTGAATAGCTCTCATAACAACAACAAAAAATGTGAACAACCAACCGTATGCTCAGTCAAAGCATTTATGGTAAGGGGAGAAGAAGTAGATGTTACATCTGCCTTCTATGGATATGTTTTCAGAAACAGTGTTGGCTTTGAAGTCAGAACTATGTAGATTCAGAGTAACTTTGGAAAATTCTTTATAATCCCTAAATTTTAATTTAATTTGCTATAAATTGAAAATGTTAATTTCTTAGGATAGTTCGGAGGAAAAATGAAAAAATGCATCCTATATGACAAAGAGCTAATATGCCAATTAGACTGAATAGCAGAACAGCTGTCTGAACGACCTTCCAGAGGCAGCCGGAGCTGCGAGGGCCAAGCCCCTTGCACGAATTTTATGCGTCAGCCTTCGGTTTATATATACAGATATACACTTATATATCTGCACATATACACTTGTATTTATACCTACTAGAGGCCCGGTGCATGAAAATTCATGCACTAGAGGGAGGGTCCTTCAGCCCGGCCTGCCCTGTCTCACAGTTTGGGAGTCCTCAGGGGCGGGAGGTGACCCAGGGATCAGGGGAAGGTGTCACTCCATCACACCTCTACTGCTGTGACTGCCAGCAGTGCAGGCCTTGTCTGGCCCTGGTTACCTGAACCTTGGTCATCCCTGGGCAGCTGAGCAGCTGCCATCTGAGGCTTGCCTACACCTCAGGCTGGCCCTGGGCAGCTGGGGAGCCAACATCCAAGGCTTGTCTGTGCCTTGGGAAGATCCTGGGTGGCTGGGGAGCTAAGGGGACTGGGGGACTCCAAAGGCAGGCATGGGGAGTGGCCAGGCCCACCTGGGGATGGGCGTGGCCTCGCCATGTGACTGCCACCCTGGCGGGGCTGAGAGGACTGGGTGCCACCATCTTGTGGCTACTGTTATCTTTGGGGGAGGGGTGGTGACAGTCAATTAGCACATTCCCTTCTTATTGGCTGTCGGCACCTCCATATTTGCAACAGAGTGAGAGTCAATTAGCATATTCCCTCTTTATTATATAGGATATGTGTATATTCTGTGTGTATATTATATATAAATGTGCTTATGTGTATATGTATATTCATATGCGTACATACAAAGGTCAATGGTAGATTAGATAGATGATAGATAGATAGATAGATAGAGCTAGCCTAATATTCAGAAAATGCCTCTTACCTCACACCCCTACCTCTATTATTAGATTTGCTCCAGAGATAGCCAGGCCCTTAAATGGCATTTCTTCCCACTGCTAACAAGTGCAGGATCTGGATGGAACTAGAAAACAGTTCTCCCTCACTGGTTCTATTCCAAGCCAGCCCTGGACCCACTGGACTATGGTTACTTGTTCATCTGCCCTCCCCTTGACAGGTGGCTCTTGATGGGTGAAGATGGTGTTTGTTCTGTTTCCCCTACAACTTCCACAGTGCCCAGTGCTGAGCAGGCACAAGGTAAGGCTTGCTTGCTGAAGTTAATTGTATATCTAAGTGAGAAAAGGAATAGATGAGTCCATTAATTAACAGAAATAAATACCTTAGACTTGTTTCATAATCATGATGACGAAGTATTCAACAATGAGTGAAATGTGAAAGATGGTAAAGGACCTGTGAGAGTCCCTAGCCTCTGAAAGTTTCCAGTCAAGAATGTCCTGTCAGCACTTGGAAAGAGCCCAATCTTCCAGTTGAACTCTCCAATGCCTCGAGGGCATGCAGTGGTAACAAAAAAAATAACAAAGGAAGAGGAAAAGGGGGAAGTTGGGGGGAGAGGGTGGCAAAGGAGAGCATATACACATTCTAAATAGACTTCTTAATTGTCTTTTAATGTTACATGTTTTACTCTCCTGTATACTGACTGGGCAGGAATCCCAGTACATCTGCAGGGCCTGACTCCTGAGTCTCTGCCATGGCCTCTGGAGGGATGACTTGCTAAAGGTCTCCTGTAATGTTTAAATGGAATTTATTTCATCTGCAAGATGGCTAAGAAAGCAAGCGCTTCCGTGGGTAATACTCAACCTCCACCGCTCCCTTCTACCCTTCCCCGGATTATGGTTTCATTCTCCTGTTACAACAAAGTCATAAATGGTCATATTCAAAGCTCAGGCTGACACCATTAGATGCGCTAGACATTTCAGTGGCCCCAGAGACTCATAGGCAACTAACTACGCACCTTTGCCTCACAACCATCGGTTTTGTCCACATCCCCTACTGTAGTTCTACAAGACAACACCACAACACCGTGAAAAATTCTAATTGTTCTTGAGATCGCTGCAATTTAGACACAAAACAGCTTGTAGTTGCTCTGTCGCCAGGGATTCCTCGGGCAAGCCAAGAGGTAAGGTGATTAATGATAGCATCAAGGAAAGTTTTATCTCAAATGAGATGCTTATGTAAGACAATCTGGCTTTTGCAACTTTTCTTTCCTGCTTGTGTTTTATTAGAGGTCAGAGGCAAGTGCATTTGTAGGTGAGGTTCTCCCCTGTGCTCTGACTTATTTTATGACTTTGTTCTCTTGCTAAGTGCCCGAGGCACAGAGGAGAGGAAGGAGCACCAGGTCTGTGTTGGGGCCTCAGCTTTGCAAATCTGGGTGCATCACTTGACATCTCAGAGACTCAGTGTCTTTGTCTGAAAAATGAGATTGCCTGTGTCTTACTTTTTCTGTGCAATGCACCAATCCTGCCTAAACCCATCACTCTGTTCCTTAATACTAACTTCTATTAGTAAGAAACTGAGCAATGTTCTCGCAATTATATGTGCATTTACATTATGTCTTGTGCGCATACTTTTGCTTTAATAAATTATGTGTATTAAATATAAAAATAGAAATTTTCAGAAGTGGATAAGAAGCTGCAATACTTTCTGCCCACCCCTAACTTCTTGTAACCTGGTGAACACGCCCACCGCTTTGAAAACAGTGCTCTGGATTCCACAGATTATTGACATTTCCCTGCATGTGGCATTTTTCTCCATAGTCTTGATACTCAGAATCACCTAAGACATGTTATTATAGAAGAGCAGACTCTCAGGTCCCACCCCGGACCTGCTGAATCCGACTCTGTGCTTTGAGAAGATGCCCGGGAGACTGGCAAGGTACTGACAGGAAGCCTTTATTTTATGGTTCAATGAAATTGCCTCCAATTACAAAAATGAAAACGTTTCAAATGAATCCCCCACACTACTACTACAGTGTGGAATTTCTGGGCACCTGGTATCATGGCTTAAATAAAAACTGGAAGCCCAGAAAGTATGCTTTAAAAAAAAACAAAACAGACCACTCCATATTTGGGGAACCAGCTGTCATGATAGAAGAACTAATCTCTAAATAAACACAGCTAGCTCCTTCCAATAGCTCAGAGCACTTTATGGGCCCTGCCAGCTGCCCAGCTCCTGGTTCCAAACACAGGAACTAGAGCACGGGGGAAAGAGCTCTCCGGTAAACTCCCATTCCCAGAGGATGCAACAGGAACTTTCACTCCTGTAGCACCAGTTCTTGTAATATCACCTTTAGTAGCTTCTACCCCTAGCTGCTCTGTCCCATTTAGTGTGTAGAACCATAGACAAATTTTCTTCAAGATTTTGCCTGCCATCTATAATTGTATGCGGTATTTTTTAAAGTACTTATTCATAGATTAACTATCAGCTTATTGCAGATAGAGTTTCTTTCTTCCACTACTACAGTCGTTCAAACTAATTTGGAACTGTGCAACAGTTGGTGGACAGTTCTTTGTGAGTGGCATACCCTGGAATCATTCAGTAAGCAATCTGTGCTATATTACTTGGCAGCCTTGTTTTTACTTTGTCTCAATTTTGCCCTTAAGCTTACAATTTCAATTTTCTTTATATATATATATATATATATATATATATATATATATATATATATATATATATATATATAAAAAATTTAAATCTGTAGACTGTTTCTATAGGTAATGTATTAATCTCAGAAGAAAGACTGGATTTCCAATGAGAATGCTTAGCCATAATAGCATAAATGTTGTCGCCATAATTACCACTTAAAAAAAGGAACAGAGAATGAGGCAGAGTGATGGACTCATTAATTTTCCTGCCTCTAACACCAAGATTCAGATCCAGCTCAGAGAGAGAGGCCAAAAGCCATATCAATCTATGCTGTGAAGGCTTAGCATAGTGAAATGGAATGTCACAAAGCAAAGGAAGGGACAGGCGGCTCTGCCACCATGTTGACCTTGAAGCAACAAAATAGAAATGCTAATTACCATTTGGATTATCATTTTGTAGTGAAGTCTTTATTATGGTAATCATTAAATTTTAAACAAAGTTAGACACATTATATCAGATCCTTAGCAGATTCTACGGCTTGAGTTAAAAAGATAACTATTCCAAATGTGTCTTTGGGAGTAAAATGTAGATAGTAATTTAATTTGTATTTGCTTATGAATAGCTATTTTGCATAAAGTCTAGACTATAATATATAGAAGTTATAGTCTTAATGCTTTGCAAAAAAATGTTTTAAAATCCAATACTACATAGTATAGTTTAATAAATATAATTTATAACAACTGTTACATGAATATAAAAATAATTACATATAGAATCTATGGGAACTGGATTTTAAATAGGTAAAAATCTATTCACTCTATTATTGCCATCAAGTGATGCACAGCAATTAAAAAACGGAAACTATAAATAAACAATTGAATGAAACACTTCAATAATTTGAATGAAGTTAAAATAAAACTCACACTAGTATTTTAAATAACATTTTATGATAGAATTTGGAACCAATTAAATGTGATCTTTCAAATTCCATTATTTAAATTTTACAGACAAATGAAATAAACAACATAATCATCTTCTTAGGTTATTATGCCTATGCATTTTCATATTGTGTATTTTTTCCTTATATAACAAATACAATCAAAATTTGTAGACATACATACACCCACAAACATTTAACATACAGTTTAAGATTATGAGTTTTGTAATAAAAAGAATTATGATTTGAATATGACCTATGCAAATTACTAGCTACATGGTCTTGAAAAAAAAATGTTAATCTGTTTCCTTAGTTGTAAAATATGGATAATGAAATCTACCTCCTGAGAGAAAGCTGAATTTTTTTAAAACCTTGAGTATCTAACAAAATCTTAGTTCTTTAAGGCATTTGGTCTTGGCCTACTCTGCAGAGTGGGGGTCTGGATAATGTAGGCAAACAATCTCTTTTTACACCAATTTCCCACCATTTTTCTATTTGTGTTTCCCTCTTACTCTCTTTCTAGACTTATTTCCTCTGGTGCTAAAGGACATGCATAATTCAATATTCCCTTAAAATCTTAGACTTGGGTTTGCACTACAGAGAGTAAAAAGGCAATTCCTTCCACTTGCTTTGACCCAAAGATATATTAACCTAGTTAATTTAGCAAAAGAAGAAATAATACCTGTTAAGACCTTTCTATATGGCTGGCCCAAAAAGCCAGTTTAACAAGAGCCATCTTGCTTGTGATTGGCAAATCATGGGCTTCACTGGGAGAGAAGCTCAGTCAAGACACAAGATTCAGCTACAACCAGGTACTCTGCATTGTTGCATGAGCTTCTAACACTGTGCCAACACTTAAGAACTTTTGTGTACTGTGTTGACATTCTTTTTTAAACCTTTAATTGTGCAAAAAATGCATAAAGCATAAAATATGCCATCTTAACCATTCTTAAGTATACAGTTAGGTAGTATTAAGTCCATGGAAATTGTTGTGTAGCCATGCTCTTTCTCTGTGTCTTTGCAGGCTGTTTCCTCAGCCAACTGCGCTGTTCTCTTCACCTCTGTAAACCCCTTATCCTGTAAGGTCCAGCCACTATGTCTTTCCAGAAACTTCCCTATCTTTCCATAAATATCAGGGTCCTTCTTGTTGTACCCCAAAGTCCTATGTTTATCACCATTAAATCAGTACTCACCTGCCTTCCTGAAGGAATATGGCTATTTGAGAGCAGAACCTCTGTCAGAGTCTCCTGTGTTCTCCCAATATCTGGATCCTTGTAGGACTCATCAGTAAGGTGGATGAATGAGTGAATGCTAACACCTGTCTACTGTGGCATAGATATGTTTGTATTTCACTGGAGTTTCCCTGCTACTATTTAGCTTTTAATTTTAATCATAAATTGAAAAATATTTTAATTAGAAGTTGACAGACCTGAGTTTCTTTTGTTCTTCAAAATGAATTAATTTTAAATGTAACACATATTTTTCTTATTTTTAAAGGGTGTTTTGTTTGTGTTGTTACAATAGGCAGTTAGGTATTAACAAAAGGGAAAGGAGAAAGCTGACTAAGATGGATTAAGTCTATAAGCTACAGCTCCCAGACACTGCAAGGGATATCCCCATTGTCTTCCAAAGGGATGATCAGGCCAGCAGGGGAGGGCAGCTGGGGGCAATCAGGCCGGATCCTTTCCTCCTAGACAGAAAAGAAGGGCTTTCCAATCTTTCCGGTGACACTGGAGCTGGTGAGCAGGAATGCTTCCTGGAGTCCTGTCTCACAGAATAGAAGAATGAAGTTATGTACCAGAGGAGTTCAAACAAGGTAGGAACTTATTGCTAGCAAATACAGACTCAGCACTCAGGGAGGGAATCCAAATGGGTTACCACTGAAGCTTCTGCTCTTCATGTTAGCTCTGTGTGAGTATTATTACAGACAGTTTGTAATCTTGGATATATAAAGAACAAACATTTGGCATAAGAATATGGGAATTATTATCAGTATTAGTCCATTACATTAGATGGCTTGCTTGCAAGCTCAGACAGTTAAATTTTTATCTTTTTCTATTATTCAAACTAAAACAGTTATTTTGTAGAATGAGATATGGTCTAAAAATGACAGTTTACAGAACAAGGGACTATCTAACAACAGCGGAGAATTCAAATAGCCATTTTATACAAGATAAAGATTACTAAGCCCATTCAGAAATAGAAAATCTAGGCTTACCTATGCCTGCATATTACTTTTAGGCATCAAATGGCCATAATTTAATGGCTTATTTCAATCTATCTCTTACTGTCACCCTAACATATATATATTAAAGTAAAAAGAAATACTGACCCCAAATTTTTTCTGAAGACTCAATTTCTAAAATGGTGTCCTTTGACCCCATATGTACACCCATGCTTGCCATTTCAAGTATCTTGTTCTTTGCACAGAAAAAAAAAATGATGTGATTATAATCAATGTTAATCTATTCTAAAGTTTTATTTTTATTTTTAATTGTTTGGATTTTAAAATTTGCTTTGGTATATTAACTTTTTCTCCCTTCTGCTTTTTATCATCCTTATAAACTATTTCTGAGAGTAAGCAAAAAAAAGAAGGAAATAGCCTTAGCTGATTTGGCTCAGTGGATAAAGCACCAGCCTGGGGACAGAAGGATCCTGGGTTTGATTCCAGTCCAGGCAACATACATAGGCTGCAGGCTCCTCCCTGGCCCCGGGGCCCTGGTCAGGGCTCATGTAGGAGGCAACCAATCAATGTGTTTCTCTCACATCAATATTTCTCTCTGTCTTTCCCTCTCTCTTCCACTTTTTCTAAAAAATCAATGGAAAAATATCCTCAGATGAAGATTAAAAAAAAAAGAAGAAAGAAAAGAAATATCATAGCAATAAAACATTTTCAAAGCATCCACTTCAACCATCCCATTTTAAAGATAGGACAATGACAACAACAACAACAAAACAAACAAACAAACAAGCAAAACACTAAATTAACCCAGGCCATATACAAAGGAGTTAGGAAATAACCCCTTTTCCATGTTGTCCTTTCTCACCCTTCACCAGAGGGAAGTCTCAAGCCTACACATGAAAGAGTGGTGTTTATGAATCAGCTGATAACCTTGATACTTTACCCAAATGATCTCATCTAATCCTTACAACAGCACCATGGCAGATGTGGCAGCTTGACTGAAAGATATAAAATAACTCACCCACAGTTAAGGAATTTAAAGGTGAGAGTCCCACCCAGGTCTATAAAACACCACAGTCTCGCCAAAACCGGTTTGGCTCAGTGGTAAAGCATCGGTCTGCAGACTGAAAGGTCCCAGTTTCGATTCTGGTCAGGGGCATGTACGTTGTTTGCGGGCACATCCCTGGGGGGGGGGGGGGGGGGTGCAGGAGGCAGCTGGTCGATGTTTCTCTCTCATGGACGTTTCTAGCTCTCTATCTCCCTTCCTCTCTGTAAAAAATCAATAAAATATATTAAATAAATAAATAAATAAATAAATAAATAAATAAATAAATAAAACACCACAGTCTTCTAACTATACAATGATCTTCCTGTGATGTCCTCCAAAATAACTAAAAATGCTAAGTGAGGGAGACATCATTCTGTTTTTATAAAAACCTGAAGAAATAAATTTATATTCAGTCTGCTTTATAGTCCAATGATCTGTGATAAATTAGAATTCATAAAAAATTCTATGATATGTTACTTCTGCCCTGGCAGACAAGACTTTCTCAGAGTTAAACTCCATTCTTAGTTTAGGGTCTCAGAAGGCTTCCTCTTTGTCCCTATTATTGCTGCAGACAAAGGCTGAGGCCAACTGCCTTCCTCCCCCCATGTCCCGAACAGGTGACAATCTTGTCACATGCTTACTTGCAAGTGCCTACTTACCCCCTACCCCACTTCGCCTACTATTTATTTTGTTACTAGGACATATTTTATATTGCAAGCGTAATTGTACTTTTATAGCTTAGCGCGCTCATTCCAGAATCACAGCCAAGCTTTTTATTTCTTTGTGAATTGTGGCTGGTTCAGAAATATAGACACACCTGTGGAGAAGCGGTGACCCATTTGTCCACTTAACAATATATTTGGCAGTAAATGTAGTTGTAAATGTAGTTGTGCAGGCTGGCGTGCGAGGGCGGGAAATGCAGAACTGATACAAGCAGTTACGTTCACTGTAAGGCTACAGCCATTACTCCAGCCTTTGTATATCCAGAGCAGCATTGCTGAATTGTTAAACATGCATATGAGAATTCTGAGAGGTCTTAGAAATTTTACGTGTTCCTTCCCTTTGCATGAAACGGACTCACACACGATTCTTCAATGGTTTTCATACCCAGTTTGAAATGGGGAGTCTGTTTAGGGTCAAGTTCAGTTTGGTATTTCATGGTCCTGAAAAAGAAAATGAACTTTTAAAACAGAATAGGATTTCAGTCTCCATTAATGGCATGCAAAGTGCCAGCATGCGTGGGTTTTACATAAAAATCTAAAAGATAAACTTAACTGATGTGTTTTCCAGTTACACATTGGCTTTAACATGGATTGTGAGACTCTAACATTTCACAAGGGCACGCTTGTAATTGAGACACACAGTATTTAAAACAGGTGGAGACCAGGCCTGACTTCCCTGGGAAGTGTAATGCCATAGAAAATAACTTACATAGAATGTACTGGTCAAATAAGGAAAAGCCACTCCAAATTAAGTCTTACAGTTTTTACTGTATAAGGCATTTTTATGGTGCTTCTTGTTTCCATAATAACTACTATCACAGTTATACTGTTCCACAAATATCTTTGCCTCCACTCTTAACAGTCTCATTTCATTGAAATATATCCAAGATCAGAGAGTAAATCTAGATATCAGGCACACAAAAGGATAGTGCCAAACATTTGTGCTCGTAATTTACACAGGAGACACTTTAAAACTGGGTTTCAATCCAAGCAAATGTTTCATAGGTAGAGTAGAAACTGCTTCCTTCTAAGACCTGTATCCATGACAATGAACACAATGGTCTCTAGTATTTACTCTCTTCAGCAGAGAGTCCCTGGTCATGAAGTCTTTTTTTTTTTTTTTTAATTGATTTTGTACAGAGAGAAAGAGAGAGGAACAGAGAGTTAGAAACATCGATGAGAGAGAATCACCAATCAGCTGCCTCTTGCACACCCCCTACTGGGGATGTGCCTGCAACTAATGTACATGCCCTTGACCGGAATCGAACCTGGGACCTTTCAGTCCGCAGACCGACACTCTACCACTGAGCCAAACCGGTTTCAGCAATGGAATCTTAATAATAGGAATCTTAAGTGAGGTTAAGGAACCAGCAATCATAACAAGAACAACTAAAAATACACATGGAGTGCTCACCCAGCCAATGGTTCCTGAGTTTCCACAGCACTGGGATGCACAATACTTACCTCAATTTTCAAAGCAATTGTTCTTTATCACCCATGACATCAGAACATAGTCCCACATCCAAGGAACTTACCATTTAAAAGGTCACTAAGTCAAATTAAGCATTTTTTCCAAACAGAAATGTGTTCCTTTTTCCTTCCTCTGTAAATATCAGGTCCTTGGTAAAGTTGCGTTAACTGGAAAAGTAAATAAAAGATTGTAGATATCCTATTGGAGAATGGAAAAGCAGAATGAACGTTCTGGAGATGAGGCAGGTCAAATGAAGGATGGATTGTAATTTAGTAGAAAAGGGGTAAATGCAGGAACTAGATAAGGACTCTCTTTAAAACTTCCATCAACACCTGCTTCCAAATGTGATGCTCTAGGTCACAGAGACTGGCTCTTCAATATAGGTACCTGAAGCAATCTGTAAACTACCCATTTAGAAAGATATTGCTGAAAAGTATTTTGAGGGTCTATAATAGGAATTTCATCTTTTCAAAAAAAATGCTTTTAAGATAATATAAAAGCAAATACAGTTAACTCTTGAGTGACACAGGTTTGAACTGTGTAGATCCAAAATGTGGATTTTTGTCAATCAATGTACAGTTGGCCCTCTGTATCTCCAAGTTTCTCATCCCTGGGTTCAACCAACCTAGAATCAATAAGAAATCAATCCCTCACAGATACTAGGATGACTGTAGTTGAGGAGTCAAAAGTTATATGTGGATTTTGTACTGTACATGGGGATCAGTGACCCTAATTCCCACATTGTTTAAAGATTAACTATGTTGCCCTAGCTGGTTTTGCTCAATGGATAGAGCCTCAGCCTGCAAACTGAAGGGTTCCAGGTTCGATTCTGGCCAAGGGCACATGCCTGGGTTGTGGGCTCAATCCCCAATAGGGAGCATGCTGGAGGCAGCCAATCAATGATTCTCTGTCATCATTGATGTTTCTATCTTTCTCTCCCTCTCCCTTCCTCTCTAAAATAAATAAAATATATTTTTTTAAAAAAAAGGATTAACTGTATTACTAGTGAGAAAAATTTGGGTGGACTTTGTTCACTCACCAAACACCCAGAGCTCCCTTTCCCAACTGCACAAGGCTCTCAGGATCATGATACACAGGAACACACATGGATTGACTTATGCAGAGTAGGCAATACACACACACACACACACACACACACACACACACACACACACAAAACAAAACAAAAAACAAACACATAAATCATTGACCCTCCATCCCCACACCCTGCATGCAGGGTGGGAACCATGGCCACTGAGGAACCTACCAGCTGCCATAAATGGGACCAAGGAAAAGGGAGACATACCATACAACTGGGCCTCTGTCCCCTGGCAGAGATTACCTGTTAGGCCAGCTAGCAGCTCCTTCCAAGAGAAAAAGACCTTATCTCTCCTCTCCCTTTTATTCACCCCTGCATTGCTTTCTACAACCCCATATTTCTTCCCTCCCTCCTAAACATTTGTACAATGTCATCTGAAAGTTGACCTTGGTGATGAGCCACATGGGAACATCTTTGATCTCTTTTCATAATATTCCCTCCTTTTTCTTTGTCATATGAAAGCTGTTATTTGGCCTGGCCAGCATAGATCAGTGGTTGAGAGTTGACCTATGAACCAAGAAGTCATGGTTTGATTCCCGATCAGGGCATATGCTGGATTCAGATTTGATCCTCAGTAGGAAGTGTGCAGGAGGGAGCTGATCAATGATTCTCATCATTGATGTTTCTATCTCTCTCTTCCTCTCCCTTTCTCTCTCTAATATATATATATATATATATATATATATATATATATATATATATATATATATATATTTCTTTGCTTACCCTGGCTAATGTTGCTAGGTGGTTAGAGTGTAGGCTCAAGCACTAAAGGCTGGAAGTCACTCCCTCCCTCCCTTCCTTCCAAGGTCTCTAATAATCAATGGGAAAATATACTTGGGTGAGGATTAACAAAAGAGAAAAGCAGCAGAGTTCCTGTCCCTTAATCTCCTGCGCTTTTTATCCCATTGTACTTAGTTGTAAAATTTTCTGCTTTTTGTTTATTTGTTTTTTGTTTTGGTTGGGTTTTTCTGTTTTAACTTATAGCCCTCTTGCTCTGCCACTCTCCCAGTCTCCAGAGTGCAGGCTCCTTGCCGAGGTCTCAGGACTTCCAAGACACTCCCTCCCATCCATTGATGTCCCTTCCGCATGGCTCACAGTCTTCCTCAAAACCCTTTCTCTGGTTCTGATCCCAGGCTGCATCAATGTCTAGATGAAGATGTCCCTATCACATTAGACTTCAAGTTAATAACTTCCTGGACAAAAAAAAAAAAAATCTTTATCTTCATTCTGTGGTAGCCACTCTTCTCAATGTCCTTGGAACCCTCAGTCCTCTCTGTATGTAACTAATCTTCCTCTTTCTAGTCTGTTTAAATGTCACATGTTACCTATGCATGCCTCTAAGTAAAAGCAGAATCAACATTAGTCCTATCCTGACTTCCCAAATTGCAGGGGGTCAAGCCTGGCCCACCTGCTCTCTCAGTCATGACCTAAAAGTAAGGAATTCCAATAAAAACTTGCCCAAATGACCCAGAGCCTGCTACTAAGTCCTCCCCAGCCATTGTCCATTCCAAAGAGTAGAATCATGCCTCTGCTTGGAACACCTCTAGCAACAAGGAGCAGCCTGGGATCTGCTGTGAACAGCACATGGGAGAGAGTAATGGAAAGAGGTCGTACGTGTGGGACGTGAGGTTACACACCTGTGCATGAAGCCCTTTGTGCACAATAAGAGGAAACTGAGGTAGAAAGAGAAGGGGGTTTGTGCAGGCCGAGGGCCTGCCTGCGTTATGTTATCACCAGGCTGCCTACGGGAGAGTGAGGATTACTTGTTCAGGACCATAAAAAGGGCTATATTGAGCGGCATGAAACATGTTTTCATCTGTAGTGTAAAACTGGAGAAATGTTTTAAAAGAACATCTTTTATTTCCTCATGTGTAACTTTTCACAGAAAGAAAGAAGTTTAAAAATCCTCCAATAGAGATCAATCGTCCAGACTTGAAGTACCTGGGACCAGTACAGAGCAGCAAGTAGTTACACAAAGGAGACAAAGTGCGTAGGTTTTCAGGGCAATAAGAATAAAAGGCCTGGTCTCAGCCACTGGTTTATTGTGGTAAATGCAATGTATATCCCATGTTCAGGAAACTCAGCTGTTTCTTTTCTGAATCATAAAGTGCAATTCCCATTTTACTGAGTGCCTTCTCAATAGACATTATATTCCTTACATTAATCTAGTGGCTGGAGTCTATATTAACTCTCATTTCCACAGATGGCTCAAAGGCCTATAAACAATTACAGAAGTTGAGTCCTCTAGCACTGAATACATGGATTAATGTTTCAGCAAACTAATTAAGGTAAAAGAGTTTTGAGTCAAATGTTACCCTAGGGGTTTTTGAAGAAGCCAGAAAAACTCATCACAATCTTTGCTTATAAACTTATAATCAAAAGTATTTTCAGGATAGAAAATAAAGATCAAGTGAACACCCCTGAAGTAGATTTATCACTGATGATAATCATCCTCATTACTCAGTAGACAAGACACTCTGAGGGTCCAGGCCACTCCAGGGCTCTCCATTGATATGCAGGAAGAGAAGCCACTAAAGTTCCAAATCACCAAATGGTAGGCCTCTGGACTGAAAGAAATGTAATATGCAAAATTATAACCAGAAAAAAATGACAATTAAAGTAAACAAAAGATCGTAACAAAAATATGAAACCTCAGATGACACCAGACTTTTCATCATTGGAAATCTCAATCAATTCAGGTTATGGTGCATAGCAAACTCTGCCCTCCAAGCACATATCAAGGGGATTCAAAGGTTTTGAAAAAGAAAGCCTCAAATTGTAATAGAAGAAATCACCATGTCAAGGGCTAAGAACAATGGAACTAGTATTAATTAGAACCACTGCTGTTTAAGGAAAGTTACAGAGGATTCTTCTATAAAAGCAAGTGCAAAATGTCATTTAGAATGTCAAAACGACTTGATAATTAAGTTCATGCTTTTGCTGTTGTGTTTAGATAAACATTCCTTGAAATGAAATACTGCATTCCTATTATATGTGTCGTGGTTTTTTTTTTGTAACTAACATGACAGTTTCACTCTAATACTGAGTTCAACTTAGAAACAACACCCCCTTCTCTTTGCTGGGGTCTCATGGTAATTCACATATATACATCCCAACCTTTACTTTCTCTTGAACTTATCTTGCCATTTTGCCTGCAGTGACCAATGGTAATGCTTCTGTATCTTTGATAACATCTCATTATCATGGAGACACACCACAACTGATGGCTTCAATCAAACTTATGGGTAAAATATTTCTAGAGTAGAGTAGATCCAAGTGTCACGTGGAGGCAAACATCATGAATGAGTTTGTACTGAGTACTTCATAATGTTTCATCTTGTTGAGTGAACTCAGCCAACCTAACGAAATGGTGTCCCATAAGAACCTTGTCCCTCCATGGGTGGTGGCCTCCTGTTCTCTTACTAGACTCCCGTGCTGCGTGATTCTTGACACCATCTACTCCATGTTCATCAACTAAACTGTAGCAGATGTGGCCCTAATCTCTTCCATGTGGAGGGAAATATCATTTATAAGTGTATTGGGGACTTCTGCATCTTTTGCTATAGCAGCTGGAAACTTTAATTTTCTCCACACAAAATGCATGCAATATGGGTGTGAAATTACAGAAGGTTGTATTAAGTCTCCAGTTCTGGCACCTCATTAAACACTTTTCAGTGCATTTTCCTATTTTTAAAAAGCAGACCACATGCATGAATTTGAATGCTTGTACACATGATTTTAAAAATATTATGATAGGTATTGGTATACAATATCTCCTAACTTTAGTCTTTTCAGTCAGAGGCTCCATTAGACAAAAGAAAAATGAATTGTGGGGTTAAGATGAAAGATTTTAGAGTACAAAAACTATCCCTAATACTGAATGTCTTACCTAGAAGTATGCTGCTGTTTTTAGTCTTGAATTCCAAAAGTAGTCACTTTTTCTGACAAAAGGTCATAATATCCCTTTAAAATACATATTCTCAAGTAGCAGAGGCCAGCTCAACACATTTTTCACAAAACAGACAAAGGCTAAATATATAGTCAAATTAATAGGTGGTTGTTTTTGTTGTGTGTGTTTTTTAAATAGAGCTTAGAGTCTTAGACTGTAAAAATAGCACAAAGGGAATTAGAGGAAATGTGAGTGTAATATTCGATGATTCTGCTGTATGTGCTTGGTCAGAAAGAGAAGGCGAATGGAATTGATGCTGGAAATTCTTCCCACTATTCTGCTCAGTAAGTGCCTGTTTTCCTCTTTGTTGATTTAAATATAAGTTTACTTATTTCAGAGAGAGAAAGATAGAAACATCAGTGATGAGAGGGAATCATTGATCGGCTGCCTCCTTACTGGAGATGAAGCCTATAACCCAGTCAAGTGCCTGTTTTGAGAGAAAGGGAGACCAAGATTGAACCTGTAGATGCCCCAGAGGAACCTTTCTCTTTTCCTTTAAATTATGACCAGCTGGCCACCCAAAGGTCCCTAATCACAATGCAAACACTTAACTGAACAATGAGACTTGATGTAATTGGTGGGAGAGGAGGAGGTGGAAACACTGGTAAGGCCTTCTATATGACACCTTCTTAAGGGATATTTGCTACTAATTTTAGCTATATGCAATTTTATTGAAGTGTTAATTTTAAACTGGAAAATGAGACCCATTATGGAAAGGTCCAATGCTGTCATATGGCTATTTTATTATGATCTGGGCTAAAACTCAACTCTTAGCCCAAAGAAGGGAGGCTGAACATATAGCTCCTTAAAGCTACAATATATTTTTCTGAATAATCTAAAAGGACTGATTAAATGTGAGCTTTTCAAATCACAAAAAACAATATCTGTTCATCTTTAAAAGCTCAGAAATCATAATAAGCTTACCCAGACACATAATCAAAATCATTAGCATTTTTGTACATCTGCCTAGTATTTCCAACATGATAATGTATTATACATATTTCTTAATATCTTGATACTTTTCAGATAATATAACTTGACAATTTTCCATTAGTAATATTCATATTCAATGTGATTTTAATGGCTCTTAATTATTACATCTTAAGAACACAGAAAATTAACACTCTCCTATTCTACTTTTAAAAGTTAATATTTTATCATTTTATTAAAACTTATGAAAGTCATACATCAATGCATCTTCTTTAAAATTGCTGGGTATTCTAGAAGTAAACTTGCTGGTTCACAGGAAATAGACATGACTTAATCTATGGATGTTTGGATGCCAATGACTCCCAAAAGGTGTGCAATTTACTCCCCACAACAGTTTATTAGTGTACCTTTTCAATCATTCCCACCAACTACAGACATCTTAGTTATTTTAAATGATTGTCATAAAGTAAGTTTACCACAACCAGGAGGATCCTGACCACATGTCTTCAGAAGGACAATTGGTTGTATACTTGTATTAGTCAAATAAATTAACTGCAAAATAAAAATACCAAAATCTCAGTGACCTCACATAAGAAAAGTTTATCTGTTGTTAGCAGGCCAATTCAGTGCATGCTTTGGATGGATAGCCAGACCACAGTTGTTCAGAGATCTCAGACTCTAAATAACTTCCCTTCTTGTCATGCCTTCATCCAGGAGGGCCTTCACAGTCTTGGGTGGATCCTCTGCATGTGTCAAGCTCTCCCAGGAAGAGAGAATCATACATGGGAGGTTTTAATAGTCAACATAAGAAATGGTTGGCCACACTTGCTCACATACTTTATTAGACAGAACTCAGTCTCAGGAACACACTCAGCATCAAAGAGACTTTAGACACAGTCTAGTTGTATGCCCAGAAAGAAATGCAGTAAGTTTGTCATCGTGTTGTAACTGAAGGGTTTCTATCTTTTAAAAACAGAATTCCACCCATTCGCTGCAATATAGAGTAATCACTGATATACATGTGATTGTCTGCTACTTTTCTACCTTTTATTTCATCACCTTGTTTTGTGCTTTTTCCCCTTTTTTCTTTTATGGGTTGAATAAGACTAATATCCAATCCATTTTTTCCTCATTAATCTGAAACTATTACTACACATTTCAATTCCACTAATGGTTGCTATACCATACGTAGCTGTCAGTGAGATTGATTGTGGACAAGATAACCTGTATTTCCCCAAAATGACTCTATAAATTATTAACTTCTCTACCACCCCTCCCTGATATCATATCTCATATGATAAAAACTTTTGAAACTTTTTGCTTTCTCATTCTCCCAGTCTCCTTTCCTTTTCCCTTCCTTTTCTCCATGCCTTTATCTCTTCCTAATCACAGCTTCATCTTACTTCTAGATTTTGATAAAAATATCTTCAGAAATTGTCAGCATTTTTTTATGAAATAATTATTATGTTTAAAATTATGAGTCTATCCTTAGCTTTTATGTTTTAACTGTATCCTGGATACCATATTTTTCCATGTAACAGATGCCCCCATATATAAGACGCCCCCCACTTTTCCAACCCAAAATTAAGAAATATTGTAAATATTTTAAACATTTTGCTGATTTTCCTCTTACGGCCTTCTTCTTTTTTTGGCATCTTCAGGAGTTGTTCTTCCTGTTTTCTCCACTGTCTGATCATACACTCAGTGGAGGAGGTCCAAATTGTCTCTCTGCAGCTCTATTTCCATGCTCTTTTGCATAGCTGATTACATTCAGTTTGAATTTTGCAGAGTAAGACAAACACTTATTGGTATTTATCTTTTGACATCTTATTGACTCAGAACACTCTGGTCTCTGTGTTTCATCTGCACACTCTCCACCTCCACCTCCAATTATGGCATCAGCTGATGTCAGTAAGGCTCGTGATTGGAGGAAGTCTGTTTGACAAGGTATGGGCAGCTAAGCACTTGAGCATCTCCCTCCTTGGCTGACTTCCATGTATAAGATGCCCCTCGATTTTCAGTCTAATGGTTTTAGAAAAAAATAGCATCTTATATGCAGAAAAAAATATGATAAATGAAGATGTTATCTTGAGGTCTCTGTTTGGTAAATTTGTTGTATATCAATGACTTTTTTTTAGTCTTTTTTTCTCAAATTAAGTATTAGGAAAACAAATATTGGTGAGAAATAGTTTTTCCTTTGCAGTCTTTTGCTCTTAAATTACAGATTGTTTATCATTTCTTGTGGTTTCTAGTCATATAGATGAAGAATCTAATGCCAGTCTGATACACATGTTTTCTTTTCCTTTTGTGGGAACTTATTCTTTTGTCTAACACAGCCTCTTTCAACCTTGGCAGTATTGGTATATTGAGTTGGATAATGTTTTGCTGTGAGACCTGTCTTGTGAATTGTAAGATGTCTAGCAGCATCCCTACCCTCCACTCACTATATGCTAGCACCACCATCCATTCCCCCTGAGCTGTGACAACCAAAAATGTCTCTGGGAATCGCCAAATGTGCCCTGGGGAACAAATTTTTCCATTTGAGAACCACAAGTCTAGAAGTTTATAAAACTTGATTTTGTCTGAAAATGATGTACCCTATTATGAGGGGGAGGTTTCAATTTAGGTAAAACCTTTAAAAATTATCTCTTTCCCTATAGCCTGGGCATAGATAGATTCACAGTGTCCCACACAGAGACATGGAAACCTCATCCTTCAAATTTAATCCATCTTGATCTTGACCTTAGCCTTTGTGAGGTTGAACAACTCAGAAAAGTCATGTGAGGTCAAAGTTTACCTTCTCCCTGGACAAGCACAGAGCCCTTTTTTCCTTCTTCTCCTAAAATTTCACCAACAGCTTAATCCTTCATATCTTAAGATTTTACTAACCTAGTAGTAGTCCCTTGCCACAGCAGCCACTTGTCCCAAGAAAGGCAAATGGCTCCAGAATGAATAGTAGAGGCGGAAAGTTTATATTCATGTTGCCATGTTCCCTTCAGAGTCCCCTTCAGAATTTTCTTTAGAATATTTGCTTTTGAAAATGTCAGAGTTTGGGAAAACTTTGGAAAGACTTGAGAAAAAAAAGAGTATTCCTTGTATCAAACTTTATCCAAATTAAATGACTACAATAAAATTAAGCACAAAGAGAAATGTATAGACTATATTAGAAGTATCACAAATTATTTTAAAATTTTATAGAAATCAATAGTAATTTTCAAACTAGTATGAAAACAATGAAAATTTTAATATTAGAAATATCATCTCTCTCTAGCATTGAAAATGCCTCCAGGGTGTGTGTGTGTGTGTGTGTGTAATATATACACATATACATAAAAGAGTCCACTGACACTGTATACCATAAAAAAATATATAGAACTAGAAATAAAAAGCATGTGCCTTTATAAAATAAGATCTTAAATAGAACCCAAAGGATCCACCAATGTAAAAGGTCTGTTCCTAAGGAATGATTTTTTGGGGGTGATAACTTAAATATATTCAAATAGTTGCTAAATGAAACCAGAGTGGTTTTATGAATATACAATGCAATTCTAAGTACAGAGAACAGAACTTCCCATTTATCAGTGACAGAGGCAAATAGGAAGTCCGACCTGAATCTTATCAGATATGCCCTTAACAGAATAAGCAAAGAACAACTTACAAATATCAAAAGCAGAAACAACAATAAAAAAGAAGCGTGGTGCATTTGTTTGATAGTCAGGTCAACCTCACAGGATTTTTTGGTAGTGATTTCATTTCAAAGGGATTTCATAAATAACACTTTTTGCTATGTCCTTATCCTTTTAGCAATAATTGTTGTGTTTTCAAGTGAACAAGAAATTATCTGCATCAAAACTCAGACAAGATTTTTGTAAACAACTTGCAGCCATCGCTATCATCCAATAACAGTAAATAAGCAATAGATGAGTAGAAGGAGGAAAGGAACAGAACATGCAACTATCACAGGCACATGTCATAGCTTTAAGGGACTGAAACTATGGACAACCACCTAGAGAAATGCCATCTCCTCAACTTCCGCAATCAAATCTGACTGCAAAATTATTGGAACCTCCACACACAAAAAGTCAAGTTCAGACTTAAAATGAAAGGGGTTGAATTTCTTGTCAAGTTGTTCAGATAACCATTCCCCATAAACAGGTGAACCTCCCCACTAGCAATTCAGAACCATAAGTGGTGGGTCTCAAATGGGAGAAAAAGAAGAATCCACTAGAGAATCTTAGTAAAAGGCAGCCTTAGGGCTCCTGGAGATTCTGCTAGAATAGGGCCATAGAAGGGCTCTAGAATCTGAATTTTAAATATACTTTGCCAATTCAATATCCTAGAGTTGGCATTCTAGGGCCGTGGTCAGCAAACTGCGGCTCACGAGCTACATGCGGCTCCTTGGCCCCTTGAATGTGGCTCTTCCACAAAATATCATGGCCTGGGCGAGTCTATTTTAAAGAATTGGCATCAGAAGAAGTTTAAGTTTAAAAAATTTGGCTCTCAAAAGAAATTTCAATCGTTGTCCTGTTGATATTTGGCTCTATTGACTAATGAGTTTGCTGACCACTGTTCTAGGGGGTTGTTCGTCACTAGATTTCTTTGAAAAGCACTGTTGAAATTTCAGAGAGACTCTGAAAATCTGGAGTTGCTTTAACTAGGCTGTGGGAATTACATTCCTTCCCTGTTGTGCTGTTTTGTTTTGTTGGGGTTTATTTGTTTGTTTGTTTGTTTTTTTGTCTGTCATAAATAAGTCCCAAGAATACACAGTTCTCTTGAAAATAAATCGCTGAATACCTAGCAGAGCAGTCAACAGATTTTGTTCCATAGGACTAGAGGTGATGTGAGAGATAAAATCATTGATTGCAAGAGCCATAGAAACATTCTTTTCTAATGGGGAGGAAATGTGAAAAGGGCCATAAAATGCAAAATTAAATTATTATTTCAGCAATCCTGGATGAAATTCAGAAACTAGGGAGAGACAAGAAATAATCCAGAAACCTGGACATGATTTTTCTTTCTCTTCTCCAGAGAATTACGTATTCTCTTGATAGTTTTAGCCATTCCAACAAATACTCTGAGCCAAACTCTGTGCACAACGCTTCCACAAACGTGGTCTCATAAATTACACATCAGTGCCGATAGTGATGCTGTACAATAGTTGTGAGGTCATGAGCACATTATTAAGCTTTAGGTCCATCATGTGTAAAATGGCAATATCATTCCGCAAGTGGTTCTAAAGACTGGAGGTAATGCCAATAAAGTACCTAGCAGAACAGTCAACAGATTTTGTTGTTGTGACTGATATTATTGCTATTATTAACACCTCCACCATATGAATAAATAAGGCACCAAATGACCTGCCATAACCCAACACCAGTAGATGATAAGGCCTTAGATTAGGTGAGACTTTTCCAACTCCAATACCTGTGCTCTCTCTACAATCCTTTATAAACCATCGCTTATTTTTTAAATAACCATATATACCGTGTTTCCCCGAAAATAAGACATTCTCCAAAAATAAGACCTACTTACAGGTTTCCTTCTGAGTGAAATATAAGGCATCCCCCCCGAAAATAAGGACCCCCTAGGCTAAACATGAGAGATTTGGTCCACTGATTCTGAAAGAAATGGAGTCACAAGAAATTCACCAGGAAATTCAGGAATTGGATTGTTATGATGATGTTCCAGAAGATGATGACATGATTGTCATTTCTTGATACTGTAGGATTCAGTTTGTCTGGTTTGTGTTGACAACTACTGTACTACCGTACCATATACAGGTAATAAATTTCCTTTATTTTCATTTAACAACAAATGTGTACCATATTCTTCTTCATGGAAAAATAAGACATCCCCTGAAAATAAGACCTAGTGCGTCTTTGGGAGCAAAAATTAATATAAGACACTGTCTTATTTTCAGGGAAACAGGGTATTAGTCTAACTAGTATCCAGATCCTAGCACTGTTCCCATGAGATTCAATTGGGGAATAATACACATTACAAGAAAAGTGTCTTAGTCACCTCTCGCTGTATAACATACCACAGACTGAGTGGCTTAAATGACATTTTTCCTCACAGTTCTGGAGGCTGAAAAGTCCAAGATGATCCAGTGCCTGGTGAGGGACTTCTTCCTGGTTTGTAGAGGGCAGTCTTCTCAATGGCCAGGACTAGCTAAGCCTCAGACATTATCATATAAGTGCATTCATCTATTTATGAAGGCTTCACCTCATGACCTAGTTAACTCCCAAAGGCCCCACTACCAAATACCGTCATGTTGAAATTAGAGTTTCAGCATATGAATTTTGGTGGGACACAAACGTTCAGTCCATTACAGAGACTAAGCAATCAAAATAATTTGGCTGCTTAGGAGTTTCCTAGGGGCTAGTGGGTGTGGAAACACGGAAAACTGCCCTGTGGTTTGACACAAAGATCAAGGGTACAGTTGGGACTCATTGGTACATGTCAATCAGCACCAGTTATTCTGCAGTTTATTTACTTCTGCTGCCTATTTTCTTCTAGAGTTTTTGGTTGTGTAGGACTTATCCTCTGTGCAGCAGCCCAAATTTCTTAGTTGATAAAAATATAATATTACTAGAGGCCCTTTGCAGGAAGATTCCTGCAATAGGGCTTGCTGTAGTCTCTGCTGCCCTGCCTGCTTTCCTTCCTACTCTAACTCTTGCTTGCTTGCTTCTTGGCAGCTTCGCTCCCTTCTGCAGTGCTTGGCTTCTTTCTATGCTATCTTCAGTCTTCACTCTGGCCTGGATATGCAAATTAACCACCATCTTGGTTGGGTTAGTTTGCATACTCGCCCTGATTGGCTGGTGGGTGTGGCTGGTGGGTATAGCAAAGGTATGGTCAATTTGCAGGTTTCTCTTTTATTAGAGAGGATAGTTAGAAAAATGCAGGATTTGGTCAGAAAGAAACAAAATATAAAGGGGTTAGTTATCTGCCTTGTTTACAGCACACTCCAGCCTCATGGAAATGCTGTGCTATGGTAGGACCCCGGGATGCCCAGTCCCCATTAGTCATTGAAATAAGTATGGAGCTGGGCTGACCTTCCTTGAAAAATACACAACAATGACATTACTGGTGCCATGCAAGGAGAAAAACAGGCATTTTCTTCAAAAGAGTCAAGTTTTTATTAAGAATCTTCCCAGAAAAGGATGTCTGGGCATTCCCTGCTATTTTTATCTCAGAAAGCATAACTTAGTAAAATTAGTTAGAACCATCAATTAAAAGAGGGTTGGGGAAAACTTATTAACGTTCATAGACACAAAATGGCAGAAATTATGAAGATGAACAACCTTAAAAACTTATTCAGTACTCTTATGCAACCCACATGCATTCTTCAAATTATGCAAATACTTTTAATAAAATCAAAATTCACTTAAAATGTACATACCTCCACCACCCGATCTCTCCAGGCACATTGCTCAATTACTCATTTCTCTATTAATCAGTGAAGGTAAACATTTAACCTCCCAGGGCTTGGAAAACAGAGATCCCTAAACCAGAACAACAAATGGCTTCCTGAGCTATGCTGTAAAACTAAAATGAGTTACCCTTTCATGTGAAAGTGAACAGTAAAAGAAATAAGGGAAGATACTTTCAAACAGAGATCTTTTCATGAAGATACATGTAAAACTGCCCTATCATCTAGTTTGAAAGCTTTGCCAAAGGAAACCATCTTCTATATTAAGATACATTTAGTTTGTAATACCTTATACAAGTAAGGAAAAAAGAAAAAGAAAAAAAGAACCGAAAAGGAATGAAAGAAGGAAGGAGGACAAGAAGGAAAAAACGAGAAAGAATAAGTATGCTCTTACTAATTTGCACTAAGTCGTAGCAACGTGATTTTAAATTAGTATTTTCATAAGAGGTCATTGAAAAATAAATAAATTTTAAAGATTTTCATGTATTATAAATACTGTGACTTTAGAATTCAAATTCAAACTGATTTTTTTGTTTTAAAATATATGTATCATCATTAGCATGACTTCTCAACAATACAGTCCATTTATATAAAAATGTTTTCAGAAACAAGTGAAATATGAACCCTACCCTTTTGTTTACATTATCAATTTCTTGGCTATAAATGTCCTCATTTGTATGGAGGGCAGAGGGAATTGTTATCCTACTCTGCCAAATTATCACCAACCCCCAATTAGGAGACTTCAAATCAATTGCCTAATGTTGTATGACATACTCAGAGTATTGTCAATACAGACCATGAGATATGCATGTTTTAGGTATGATTTATAATAGTGGTCAAAACTTTCATTACAGGGGTCCATAAAATATTAGCTTATAGTCACTGGAATGCAGCTTTCGTCATTTTCTTCCTGTGACTGTAGATCAGTTATGTGAGCACAGCTTCGTACTGGAGAAAATAAAATGCAGTTAAGTAAAAATGGCATGGTTAATGCCCTTTGGGAACTCATATTTAAAATGGAAATATAAGCATACCCCTGAGAAAGGACAAGAGGAAATGGGCTTAAATTTATAGAAAGAGGGGACAAAGCATTTTTCCTCCTGCTCTTGTTTCTCCCACACACCCCACGAGGTTGCTAACTGCCAAGTGAACCGGAGAACAGAGTGAAGAAATTATCTAGCTGGCTATGATCTTACTCTGACATGGAAAAAAAGAGGATTGCACATGTGACTCTTCCTTCCATCTTCTTCTAGACTTTGTTTGGATGCCACTGGGGCTGCACCGGGAGGAGTTTAAATGAAAATGTCCATTATCCACTACTTTAAAGCAAAGTTAGGAAATGAATTGTTAATAACAGTTGGAAGGCTCAGCTAGAGGCCATATCCATAGATCCTAGGTACTCTAAAAATGAAGACAATCCTTTATTTGTTCGGAGTAACACTCCCACGGTTTCACCACCACCTCGTTATTGGATTCTGGTCCAGCCGTGTTCTCCATCTCTTCAAATGTTATTATCAAACTAAGCCGAACCAAATTGCTTCCAATATAATTTGTTTGCAATACTTTGATAGTGTCAGGAAGCCAAACAAAATAATTAGTAATAAAAAAAAATTTAAGCACCAAGGTTAGACTGAATCCCAACTCCACCAATTTTTATGCTAACTATCAGAACTTAAGGAAGTTTCTAAATTATTTTATAAAAGTTTGCCCTCACCTAAAAAAAAAAGGTTTTATTTTTTAGGATTAAGGGTGATTAATGTAAACTACTTAGAAGTAGTAACATAACAAGGAAAAAGAGTGAAAAGGAAGAGAAAATGTCTTGGAACAAAGCTTTCAGAGAACTAAATAGTCAAGATGAATAATCAGAAGGGAGGGAATAAAGTCAGAGGAGTAAATAAAGAGGGAAAAGGTTAAAAGAAAACCAACTATATATATATATATATATATATATATATATATATATATATATATATAGCTAATATGTTAAGTGTCCCTCCTACCATCCAACCGGTTGCTATGTCCCATACTGACCACCAGGGAGCAGACACTCAGCATTTTGGCAGTAATGGTTCTCCAGTGATGCACCTGGAAACCACAGAGGAGGGATCTCAATTCCTTGTGAGGTCGTGCAATTCCACCTTCACCCATGGGTTATGTTGTTGCTGGGGCAGTCGGTCCCGAATCTGGTTTACTGTGCACTGGCATTTGCATTCCACACCCTGTAAGATAGCAACTTTGCAGAGTGCCCTCTTGCACTCTGAGACCCCTCAGGGGATGTCGGAGAGTTGATTTTGGCCCAATCCCCACAGGCCAGGGTGGGGGATCCCACCTGCTGGAGGGACCCTGCTCGAAATGTAGACACCAGGGAGGGACCAAAGCAGGTTGGCTCTAGGGCATGTCCAGCTGGTCTTGCCCAGGTCTGCTCTGCCAGCCACCTTCTAATTAATTTCCTTTCCATGTGCATGAATTTGTGCACCAGGTTACTGGTAATTAAGTAAAGTTGAGAATTTATGGGGAGGTGAACTCTAAGAAAATAACTTTATTTTGGATTGCAAGCAAATTGCCAAACATCATACAGCAAATATTCCTTTGCATAGTTAGTTTATATTTTATGTGAAGTCCTTATATCCCCAACCAGAGATGAAGAAATATATTTTGCATTACTTAAATACTCATTCACACCCAACACTACTTAGTCATCAAAAAGATCTGTAATAATGATTCACCAAGGGATAGTAGTTGAAAAAGACCACAAATACACATGAAATAACAATGCAGCCTTCAGTGGGGTGTTTTATAGGAAAGCAAAGGAAACCATAAACAGAGGGACACAGATTTTTCCAGACAAAGAAAATAGATGTAGAAATTAGGTAACAAAGGGGCAAGTTTCAAATTCAGAGTGTTATGAAGGAGCTGAAGGAAGAAGTTGAAGTGGGGAAGTGAAGAAATGTAGCGCATGGCTGGACTTAGACAGACATAGTTTCTGACATAGCTTCACAAGCAAGTTTAGAATAACACTTTTCCAAGCCACAGTTTCCTTAACTCTAAATTGGGCCTAATGGGAATTTGTGAAATTAAAAGAGCTTTCTGAATGTCAGTAATTCATCACAGGGCCTGGGATATAATACACACTCAATAGATAATAGCCATAGCTGCCATAGTTATTATTAGCATCATCATAACCATTAATCCTCAATCAACAATGCAGGAAAGAAATAGAAGATGGATATACGAATGGACAGGGGGCCACAGAGAAAAGCTCTGAATCTTCAGGGAAGAGCATAGCACTATTGCTGCAGTGAGGGGGTGGGACTTAAAGAGATATGTAAAGGAGGAAGATGAACTCTGGAGCTGAGGAGACAACAGCTTGCTGTTCATGAAGTTTTGCATGTCATTGATACAGGTTCTGGAAAGACTGGTTCAAGGGAGAGCTGAAGAAGGAAAGTGCAAAGGGGCACAACTGAATTCTGAGAGGTCAGAGGCAGAGTGAGGATGTGGTGGGAGCACAAGATGCAAAGAAGGTAGAAAATAAGTTTTCACTCTGACTTCATTGCTCCATCCTCTTTTTTAAATTTATGCAAAATTTAATTTTTTCTCTTTGACTGTAGAACACTGAAACAAAGAGAAATCATAATGTTAATTCCATTTTTTTTTAGGAATCAAAACTGTAATTATGAATGTAAAAAAAACAAAAATATTTCAAGGTAAAATTGAAAACAAGTACAAAATCACTAATATTCTGGTAAAGGAAACAAAAGATCACGTATAAGTCTGAGGAAAAAAATAAGAAGTTAGAATTAGATAATATCCTCAAATATTTAATTTTTTTTAAAAAAAACTCACTTATAGTAAATGAATATGTAAAATGCACTGTTTTGATCATAACTTCATTGGCCTCCCATGTTTTCTCCAATTTTTTCTACTTGCATCAAAAATTTAACTCACCAATCCAGTAATGATAATATATCAAGTTGGAAAAAATTTTTACTTGTTGATATACAATACAACTCAAGATGTAAGGAACCATGGGAAGTTTGAAAATACCAAGTTATTATGTCACTGTTCTTTTTTTGTGTCACAAATTGAATTACTTCAAAGCATATACATTATTCATTTCTTGAGGGAGTATTTTATCTATCAACACATACTCTTTTGCTGTGACTTTATTGTAAATACAAGAACAAATATGCCCACAAACCTGAGCTCAATTTGCATAATATTTCAAATTCACACACATCTTGTTATCTAAGGAAAAATCTTTATTTGATCTCAGCCGCTTATGCTCCCTTGTAATCTCTAATATGCTACTATTATAGTTGAACAAAAGAGAATACTTTACATATTTCAATGAGCTTATAAAGCAACATTTGATGCATAACATAACCCAGAGACTTTTTAATGAAACATGAAAGGTTTCATAAAAAGAAGAAACATTTTTTTAATTTTAATAGACAAATTTTCTTAAACAAACAAACCAAAAATGGCTTTGAAATCTCAACGCCTAGCCTAGCCCATATTGCAGAGTTGTGCTAAGCCAAGAATCTGGGGAAAGAGAAGAAGGTTATTTTTCCTTTCCCACCATTAATACTTCTGTGCCAGGGAGACTTGAACCAGGACAAACTTCAGGTTTGTTTGGGAAACATCTGTTGTATGAAACATCTTTATATTTATTGTCACTTTCCTTAATGTTATCCTCTGAAAAGAGACCAGTGAGAGGAAGTAGATAAGCATATCCATTCCTATGTGTGTGTGTGTGTGTGTGTGTATGTGTTCATGCATGTGTGTGTGTGTGTTCATGCATCACACATCTATATGTGTGTGTGTGTGTTTACACACATACACACACACACACACATATAGATGCATGAAGATTCATGCAAGAATGGGCCTTCCCTCCCCTGTCTGTCAGCATCGCCTTTGCTCTGGCCCAGAGCTGCTTTTCTGCCTTCTCATGCTGCCCAGAGGCCTGGAACAGCTGGGGCAGTGCGGAACACCTGCATCATGGCCATGGAGATGATGCAAGCATCCAGCTACCAGCTGTTCAGTGCCTGTGTATGCAAATTAACCTGCCATCTTTGTTGGGTCAATTTGCATACTCGTGATTGGCTGGTGGGCATTGCAAAGGTACAGTCAATTTGCATCTTTCTCTTTTATTAGTGTAGATATCCTATACAATAAAAGGGTAATATGCATATAGACAGAACAGCAGAACAACCAAACAACCAATCAAAGCATAATATGCTAATGATCGGCTAAGGCTTCTCAGCTGCTCACTATGACATGCATGACCACCACGGGGCGGATGCTCTGACCAGTAGGTTAGCTTGCTGCTGGGGTCCAGCCGATTGGGACTGAACGAGATGGGCTAGACATGCCCTGGAGCCCTCCCATGGTCTCTCTCCAGTCCGATAGTGTACCAGTGGGGTCCCTCGGCCTGGCCTGCACCCTCTCGCAATCCAGGACCCATTGGGGGATGTCAGAGAGCTGGTTTCAGCCAGATTATGCAGGCTACTCCTCTTGGGAAGGCGCCAGTCACAGGGCTCATGGCTAGCAAGCACTGCTGTGGCAGCATGAGCCTCTCCAGATTGGGACTGATTGTGTGCAAGCCCATGGCAGGCACAGTGGAGCCAGGAAGAGCAGGAATGGCAGGTAGAAGCTACAAGTGGTGTTGGACTACGAGTTTTGGCCCAATCCCAGCAGGCCACCCAGAGGGACCCCCACCTGTGCATGAATTCCTGTACTGGGCCTCCAGCCTCCAGTGTGTGTGTGTGTGTGTGTGTGTGTGTGTGTGTGTGTATGCTGTGTGCTCTTTAAAGATAGAGAATTCTTGGTTCCCTGTTCTACTCTCAGTATCAGGTCCACAGATAGACATCCAGTAAGTACCCAACACATGTTTTGTGCTAAAAAGATGGCAATACAAGGAGTTAGACAGTATAACAACAGATTCTGGAACTTTTACTATAAAGGGCCAAATAGTATATATTTTATACTTTGTGGGTCATGTAGTCTCCATTGCAACTACTTGACACTGCTCTTATAATGTGAAGGAATCCTTAGATAATATGTAAATTAATGAGTTTGACTGTATTTCAGTACAATTTTATTTGCATAAATAGGCCAAGGGCCAAACTTAGCATATGGACTATTGTTTGATGATTTTTGGTTTAACATACAATAGTGGTCTTTAAGCCTAGTCAATCTAGAATAAAATTAAAAAAAGTTCATAGGTGGTAAGGATAGAAAGCTTCAAAGTCAAGGTGAGGATTGAAATCAAAGGATTAATGGAACAGGACTCTGTAAAACCTGGCAATGGTTTCTTAAATATTTCCTCTAATAGTTCCACATTCATTACTGCCTGGCATCGCTTGTCCAGGGCTGACAGGGATTTTCAGTAGAATAACCTGGACAGGGTTCAGTGAGTCTTGTTAAGAACCTTCCTCCATGACCTGGATGACCAACTTTCCTGAGAATAAAATAAATTTTGATATTAGCTGCAATCTTTGTGACATCTAATGTATTATAGTCTCAACAATTCTGGTGGGGGGGAGAGGAGGAAGAGGGATAAAGGTCATGGAAAAGGAATTCTATTTTATAAGCAACTATTATGTGTTAAAATCGGAGCCATGTTAGATGCTATTCAGATGTGCTTTCACTTAATACTCATTATAACTGTGAAATAATTCATTTCCCTGTTTCACATGAGAAAACTGAAATTCAGAAATGTTCAGAAACTGGCAAAAAGCAATGGGTTTCAAACCCGTATTTGTCACACCTACCCATTGCCCTTCACACTGCCGAAACACTGAAAATATTCCTTCCTCTAACCCAGAGGTGGGGAACATCCAGCCTGAGGGCCATATAAGGCCCACAGAATCATTTAGTCTGGCCCTGGCAAGACATTAGGGGTGAGTTAATTAAATATTTGACCAAATATAGCAGGCTAATATATAAGTTGATAATTATGTATGGCCCGATAGAGGTTATATCCAAATAGCCCTTGCCAGAGAAACCTTTCATAGTGCTCAGATTTTCAAGGTAGCATGACCAAGTGATTAGAGTGAGGCCAAAAAGATGCTAGACATATCTAAGGAGGACTTATTTTGGCTGAAACTAGGATAATGAAAAGAAAGCAGTTCTGCTAAAGATATTTTTGAATTCATATATATAAATTGTCCTTTAGACCATTTGTGATCCATGTAGTAAACATTTTGAAGACTCAAAAAAAAAAAAAAAATACCTCTGAAAGATGAGGTAGAAGAACTAGCAAGTTGAAAGCAATATGGCAGTAAAGAACTTTGCCTGCTTGAGGAGCACACAGAAGATCATTCACTACAGAATAGAATAAGCTAATGAGCAAGAGAACAGAGAATCCAATGATGTTAGATCTCATAGCATCCTATACATCCTGGTAAGGAGCTTGGATTTTATGAAGAGCAATGGAAGTTATTCGAGGTTTTCAGGTTAGAGAGTGATAGGACCTGAGTAAATTTTTTTAAATAATATTCAGATGGCTGTGTAAAAATAGCTTGCAGGGAAGTGAGCATAGAAGAATAGGGGAACATGTAAGTGAAAGTTAATGGGATCTTAGAATAAATAAATATTTGGATGTGAAATATACTGTTAAGAATTATTAGATTTTTTTATGTTGGAAATGAAAGTAGGAGAAAAGACTATTGCCTTTTTTTTTCTTCATTCAAATGGCACAACTTGAGAACAAACAAGTTTGGAGATTGGAGACATTCAAATTAATTTGTCTACTGGGGAGCCAAGTAGAGAGTGCAAGCAGATTGTTGGGTATAAATTTAAAGCTCAGAATAATAAACAAAAGGATAAAAAGATGGATAAGATGATAGATAGAGATAGATAGATAGATAATCAAAGATGATAGATACAAAGATAGATCATAGATAGATGATAGATAGATAGATAGATAGATAGATAGATAGATGATCGATAGTTATAAATGAGAAAGAGAGAGAGAGGGAGGGAGAGAGAGAAAGAGAGAGAGAGAGAGAGAGAGAGAGAGAGAGAGAGAGAGAGAGCAGGAGATGTGTAGAAGTCAGTAACATATATGTTACCATGAGGAATAAATTTAATAAAAGAAGAGAGGCTAGGACTGATTCCTAGGACACTCAAAAAATGGGAATCAGATAAAAGGTAGGGGGAGCCACGCTTTTGTTAGGAGAATCCACCATTGTAAATATGCAACGTATCCTGCTTTAATCGTGTCGTTTTCAAATGTTCACATGGCAGAAATGTGACATTAACAGGGGACCACAAGTTAAACATTAGTGAAAAAGGCATGAATGTCCACTAAACATATTGGATTAGGAAGTTGAAGGAACGATTTAGGGTTAAAATATTCACAATAGGATGGAAATGGATTTGATGACACCAATACTCAAAACAAAAGTAAAAGTAATGTAAGAGCCTGTTGCAGTAATTCAAGCAAAACACAGCAGTGTCTTCAATGGTCATCAATAATACCCTCCTCTCCTAGATCTTGTCTCTCCCTGGCCTTCATCACTCTCCTTTTGGAGCTATCCTCTTCCATCTGGCCATTCTGGAGTATCACTATCCCCTCGGAGGCCACCTTTGGCTTTCTTCTAACTCCTCATCCCTTCCCCATAGAAATCTCATAAAAGTCCAAAATCATGATGAACACAGGTATTCCGATAGTGACCAAACTTTCACCAAAGCCCAGTTCCTCCCCCTAAGCCTCAATCTCATATTTCAGATTGTCTACTCCATCACAGCTGTTGCAGTTAAAATAGGATATATCCAAAGCCAGTCTCACTGTTTTCTACCCACAACCTATTCTGTCTCTAACATTCTCCCTATTCAGCAATGGTATTCTCTACTATCCAGGCAACCATGATAGAAATATGAGAAACATTTTTTGGATTTTCAATTTCCTTACCTCCCACATCCAATCTGAGAGCCAGTCAATTATATTCCTCTCACTCTCAAATCTGTCTTTTCCTCCCTATTCCCATGGCTGCTACAAATTCTTCATCGTCTTTTGCTAGACTGTTTCAAGTGTTCTAACTCTTCACAGAGCAAGCTTTCCAAAAGAAAATCATCCACATTTCTGTCTTGCTCATGACCTTACTGTGGCCTCTTCCTTGTCTCTGGCTGTATTTTGCAAAGATATTTTTATGTCCATGGTCTCAGGAGTGCTAGACTTCTTTATTAATTTAAAAGTTGTGCATTTTCCAATGATAATCCAAAACATAAATATAAAAATATTCCAAATGATAAAAATGATGTAATTGTTGCATAAGATTTCTGCGCCTGCCTTGCTGTGTGAACAGTCTCATCAGCAACCAGAGACACTATGTTTATTGCTGTGGCTAAGGAAATAAAAAAGAACATATGCTAAATTATCTTAACCCCAAATGGCATCAGCATGGTATATAAACAAACCAAAGTTTCCTCACAGTTTATAGAAAGAGACACTGTGAGCAAATTAAGCCAAAGCATAGGCATGCCAAAGTCAAGACACTTACACCAAGACATTCGAAACTATGTTCAATCAGAGCAATGTATTAAGTAAAAAGAAAAGTAACATCCCTCCAACTTTGAATTATAATTGTCTTATAATTCTATTTATTTTTAACATATAATATTTTTGGTTATGTAAAATCTTTACATACAAATAATTTATACTTTGTTTTATATGTATGCATATGTAAGTAAGATTATGATAAAAATGGAAGTGAATAACAAACGTCTTAGGAGCTATTCTGCTTTAAACAGCATCCATACTCAACTTTAAGAAATGCTAGTGCACAAGATCAATGCCTCAGTATGGTAACAAGTTCCTCCATGATCCAACCACCTTCATCTCCCACTGCTAAATGTACATTATAGTTTAAGCATTTCATACAGCCCACTTTGTCTAAATGATTATTGCTTTTTCATGTTTTGCATTTTAGGTTTCTCTGCTCCTATAGTCCCTCACCCTCTATAGTCATTGGTTTAATTCAATTTCTATCTGATATATCAACTACACTTTGATTCTTTTTCATTCCTTGCATCTTCAACTCAAATCAGCCAGATAAATGTAGGTACTCTTTCCAAAATCTTTCTCAAGGACAGCACTTGACATCTTGAGTTGTAATGATTGATTTGCATGTCTGCTTTTTTACATGGGGTCTTAAGCAACTTGAAATTAGGAACTTTATTTTATTCCTTTTTCCATTACCAGTCCCTGGTTCATTTCTCAACATACAATAGCCACTCAATAGATAATTGTTTTGTAAATGGAGAAATAAAAATATGGGTTGATGGATGGGATGGAGAGGTAAATGAGTAGATGAATAGATGGTGGATAAAATAGATGATTAAATTCATATGTGGAAGGATATTGTAACTTCAGCATACAATATATTTTAGATTAACGACAAATGAGAAATCAATATTCTTCCTAATAACAGTAAGTTTTTTCAGACTACAAATCATGTAACAGCATTTTTGTTACCATGATGGCTGCATATGTAGAGTATGATCTATAATCTGCCTTGAAGATATTTGCATATATTGACACAACTGGAAAGCTGTGAAATTTTAACCTGAATAGATCTCTATTACTTAAAATACAGAAAAGAAAAAAAATTGATTGTCAATTTAGATCTTAAAGAGTGATTCATTAAAGTTTCATAGTATCTTCAGATCATAATACTATTAACCATTTACATTGTATTTTCTATTGCTTTTCCTTCTGATGAAATTATAAAGGGAAGAATGAGTGATATACTTCATATCTCACTTAAAACAGAAGTCATGAAAGCTAATGCATTTAAAATGACAAGATGAGAAGCAATGAATGTAGTTCAATTTGAACAAGAAATCCTACAGTTAACTGATTTTCTTTCTCAAGCTCATAAACACACATAAATGAACTATTAATTACAAATGGAGGACAAACGCATACTAATTGTAATTTGTTTAATTTGTGCTTTAAAGCCACTCATGAGTTTTGCAACTTTTAATATGATTTTTGGCTTCTTACTTATATTTGTTGTTTGAAAAATTTGGGCTTATAGGACCTAGGTTCACAAAAGATGATATTTCTGCTCATTGTTTATGCTATTCCTCTTTCTTTTGCATTTTAGCCATACAGAAGGTACATGCTATATATAATACATGATGTATAAAATAGTGTAATTAGAAAAATAAGTATTTTATATATTTAGTCTTCACCCTTTACTTAATATATACTCCTCCCTTAACAAGTTATTTAGGAAACTTTAAGTATAGAAAGTAAATAAAGGTAGGAAAGAACAAAGAATATGTAGTAGAACCCAGTATAATTTATCTAAACATGAAGAATGATGTAATATGGAATATGACGTATACTAAGAGGTATTGTTGGCAATATGAGATTGTTAATAAATATAAAAATTATACATAAATACAAAGTTTCTTATTTCCCTTTACTTATCAGTAGGCATTGCTTCCTGAGGAAATAAACTCAATGATTCTGAGTCTGGGGAGCAATAGAATGAATTCAGGATCAATCCTAGTTTAATCCCTTGGGGTTTTCTGATAAATTGTGAAATTGACAGAGTAGAACTCTACATTTATTCTGAACAGTAACTGAATTAATTTCACTCACTGCAGTTTTTCAGAGCAAGAAGTCTACATAAACATTGGCTCAGGTAAATTGAAGGAAAGGGCAATCTAATGTCATAGGGAAGGAAATCATGCTGTTATTTTTAGTCTGCCAAGGAAAAATGGAAGTAGCACAAATGTGTCATTATGGCAATTTATGAAAGTCACACAATTAGTAATGTATTGAACTTAGCTTTGAACTGAGATCTTCCTGACTCCCATACTTAGAAAATTTCCACTATATTATACCGTGGCTTCTACACTCATTAACAAGCATCACAAGGATGCAATTCTTGTATTAAAAATTATCTTCTCATAAAGAATCCTGGGTAATTTTATTTTCATTGGAGTTGACAGGGAATGATGTCAGCATCCTGTTTCTCCTGTGTCTCTCAGGTCCCAAATAAGAATCCTTGAGCAAATTAATTTTTCTGGGCTATCCTATAGTAGTACAGTTAGAAAGAATGTTTTAGGGAAATAGTTTAGATTGGTAAACTTGGAAGTCAATATGAATTTAGAGTTAGAGACTCCTACCATTGGTATGTGCTACACAAATACTACTCCAATTATAAAAAAAAAATTAAAAAAAAAAAAAAGTCTGGGTGGTGTGGCTCAGTGGTTGAGCATCAACCTAAGAACCATGAGGTCAAAGTTTGATTCCTAATTAGGATGCATGCCTGGGTTGCAGGCTTGATCTCCAATGAGGAGAGTATAAGAGGTGGTTGATCAATGATTCTCTCTCATCATTGATGTTTCCATATTTCCCTCTCTATCTCCCTTTCTCTCTGCAATCAATAAAAATATAATTTTTAAAAGCAGGGAATTCTCTAATTCCTAAGCTCATTTTTCCTTTGTATCTACCTTGGCCAAGCTCTCCACTCTCAAATGTCCTCTGATTTAGGATCTTTAGACATCTATCCCCTGAGGTGCCCTTCATTTATCATTTACTAGCTATTCTGTTTTTAGCTTCCCTACATCCTTTCCCCGGAGGAACCTCTGATCTTGAGAGCCTATCCATTTCTTCCTGGAAGTGTTCTATCCATTAGAAATCATATTCTCTTGCCATAAAATTGGAAGAAAAATTAAATCTCCATCCTTTCTAAATTTGTGAGCTGCTTTTCTGTTTTAGGCACAATCATTTGCCCTGGATTAAATTGCTACTCAATAGAACTTGTAAACTTAAATGCCCCATTTGAGAGATGGAATAGAGAGAGGTTACCCCATCTTCTACCTGGGATAGCCTTTTGTTTGTCCTGGAATTGTCTTTCTTAAAAAGCGGCCATTTTTCAAATCAAGGAAAGACCACAGAGAAATTGAGAGTCCAATAATCATCATAGATTACCTGTACATAAGCATTGTTTTCTTTAGGATGGATGGTCTGTTTCTGTTTACTATAGGGTACCTTATTTACTTAATAGGGCATAATATACAGGTTTTGAAATAATAAATCTAGTAGTTGGCTTTCCTAGCTAAAAATATTTTTAGTGATGAATTTGTTGTCTTATTCACCTTTGTTTTCCCAATAGTTAAAAAAAAATGTCTGAAATATAGGAGATGATAAATAAATATGAATTAAATTAAACTTAAACTCAGCCATGGTTTAGTTCCTTTAACTCACTGGTATTTAACAAACAGGGAGGAAAAGATTTTTACAGGTTTCAAATGAAAGTCTAGAAGATTAATGTGGATGCTTTGAAGGCAGATGCGGTCCTTTTCTCTCATGCCCTCATATTTTCTTTTTTAAATCATTTAAACTGAAATCTTATACCATCTCCATAGGGTAAGCCTACTTTGTGTAGAATATATTGTATTCACCCACCTAGACAGCATAATTTGAAAGAGGTGAACAAGCCTTGTTTAATGCCACCTTCCAACTAGTCCTGGCCAACAATCATTGTGCTGATCTCCCTTCCTTACCTAATTTAAACTCTTATTATGAGAGGTCCTTATTTATTAATCAGAAATGTCCCCAGATGGCCGAATAAATGACAAACCATTAAAAAGGAAGCTGTCTTCCTACCTGCTTTCCATGAACACATCAACAACACTCATCCATTCGTCAAACTAAAACGTGGAAGAGTCTAGTTTGAACAAGGTTCTTGGAGAAGAGAGAGTGGTGGAATAAACACAGAGCATCAGGGGAAGCCTAATTGCCTTTGTTTCAGGCTACTGTTACCAGCTCAAGTGATAGGTGAGGCCAGTATGTTGGGAGGATGAAGCAAAAAAGGCAGAGATAAATGGCAGAAAAAGGGAGACCCAGACCTCTCTGCTAGTGGCATTTAGGGGCAGCTATCTAGCCTGAGATTTAAATCCAAAAAACAAAAGTTAAGTATATATATTGATGTGTGTGTGTGTGATGTGATATGTGGGATGTGTGTGTGTGTGTGTGTGTGTGTGTGTGTGTGTGTGTGTTTGCTAATCTTCACCCACGGATATTTTTCCATTGATATTTAGAGAGAATGAAAGGGCAAAGGAGAGACAAAGAGAAACATCGATGTGAGAGAGACACGTTGATTGTTTGCCTCCTGCACACACCCCGCCAGGGCTGGGGAACCTGCAACCAAGGTACATGCCCTGGAGTGGAATTGAATGCAAAACCCTTCGGTCCATGGGCTGACACTGTATCCACTAAGCCAAACTGGCCAGGGCCTGTGTACATATTTTAATAATATATTTCAAAAGGGAACAGAATTGGTTATGAGGAAAATCCAGTGATAAGCAATGATCTCTTAGATTCCATAATGCTAGACAGTAAACCCTGGAACAGCTTCGTTATATGCTTAACACAGAAATGCTATTGTGAAGAATTTTTCAATACAACAAACAGCAAACCTACATCTTCCCTAGAACAGAACCTTGTTCTTCAGCCCGGTGCAAATGTTTCAGCTGAATTACTTTCAGGACTTTATAAGGTGTTGACACGACTTCTACTTTCACATCGTAAATGTGCCACCCTAATAATCCCTGTTTAATTACTGTTTATTATAAATGAATTCTCTCAGCATTCCAGTGTGGCACTTTTCATTTTTCTGTCAGTGAGGTTTCCTCTGGTGGAACCTTTGCCCCAAGCTACCAAGGATATGATCCCAAGCAGGCACTGATCTGAAGACTGTGGGGAATAGCACCTGGAATCCTGGAGGCAACTGTCTTTGTCAATACTCAAATATATAAAAACTAAATAGATCCTGAAAAGAATAGGAGAAGGCACTGTACCTTCAAAGCAAATGTTTCCTTTCTTTTTTTTTCTTCAATCTATCTTTATTGTTGAAAGTATTACAAATGTCCCTGTTTTTTCCCCATTTCTACCCAGCTCCTGTCACCTCCCCAGGCCTTCACCCCACCATTGTTTGTGACCATGGGTTATGTATATATGCATATAAATTCTTTGGTTAATCTCTTCCCACCCTACTCCCTTACCTCTGAAATATGTCAAAGCAAATGTTTTCTAAAGAGTGGATTCATGGGTTAGTATCATTCCCTTTCTGACCAACTATGCTCCCATGGAAGACTGACAGCTTATGAGAATTAACAGAAATAATAATTTTCCCTATCCAGTTGCTCACTCCTTGTGTTCCCAGAAACACAAGTAAAGGAAATGAGACAATCTGTTTGTTCCTTCTGAGTGGCAAAATATTCCAGAGGCCAGTCCAAAATTGAGCTAAATTTTATAATCATTCTACAAAATAACAGCTGGCCTTACTGGAATGTCAATGGGTAAACGTTAGGGAAACATAATATGTAGGAATTAGAGGGAAAATCAAGTCAATTAATAATGTTTTTCCTGCAAGGATCACATGTATCAAATTCTCTGGAATAAGTACCGTATCTTCCGGCGTATAAGACAACCCCTTAATATTTATAGTTAAAACAGGTTTAGGCCTATATTCGCTGTATAAGACTACCCCCCACTTCCGAGGCAACACCAGTTCTTTTTTTAATAGACCGCCTCTCTGACTCTGGCCAATCTGAGCAGGCTTTTTACTAGAACACAGGGTCATCTTATATGCCGGAAAATATGGTACTTGTGATAAGCAAAGTTCATGGTAAGACAATGGGGCTATTCATTATCACCAGAGAAGGACATTACCACTAATATAAGAAGCTGAAATTTTAAAGCTTTGGGTAATTAATTTCAATTAAAGCTGGATTCAAGGTCAGTTGTGTAATACCAGCCATTATTTTCCCTTTGCTACCTCTGGCAGGCATTTCTCATAGCTCATCCATAAATAATTAAGACCAACGTATCTGCTGTATCAGCTTAACTACTGCAGGGGAATGCGGAGGTCCAAGATTTTATTTCATTTGTAACTTCTAATAGAAAGAGAAACAACTTTGTCTGTGTATTAATGAGTCTCACTTCTTGCATACACAACACAAACACTTCTTTTTAAGCATTCAATATGTTCATTTCCATCTGGACCTTTCTAAACTGCTGGAGTAAATTGAGAAAAATTACGAAAGCAAAAGCCTCATGCACATACTGCCAGCATGAAATAATTGAAGTCTGAGGTAACCTCCAACTGACAATAGTGAGTCATCAGGATAACGTAATATAGTGTGAGACACATGATGAAAAAGCAATTTGAAATTTAGCAACATGAATCATGCTTCCAACGCATGAGAAGGGTGTTCAAAAGGACCCTCAGGACTTCCCCACTTACAACGGGTTTGGGAAAGACAACCTCTAGGGTGTCTGTAAAATGAGAAGTAGAAGCAGTGGGGTTAAGTATGGTTTGCCAGTAGGCCGAGAAGTTCAGTTGGTGATATTTTAATTTCTTCAGGGAAAATGATTTTGAGTTTTCCTCATTTTTATAAATGTTTCATTTAATTTACAACCGATGCATATTGGAAATGTATACATGAAAGTGAAAAGATTAATTTACAACCAAAAACACATCTCAGTTCAATAAACGTTTGTGTATGCAAAAGTCTAGATTAATACCATTGCACAGGAGAAAGGATAAGAAATTAGATATTAGAAATTTTAAGGTGGCCACCTAAACAAATGTGAAACCAGACTTAAGCAAATGTGAAATATGTTGCTTATCCAATTCAAAGCTGAGGAGTCTGCTATGGTAAAGTGGGAACAATTATGGGTTTGAATTAAAATTTGATTTTTTTAAATCCTCACTCAAGGGTGTGTTTCTCAAGTGATTTTAGATAAAGGAAGGGAGATAGAGAAAAAAAAAAAAAACATAAATCAGTTGATCCCATATGCACTCTGACCAACAATCACATCAGCAACTTGGTTATGTGTCCTGACAGGGAGTAGAACCTACCACCCTTCAGTGTATGGGATGATGCTCCAACCAACTGACCATTAGAGGTTAAAACTGTGTAAATTTGAAAATTACTGTACTGAGTTAGGAAAATAGAAAAATACAAGGGGAGAGAGAGAAAATATGAGAACAAAATGAGGAGCTAAGAGAGTCACACTTATATCACCTGTATGTTACTACCAAGATTTGGGGACTACTATCACTTTGTACCCAGAGGGATTGGTTCCCTCTGTCATATAAGGTCTATGGCCCTACACACTGATATACTGTCAACATGGGAGTCCTCATATATACCTACTCACTTAGCTTAAGTAGGTTCTTTTCATGTATTTTGTGTGTGTGTGTGTGTGTGTGTGTGTGTGTGTGCGCGCGCGCGCAAGTACAAGACCCAAACCAATTACTTGGGGGTCCACAGTGAAATTAAAATACCTTCATATTCCTCACCATTTACAGCATCATTATCATTCTCTTCATCACTATCATCATCTCCTTAGCTTGATACTGAAATACTTTTATATGAAGGTCATTAGTCATAATGACAAAGGAGATACAACTTTTCTGAAGCCATATACAATCACAGAAATAACCATATATAAGACTTAAGAATAATTAGACAACAATACATGCTAATAGTTAGGAGGAAGAAAGTCAAAGCCTTCAAAAAATTTAAGGTCCTTAATTGTTATCTTAATTGGACAAATATTGGGATTCCTTTCAAATGTATGTTGTTAGCCCCAATAGTTGCTAACTTCAGACAATAAAGATCCTCCCTCCTTCACTGCTGCATAGCCAAAGATCTCTCTCTGCCTGCGTATTCTGTCCTGCTGACTAAAGGCAGTTCTCAAAGGGCCTTCATTTGAACATAAGTATAAAGAAATTTTGTTATTCATGGGTAGACTTGTGTAAAGGAAGTCCATAACCTTGATATGGTTAGGTTGGTGTGATCATCCTCAAGCCACCTTCCTTCCTTCTTTTAATAAAGTTCTTGGTGAACAACAAATTCCTTTTTTCTTCTTCTATAAAGCTAAATTATACCTCATTGTATTTGTGTATGTATCTCAGTTTATGATGGTGTGTGTGAGTATGTATTACATTTTCTCTATACAGTCATCAATACTAATAAAAGGGTAATATGCTAATTAGACCAGACCTCTTCCAGGTGACCTTCCAGACAAAGTCACAGTGGCAGGGTCTGAGGCAGAGGCGGTTAGGAGAGATCAAGTTGGCAAGGGAGAGCAGTTAGGGGAGATTCCTGTGGGATCAGGCCTAAACCAGCAGTGGACATCCCCCAAGGGACCTGGATTGGAGAGGGTGCAGGCCAGGGTGAGATAGCTCCATCCCCATGCACAAATTTCTTGCACTGGGCCTCTAGTCCATAAATAAACATTTAGGCTATTTTCATATTTTGGCTATTTGACTAATGTTCCAATGAACATGGGACTTCATATATGTCTTTAATATATTTACCTCAATTATTTTTAATATATACCCAGACATAGGTTTGCTGGATCACATGGTAGCTCTAGTTTTAATTTTTTGAGGACCAATTCTTACTGCTTTCCATAGCAGCTAAACTATTTCCCACTCCTACCAACAGTGTACAAGGCTTCCAATTTTTCTACTTCCTCACCAGTACCTGTATATAATAGGTATGAGGTGATCGCTCATATGGTTTTAATTTGCATTCCCCTGATTATTAGTAATGTTGAGCATCTTTTTCATATACCTGTTTCCCATTTGTGTTTCTTCTTGGAGAAATATTTATTTAACTTATTTGCCTTTTTTTTTAAACCAGGTTAACTTTTATTTCACTATTAAGTTGTAGGAGCTCTTACTAGATTTTGGATATAACCCCTTATCAGATATATATGATTTGTAAATTTGATCCTACTTGCCCATTTTTAGTGTGTTTTTTGTTTGTTTGTGTGTGTGTGTGTGTGTGTGTGTGTGTGTGTGTTTTGCCTATGCTTTTGGTGGCATATCCAAGAAATCATTGCCTAGACCAACATCCTAAAGATTTCCCTTTTGTTTTATTTTAGGAGTTTTAAGTTTCAAGTCTTATGTTGAAGTTTTTAATCTATTTTGAGTTGGGGTTTATTTAATCCTCACAGGAGGATATGACTAACTTGATTTTTTTTTTAAGAGAGGAAAGGAGAAAGACAGAGAGAAACATTGATCAGTTGTCTCCTTTACATTCTCCAATCAGAGATTGGACCCATGGCCTAGGTATATGCCCTGACCAGGAATCAAACTCAGAACCTTTTGGTGTGTGGATGACTCTCCAACCAACTGAATCACTTGGCCAGGGCTATTTTTGAGTTTATTTTTGTGTATGGAGTAAGGCAAAGGTAAATCAAATTCTTATTTCAGATTATGATTTGGTGTTTTAATTTTCTAAAGCAATAGCAGAAAACAATACTCAAATTATCCTGAAAGAGAAGAAATATGTAGCACTAAAATTAATTAGTAAAAATTCACTTGTATTTTTATGTCAATGTTTGTTGTGATCAACTCTGAGCATTTAGAATGATTTAGGCATAAAGGAATGTTAAGATGTATGTGTGGCTTGAGGACTATTTCACTCACAGTTCAATCAAATATGACATTTTGTGTTTACCTAAAATATAAAAGTATTGGTTCAGCGAGATATATATATAATACACCCGCTAGCAGCTAGAAAAGGAAAACAACAAATCAATGGGTTGAATTATAATAATAAAAGGGAGACCTTTTACTTAGTTTAGTATTTCTCAAAAATAGGAAAAAAGGAGTTTAAATCAAAAGCTTTTGAGAATATAACCTTATTTTAAGTTAGCTGCATGATCTGTTTGCTTTAACTCATTCTTTAAGTAAAGCTCAGGAAAAAAAAAATTAACAAGCAAATTGGTAAGGGAAACAGAATGTAGCGATGGAAGGCAAAGACAATTTTCCCTCTTGAGGCTTGTGCCTGAAGGACTGTTTTCTACTCCAGAATGGGTAATACACTTTCACAGTGTAGCATATCTATCACACTCCGAAGAGCATGCATGCTACATGGCTTCCTCCAAGAGGGCCCCCAGAGGTAGCAGATTTATAATAAAAATAATTCTGCATTTTCACATGTTCCAGTCTTAAAATCTGGTGAAGCAGATTATTATTTACAAGGAATTTGTTATTGCACCTGGTTGTTTCCAATCACTTTTCTTCATTGAAATCCTAAATTTTTCCTTCTTTTATTTTTATTGTTCCTCTCTGTATATTCCAGGCCATTTGCAACCTGCTCTCCTATACACAGTGAAAAGAACCTCACTTTGCTCTTGGCTTCTTCTCTTACAGATTTTAGAGCATGTGGATTTAGATGCAACCATGAACAGACCAGCACCTGCAGACACTGGACCCATGGTTTTGGGCAGTGAGACAAGTAAGCCTAGAAATTTATGTATAGTTTCATCTTATAGGAATTCTTCTACTTGGCTTCACTCTAGTATTTACCAGGTCTGTGCACACTCAGGAAAGGTTCTTAATGTGTTTATGCTTCAGATGTCTCATCTCAAAGATGGGCATCAGAATTTACCCACACCTATAGGGTTGCATTAATATGGTCAATCCTCCCCAGGATTTTGTCTACAGTATCTCCATACAAATTTGTTATTAATGTGCACTTTTCAGTCTATTATAGTAACTAGTTGTCTGAAGTTCTACCCAGTCTCTACATTCAAGGCTAATCTGAAATTAACCTGAGTCCAAGGAATGTATGCCCAAGTGGAAAGTCAGCCATAAGGGATCTCTAGTTTCATCAACTGAAGAGAGTAAAAATTCCTGCCCAATTTTTGTGGGAAACAAATTAAATAGAAAGGTTGATAGCATGTTTATGAAAGTTTAAAAAGCTCAGTTCTGATATAAGCATGAGCATGACCACATTGGGGCCATGTATTGCATCAAGAGTTTGAACATGGAGAACAGAAACATTACTGAGTGAATCACCTGGGCAATTTCACCAAGGTGCTCACAATGACCCTCCTGGTTCTGAAAAACATTCCCATTACATAGGTAGAACCCAGGGTAAGAACTGATATTATGGTAAAGTTACAGAGCTAAAGGGCTGCCATGTAGCCACAGAAAACTTTCCAGAATAAGTAACACTACTGTGGAGAGCCATTGTTAGGAGAGGTTATATGAATATGAATCATAAAACATTTACCCCACTGAACAGGGGCTATGGTTTGTTTCCTAAAATGGGTAGTGAAGTTATTAGGGTCTTTCCCTACTACCAATGTTATTGATTTATTGGTTTGATAAGGGCACCAGATACTAATCTATAACAATTAGTGGTAACTCAGTTTTAGTAATAATATTTATATATATATATGCTACTTGAAGGGGTTCTTTGATTTAAGAATTTATAAAATGTTCTGGGGGGAAAAACACACACACACCAATGAAGTGAGAAGTCTATTTATTTTGATGGATTAGTTAAGCTTAATCACACAAATATACATTCAAGCTACAAAAATAAGCTACAGTTTGGTTCATATGTTTATTTCCATTTTTTTCTCACTGGGAACAAACAAATGCTATAGCCTGGTCTGACCAAGCCAAAAGAGGGAGAACCAATATTCCACACATTCTTCTTTATTCATCAGAGTTCTACATAATTTGTATTTACAAGCTCACCTTGAGGCCCTGCCATCTTTGTCCTGGAATTAAAATGATATGGATTTTAATCCAAATTAGAGATTTTCCTGATCTTCTGCCAGACATCTTTTAGAGTTTAGAAATTATATGAACTCTATCTCTTTAATTCAAAAATTTGCTTTCTTCCAATGTATATATTCTGAAAGTTCTGACTGCCTTCACCCTGAAAATCTCCTCTGCAGCTCTGTGACATGGATACCCTTTATTTCTTCGACATCACCACAGTAGGAGGGAACTTACTGCCACTGGTTTTTGAAGAGAGAAAAACATATCCTAAAAGATCAGCTCATCCTGAAGTTTCATGAATTTCATGTACTGAGTAATATCCTCTTATCCTTACCTCTATGCCAATCTTATTTGATCCACACTTGGAACCAAATTAATATTCTGTTTAAAGATGCCTCACTCATATGTGCATCCCAAGCTTTGAATTTCTTAGGTATATAAATAGGTGACACTAAATAAATACATTTATTTAGGCTTTCTGGATATATCCAACTCAAGATATTACTGTAGACATGTAGAACTCACATCGGAGGTTATCGTAGTGTAAGCAGAGGCATATTTGCTATAAAGGAGTCAGTACTGGCAGTAGCTTTGGGACACAATGAGGAGAACAAGTGCAAAGTCCCTGAGATAAGACTAGAGTTTGGGATAAAATGAAGGCCAGTGTGGCATCACTGCTTGAGGGCAAGGGTAAAATGAGGCAAGAAGAGGTAATTATGTTTGTTTCCTATGATTACTCTAACCAATTTCCATACACTGGGTTCTTTAAAATAAGAATTCAGAAGACCAGAAACTCATTTCAAGATGTCAGCAGGATTTTTTTCATTCTGGAGGCTTTTGAGGGAAAATCTGTTCCATGCCCCTCCTCCTAGCTGCTCATGGTTGACAGCCATCCTTGGTGTCCTTGCTTTATAACTGCAATTCTCCAATTTCTTCCTCCATCTTCACATGCTTTTCATCCCTATGTGTCTCCTTAATGTCTCTACATCTCTTTTCTCACGAGGATACCTGGCTTAGATTCAAAGCCACCTCTTCCAGCATGACCTCATCTTAACATATACATCTGAAATATATTTCCAAATAAAGCCACATTCAGAGGTTCCAAGTGTACATGAATATTGAAGGGAGACTATTCAACCCCGTAAGTGGGCAATTGCTAGATCACACAGGGTTTTGTAACCCATGACATTAAATGTGTTGCTGCTACTGTAGTCTAAATATAATGTTAAACCTTTAGAAGGTTTAGGCAGAAGGAAATAGGTAATACCCAATTTATATTTTCTGACTAATTTGTAAAGAAAGAGTGTTTGGTAGAAGAGAAAAAGAGTACAAAAGGTAACTGGTTGATTATTACAATAATCAAGGTGAGTGGTGATTGTGATTTGAGTTAGTGTTGGCATTTATAACTGAGGGATGTGAACATTTGGAGAACTATCTGAAAGATGTAAATAGCGTGTGTTACTGATGAATTTGACTTAGGAGTGAGGGGAAAGGAGGGATACTAGATTTATCCTTTAAGTAACTGGGTGGAGGATGGTACCATTTACTACAACAGGGAAGATTGCCAGCCAGGGTGGGGATGGATAATAATCAGAAGTTCCATTTTGGATGTATTACATTTGAGCTGTACATTAGAATTCCAAGTAGAGATAACATAAGGCAGTTGGAGTCTGGAGAGAGGTCAGGACTTGAAAGATAAATTAGAGAGTTATCAGCAAGTTGAGGGTAATTAAAGCCATGCAGGATGAGGTCATCTAGAGTTTGAGTGTGGAGAGAGAGGAGAGCCTGGAAAGCATCCTAGGATACACACTCATGTTTAGAGGCTAGAGAAAGGAAGAGGAAGAACCAACGAGAGAAAATGGTTCAGAAGTGCCATCAAGGTAGGAAAAAGTCCAGGAAAGCATGGTATCAAAATTTCTACTGTTCCTACCTTATGCATGGTAACATGGAAGTCATATGTGGAAGATTGCATTATTCAGATGTTTACTGCATTTTCTACCGATCATTGCTCGAGAGTGGCTCTCCCTGTGGAAGGAATATTCTCTATACAACGTTGACATAAGACTTGGTTATGTGACTAGCTATGGCCAGTGGTCTGTGAGTAAAAATGATGCATTATATATAGCAAAGCAAAATTTTTCAGAGCTGTCGCTTGATTCTTCTAATGCTCTTTGCATTTAGTGACAAGAAAGGCACATCCCAGTAGGGCTTCTCCTTCTTCATAAACCTTAAATGAAGAAGACATGAAAAGTAGATCTATACCCAATGTGTAATGTGAGGAAAAATAAACCTTTGTTTCTATGAGCTCCTGAGATTTGGGAATTTCCCATTAACTACAGCATAATCTAGAAAAAGTTGAGGAAAATGTCATATTTTACATAGCATTGTTGCAAAGTAAAATGTTGTTTATGACCCTTCAGTCCAGTTTTGTGGAAAGAATAAGAGCCTTCAAATCAGACTTATCTAAGATCAGACACCAAATCTGCCATAAAGTACTAGCTTTATGAATATCAGCAAAATAATTGATATCTCTGATCTCAATTCTTCCCATCTTGAAAAAAAAAAGGTGCCTATCTTATAGTATTATCAGGAGGATTAAATTTGACAATATTTGTAGTACACTCAGTATAGTTCCAGTTTTCCTCCCCACAAAAGTCTTCCAAAATATGTTCATTTCTTCTTTCTTTCATTATCTCTTAATTAAGGTTTGAAATACAAGGCATAAGCAGGTTGCTCAAATCATTACTATGTCATTAGAAAAGAGGTGGGTGAAAACATAGAATATAGAGAGCCCAGGCCTGGGGAATGTCCCCTACTCTTGGGCTGGTTCCTGGGGGATGGCTGGTACCTGAGAAATGGAGGCCATATCACTGTCAGGATTAGCCTTCATTCACACAATGGTGGTCCCCAAGGGATTCAATTCAGAAAATAACTCAGACCATCCTCAAAAAACAATGGAGGTCAACTAAGTGGATCTCAAAGGGGTGGTATAATTTGTATGTCAAAGCAAATGGTAGGCCCTCTTTGGGGCAAAAGTAAATTATAATTCTTAGTGGCCTACTGGTAGAAACTCAGATTAAGGCTAAAGAATCAGGAATTTATATTCACTCGATAGAGGATTAACATCTCACCTCAAACCACATTATTCTTTTGAAATGGGTATACTCATTTTCATTTTACAGATGAAGAAAAGGAGAGTGAGAGATCAGATAACAAAGATGGAAATTGGAGTCAATTTTTCACGCCCCTTCCCAAATCCATAGTCTTTCTATTGTACTACACACCTGCTCCCTTTAAAAATAACAATAATAAAATAAAAAGGCCCAGCTGGCATGGCTCAATGGTTGAGTGTTGATCCATGAACTAGGAGGTCACAGTTCTATTTCTGTTCGGGACACATGTCCAGGTTGTGTGCTCCATCCCAGAGTGGGGCATACAGGAGGCAGCCGATCAATGATTCTCTCTCATCTTTGATGTTTCTATTTCTCCCTATCCTTTCTCTCTGAAATCAATAAAAATATATTTTAAGTACAAAAAGAAAAACAAGGTGAAAAGGCAGGAATCTTGTTCTGTTACCTTAGCAATAAAAGAAAATTGAAAACATACAGTCACACAAAAACTTGTACAAAAAATTGTTCCCCGCAGCACTATTTTTAATAGTCAAAAGTGGAAACAACTCAGCTGTTTCCACAGTCCATAGTGGGTGAATGGATAAGTGAATTTTGTTCTACACATACAATAGACTATTATTTCGCCTTAAAAAGAAAATTCTAACACATGCTACAACCTGGATGAACTTTGAAAGCATTATGCTAAGTGAGTGAATCCAGGTACAAATGCTTCATTTTGTAGATTCCACTTATATGTAATGTCCAAAAGAGGAAAACCCATCAAAATAAAATGTAGATTAGTGGTTGCCATCAGAAAGGGATAAAAGGGAATGGGAACAATGCTTAATGGCTATGGTTTTACTTTTGGGGTAGTGAAATGCTTTAGAACTTCATACTCCAAAACTGTGAATTTTATGGTATGCAAATTAGATCTCAATGAAAAGAAAAGGAAAGGGGAAAGTTCTGATTTGTAAGCATGTTCCTGGTAACATGCAGTGCTGACATAAACCAGTGGCTTGATTCTCAGTCTGATTATGTAACTCAAGACTGAACCCTCAGTCTTAGAAGAGGTTGGAAGAGGGGCTCTTGATTGAAGCCTGCCCTTGACTGACAGGCACTGAGGCAGAGCCTGGAGCTTACCTGCCAGCAAAGCAGCAATGGAGACAGCTGCCAGGAGCCAGAGAATAAGGTGGGAGAACGTCAAGATGGGACATATGTGTTCTCTCAAGGGCAACTCAGGTCATTTCCCAAGTCTCCAAGTGCACTGAGTGAGCTGGGAATGCCCTTAACCTTGAACTCCTGGGAGTTATCCCAGGATGTTCTTCTAATCCTTTGAGGAAAGAAGGACAATATTAAGTGTAGGAGAACAAGGAGCGCAGCCTCGTCTAATTGAGGGCAGGGAAATCTCACTGCAAAAGGCACTCATTGTATCTCACAGGTTCCCCAGGTAAATTTTAAAAAATAAAGTGTTGCATCTTCATAATTATGAAATGATGGGGGGGGGGGGTCTTGAGTTTTGTGGGTGTGAAAGTAACAAATGATAAAGCCCCCTGGTCTGGGTGGTGGTAATGAGCTGAGAAAAGCTAAACTGAAGGAGCCCAGGGCCCTGCCTTCCAGGCTTGGTTGCCTCATTGGCTTCGCACATCTCCAAGCTATGAGTTCCTCAGGTGGAAACTGGAAATGCTAAAAACTCCCCTCTCCATTCTCAAATGGGTCCTGAAGGTGCCTGGGCTTGTGGAGGGAAGGGCACCTTTGATTCTCCAGATGTGGTCCCTGAAGAAAGGTGTTCATAGGTGTGGCTCACACACCCAATACACCCAAAGGTGGTGGATTCGATTCCCAGTCAGGGCACTTACCTAGACTGTGGCCTGTGTGTTCTCTCCCTCTCCCTCTCCCTCTCCCTCTCCCTCTCCCTCTCCCTCTCCCTCTCCCTCTCCCTCTCCCTCTCCCTCTCCCTCTCCCTCTCCCTCTCCCTCTCCCTCTCCCTCTCCCTCTCCCTCTCCCTCTCCCTCTCCCTCTCCCTCTCCCTCTCCCTCTCCCTCTCCCTCTCCCTCTCCCTCTCCCTCTCCCTCTCCCTCTCCCTCTCCCTCTCCTCTCTCCTCTCTCCTCTCCTCTCCCCTCTCCCCTCCCACCCCCACTTCCCTTTCAATTTTAAGAAATCTTTTAATTTTCATGGTTTCAATAATTGGGGTTTCTGACTGATCATTTTTCATCCTAGTTTTCCTTAAATAGGCATTAGAGCTTTAGCTATCCAAACTTCTTAATAATTCAGGGATTTCTTTAACCCCCGTGAAAAATTGCTATTATCATTTCCCACTGATGAGTGCCCTGAGCCATTAAAGGTACCTGAGCATCCACAAAAAAATGAAGCGGAAATTTTTCTTTAAATTTGGTCCTCTCTTCTTAACAAAAAACAAATTACAATAGCTTCTACGTGAAATGGCGCAACGCCCCTGTTCAGATGCAATGTATTTTGTCTGTGACTCGATATCTTCTAGATTACTGTGCATCACAATGTACCCAGAGAGCCTAAGGGGGAAAAATAAATGCGCCATTTGTCCTGAACTCATAAAAAGGGGTCAACAAAAAAGAAATTTAATAAAAATTATTACCACCTAAAAGCGATGCCAAAATTTAATTATACATTTTTAACCCTCAAAGTAAAATGCTCTAAAGCCACTGAAAAGCTGCCCGGCTTTATTATTGCCAAACATACAGTATTTTTTTTTCCTTGAAGCAGGCTCGTTTAATTCATGAACGCATGGCCACCTAGCACTGTAGGTAGAGAAAAATCCTCTTTCTCTAAAATAGCCGCCATTCTCCAAGGCTCGGAGCAATCCATCACTGTGATCCTCTGGGGTAATTAGGCCCCTTCCGCCTTCCAGGCAGGCGTTCTGGAGGATACTGCTGGCTGAATTACAGCCACGTCCAGGGCTGTATTCTCAGCCGTACAGTTGTCCTCCGTCCCTTTGTGCCATGGCAATTTTTCAGAAGGGAAATTAGTCCCCCTGCCAACTCTTATATTTTGTATAAGCCCAGATGTCACACTTTGCTAATGTCATACTAGACTGTAATATTTTTATAACATAGTGTAGAAAACCAAAGTGGAGCCAAATAGACACATTGCTGCCAGATGGTTGACCTTTATTTACTGATAAAAGATTTTTAAATCATAAAACTTGAACTTACTAGAAATGAGCTGACTTTTCACGTTTACGAGTGAGCCCAATCTCCCCCATTGAGAGTGGGAGGGAAGATGAGCTCAGAGGAGTACAGGGTGTGTAGAGATCCAGAAGTCTTCATGGAGCAGGGACAAGGGGTGAGGCTTGCTTACAGGGTCCTCTGGTTTCTGCGCACAGGAACCACTGGATTTGTCCTTCAGGAAAAGGACTACACAAGGCTCCCAGTTTTGTGCACAGCCACGTGCTTTCAAAGCATGAAAGACTGCTTATTGTCAGGCAATGGCTTGTCCCTCCCAAGTCTCTAGCCTGAAGAGGGGATGAAGCAGATTGCATGGTCTTCCAGCCTTCAATATATTCCCCAAAGGCCCCCATTCTCACACAGTAACAGAATCCCTAATTAAATGTAATCATGTTATTTTTACTTCAAAGAGAAAGCAATTTCCTTCCTTTACATTTCCTTGTAGATTTAGAAAAAAAAAGAAATGTTTTCTGTCCAGACTCTTGTATTATTCTTTCTTTGTGATCAACTCTAAATATAGATTTTATTTTTCTTATTATATTTTAAACTTTCTCATTGGAAGTATTTCATATGTCCCCCTTCCCCCCCCCCCCATTAAACTCTTTTAGCCCTCCCCTGTACCCAGACCCCGGTCCTCAGCCTTCAATACCCTATTGCTGCGTCCATGGGTTATGTATATATACATACAAGTTCTTTGGTTGATCTCTTCCCACCCATCCATTCTCTCTCACCTTCCCTCTGAGATTCATCTGTCTGTTCCATGCTTTCATGTCTCTGGATTTATTTTGTTCATTGGTTTATTTTGTTCAGTAGATTCCACATATGAGTGAGATCATGTGATACCTATCTTTCACTGACTGGCTTGTTGCACTTAGCATAATGCTCCCCAGGTCCATCCATCTCATTGCAAATAGTTAAGAGTTCTTTCTTTCTTATTGCCATAGTATTCCATTGTGTAAATGTACCACAGCTATTTTATCCACGCATCTGCTGATGGGCACTTAAGCTGTTTCCAAATTTTAGCTATTGTAAATTGTGCTGTTATGATGTTTCTGGTTTCTTAGGATATATTCCTAGAAGTGGGAGTTCCATTTTTAATTTTTTGAGGAAACTCCATACTGTTTTCCACAGTGGCTGCACCAGTCTGTGTTCCCACCAGCAGTATTCTAGAGTTCCCTTTTCTCCACATCCTAGCTAGCACTTGCCATTTGTTAATTTGTTGATGATAGCTACCCTGACAGGTGTGAGGTGATACCTCATTGTCATTTTGATTTGCACCTGTAGGATAATTAGTGATTTAATATAATTTTTATATGTCTCTTGGCCTTCTGTATGTCCACTTTGGAGAAATATCTATTTAAGTCTTTTGCCCATTTTTAATTGGATTGTTTATCTTCTTTTTGTTAAGTCGTATGAGTTCCCTATATAGTTTGAAACTAACACCTTTTCAAATGTATCATTGGCAAATATGCTCTCCCATGCAGTGGGCTCTCTTTTCATTTTGTTGATGTTTATTTTGCTGTGCAGAAGCTTTTTATTTTGATGTAGTCCCATTTGTTTATTTTCTTCTTAGTTTTCTTTGCCCTAGGAGCTGTATCGGTAAATACACTGCTATGAGAGATGTCTGAGATTTTGCTGCTTATGGTTTCTTCTAAAATTTTTATGGTTTTGCAACTTATGTTTAAGTCTTTTATCCATTTTTAGTTTAATCTATGTATGGTGTAAGTTAGGGTCTAGTTTCATTTTTTTATATGTACCATGGCTAGGATTTTAATGATTTCTTTCCCATTTTATTTTTTTTCTTCTTTAAAAAAATTATTCCCCTTGTATAGTTATTAATATTGAATTCTAAATGCTCTATATTTTCATCATGACCTTGAAAACAGAAATTTGCCTCATTCTCTGTCATCACTAGTTTCATCATTAGTTATTTTAATGGTAATATATTTATTATTCTTATAATTTCCTTCAGATTTATTTGTATTTGTTAATAGTTTGTTGCCTCACTTATATGAACTATACCACATTTTTTTTATTTTACTGTTTCAATTAATTAATAATTACATTGGCCCACACTTCATAGGCTTTTCAAGTAGCCTAACTTTTTATCAAATCAAATTAGTATTTATTTAGAAACCAAATATTCTGCCCTGTCCACAGATTTCCTGATTTGGATATTTTAAGAACTCTATCTACCATGTTATTTTCTGTCTTCATTTCTTTTCCAAAATTTAGGGTCTTGCAAATTCAGTTTTCATAATTGGTAGTACTCCATAACCACAAAATGATAATCCCAGCTAGCTGGCTTGAAATCACCATTCTGGATGAATATCTAAGTGGTTAAGCAAGGATTTTCAGATGAATTATTACTGGGAGGCTTAAAATATGTCGGCTTGCAAGCAAATAACTTGGGTTCAGCTCCAAACTTTACCTCTTTCTGTCCATGTGGTTGATGTCAAACATCTCACTTTCATGATCTGCACCTCAACAAAATGAGGATGGCAGTAACTGCCTGAAATGATCCAGATTCTTATGAACACCAAAGAACCTATGTATAAAAATGGTTTTTAAACGATATGTCATAAAATATGCTATCAGCATCAATGTGTATCATCCTGGCTTACCACTGTTTATTCCCTTACAGAAGGGAAAGTGCCTATAATAGGGTACAACTCTGGAAGGGCGGACTAGAACAGGGAGTGGAAGGTAATCATGGAAGATGCCCTATAGATGTCTACTCAAGGGTGTGAATAACAAGAGGCAGCATGGAAGAGTATTGCAGAACTTTCCAGAAAAGGAAGCCACAAAAAAGAGATGTGGGGGCACCAAACATCAGCTTCCCTTTTGGGGTTTTTCAGTTTCAACAGGTCCTCCCTCTATTTTTGCCTGCTCTCACTTCTGTCTGCAGACTCCACCAAAGGACAATCACCAGTTTTATGGTCTGTCGACAGGAGAAGAGCCTTTAATGTCTCAATTCATTTTTCTCCAATTATATGTAACAATGAGGTCAGGCTCAGTAAAATGTGCTCACAATTGTGCTTTGAATGAAGTGAGAGTGCAATCATTGTTGTGGAACTGATGGATGAGAGAAAAGGAAATCTGAATGTTGTCGAATGTCAAGGTAAGTGGAGTTACATCACGGTCCATGTGCCTTTTCCCTCAAAACAAAAAGAAAAATGAAGATAAGAAAAAAATATGTTTCTTCTGTTGTGGGTGTGCAGCAGATAGCTCACACATCTTCCCTTTCCCTCTTTTCATTACCTTTTTGTGATGTTATTGAAGGTAGAATTACAAAACTCCTACCAGTTGTTAGTGGGAGAAGAACTTTCTGAGCAGTCGCCATCTGCCAGACAGAACCGGGGTGTGAAGAGATGAGTAAACCCAGGCCCACAAGACAGAGATATGCCTCATCATCCTACCCAGATCTCACCCACGCTTCTTTGGTTTTTCTTTTTGCTTGCAACTGGACACATTTGTTTAAACACATATATTTTTTAAAAAATAAAACGAAAACACTAGCAGTAATTGATTTGGCAAATCCCTCAAGTATCTTGGTTTGTTTTTGTTTTTGTTTTTTTTTTTAAATATATTTTATTGATTTTGTACAGAGAGGAAGGGAGAGAGATAGAGAGTTAGAAACATCCATGAGAGAGAGTCATCGATCAGCCGCCTCTGCACACCCCCTACTGGGGATATGCCCGCAACCAAGGTACATGCCCTTGACCGGAATCGAACCCGGGACCCTTCAGTCCCCAAGCCGACGCTCTATCCATTGAGCCAAACCGGTTTCGGCCCTCAAGTATCTTGTAAATTCAGCTGACCACATATCTTCTTGCAAATTACAATACAAAACATTCCTAGTGACTTTTATTTTAAACATATGTGTGTGAGCGCTTGAGAGAGAGAGAATAAACATCAATGAGACTTAAGCTCGCAGCCCAAATAAGTGAAGCCAACTCGAAGCCTTATTGCCCTGATCACTCCCATTGAGAGAGAGAGAGGCACGACAGCAGGAAGGCCAGCAGCAGTGCAACCTGAGGCATGTCTCTGGGCACCAGCCATTCCTCAGGTTTATCTTCAGCTTCTTTTCCCATTACCCTGGTGCTCTAAGGCAGGTTTTTCTCATTTGTTTTTAAATCTGTTATTCAGGTAATTTCTCTTTCCCTTGTGTGTCTATAAAGATATTTTCCCAGTACAAAAGACCTATTTCTTTTCTAAATTGCCTTGCTTTATTTTCCTCTCTTACTGACTTTTCTCTGCTTTTTAAAAATATTTCTCCCATGGAGTGTTCTCCTCACCATTTAATCACCCACCCCGCCCTTGGGTTTCTTCATCCTTCTTTAGATTTTCTCCTTTCTAAGGCAAAATGCCACATCTACGAAACTCTTTCATTCTCATGCCATGATATCAACAATTCTTTTCTTGGTTGGGGAATAATAATTCCCCAATTCAGTGTGCTGTGTGTTTTCCCCTGTAAGTGAATTTTTGTGGCATATGGAATGGATATTATCTCTCCCTTCTACAGAAAGACTCCAAATACTTGGTGTCAGATGTAATTTTTATTTTGTCAATCCCTGCTGGGGCAGTTTTTCCTATAATGCAGCAAATGTCCCTTCAGAACATTCATGGTATAGTACCCAGAAATGGAGATAACTCTGAGACATATTTCTTATGTGCACGTAGATCTGTGGTACACCACAGACTTCACAGAGCTCCCTGTCGTCTTATTTCTTTTCATGATAATCTTTAAGGGGAAACACAAGTCACACACCAGCCTACTGGTGGGAAGAAAGATGCTAGGTTCATGAGCTGGCTGTAGCCAGAGATGCCTGTGGCCTTTATGTTACCATGGAATGGGAAAAAGCGAGTGGAAAAAATAAACCATCAATGTGACTTAGCCTCTCAGCCCAAAGAAGTGAAGCCAACTCAAAGCCTGACTGCCCTTGATCACTCCCATTGACATCATTTCTGTGCTAAGTCAGTCGCATAACCGGTAAAGCCCCACCATTCATAGAATTAATAATCCACACCAGGAACAGTGAGTCTATCTTTAATTGTGCATTTACTCCAATTCACCCTTCTCTGTGGTTCCCATAAAAGTTACACAGATTACTTTCACAGTTCCTAAAACTCAGAGTATCTCCTTGGTTGTCTTTATTCTGAGTTGGATAACAAGAGAATGGGAATCTCCCCATAATTATTAATCATCTTCAGTCCATTCACCTGGGCTTTCTTGAGTCAACCACGGGTTTTAACAGGTTCTGTAAACCTTGATGATTTTTTTTTTCATTTTTCTTCTGCTTATCTCACATGTTTAGTTTTTATTTTTCATTAGTTTTCACCATTCTTCTTTAGTCCCCATTCTCCAGTCTTTCTCATGGAATTTATTTATCCATGTTCAATCCCTACAGACAAAGAAATACTGTCTTCATGCCCCAAACGGTTATCATTATATCTGAAGATATAAGATAGTACCATACAGAATTAAACACAGCTGGCCCTCTTGTGTAAATTCCAAACATCCAAGATTGTAAGCTTCATAAAGTGAAGGAGAGGCTTCGTAGCAGGATGCTGTAGATGTGGTCAAGAAAACACCATGGGGTGCGGACATGTGTTCAGGGAACATAAATAGGATGTTTCAAGCCTTGTTCAGGGATCAGTTAACACACCGGGACTATGAGTTTATGTGGGGGGCTCCTAAGAAATATGGTGGGAAAGGGAAATTAAATCCTGACTGGGACCAGCCAATTTGTGTATTTGGGATTTTATCAATATTTTCGCAGCATTAGAAAGGCTTGGATAATTTTTAGGGGGAAATGGCAGACTCAGAGCAGCGTTTGAGATGTAAATCAAAAAACAGAGTGAGTGGTGTCTGCAGGAGGAGGCAGGCATCTGCTGAAGAAGTCAGATGTAAAGTGACCAGGAACAGATTTGGGGGAGTTGCCATGTGAGGAACCAATGTAATTTTCATTAAATGGCCAAAGCCTGCCTGTTGGACAATAAGGGAGCAGTAAGCAAGTGATTGATTGCACCTTTACTTGCTTTTGCTCTTTCAACCTTGGAAAGTAGGACAGCCACAGCTAATATTTTCTTATTAAATGACCTTAAGCACTTTGTAGCTTCCGGCAAACTTTACTTCAATATCAATAATAGGCATTTATTGAACATTAATGTCTATTATTAGTTTGCAAAATTCTGGATAAATCTATTTTGGTGTTAAACCTTCTATACTTCCCTCTCCTTCGGGTGGCTTCCTGAGGATCTCTAAATCCTAGTCTGAGTATAAGCAAGTAAATCACCCCCCTACTCCCTTACTTGCACAGAGTTCACAAATTGTTATACAAATTGGTGTGCCCATTTGCCTCCCACCTCCAGCCCTGAGGGAAAAAGAAACCCTCATTCTTAAATCAAACATGGGCCTGCCTCTATGGCCAATGCATGGCTGCCCAGTCTGTCTTCAGGCACTTACAGAGATAAATTGCCAAGTAGATCTTTTATTCTAGTGGCCCTAAGCCAACAATGTTCCCTCACACTTATATCCCTTCATCTACACCTAAGGACAACCCCGTTTCGTACTCAGACAAAATCTTCTGGTGCCTTTTCATTATAGGTATATGTCTTCTCTAGCAAGCATTTCATTTGTAAATAATATGTAAGCAGTCTTATCTTGCTGCTGCTTCACGGCATTTTGGTCAAGTTCCAGAAGCAGTATTCATTTTCTTCTCCAGAAATTTCCTTCCCAAATAAATCACAGTATGTCCACTCCTAGAAATGACATCACATGCTTTCATGCCTGGCATCTCTGACTGCCAAGATCACCGGTGTCATCTTCACTGGCATTCCAATCAAGATTTTCCTGAGAAAAAGTACTTTCTGGATGGCTCCTAGCACACAGTTGTACCAAACCTTCCTAAAGATCAATGTTTCTTTAAAAAAAAAAAATAAAAGTTCATTCTTGCTGCAGAGAATTAAAGGTGCCCTACTTTCCTTATCAAGTTTGCAGTTTCCTTTCTTTAAAATTCAAAACCGTTGCTACTTTTGCTCCTTTTCTCAGTGCTGTCTTATTCCGCTCTTTCTGAGTTTAAAATAAAGACTTTTAAATTTTGATTATAGTTTCTTTTTCCTTTCCTTTATCTCACTGCTGCTGATCTCCCTCATGCCTCAGACTCCCCCTCTACACTCCCCCTCCTTCTCCTCTGTAGCAGGAACATTTGCATAATTATGAGAAAGCCCCCTCTCTATTCCCCTTTTGTAGTGCCATACGTTAGTCATGTCTTCCTTCCAGTGATCATTTTTAGTCAGGAAGGGAACTGCTTGGGAGACTACTTTACAGATAATAAAAGTAAAATACAGAACAGTTAATTAATTTTCCTAGATTAAAATTAAATAGAATGCGGAACATAATTCTCTGAGGCTCAGACTCCTTGTTGCTGACTGACTTCACGCTGCCTTGAACGTGAGTGGGAAAGGCAGAAATCCTCATTGCTCTCTGCAATGTCATATTCCACCTTGACATAAATGGACATCTGCAATAATATAATTTTTCAATAAGAGTCTAAAATTTTCTTTCGCTGTAAGTCGTTAATTTATATTTCAAATAACACGAGGGACACTCAAGGTAAACCTAATATTATTCAATCTGTTCTCAACCACACTCAATTCTGGGCCTGCTTGCACTATAAGCTGCCTGGAAGGCCATAGGAAGTCATTTAACCCAGATAGGTCTCAATTTCCTAATTCATAAAATAAATGGGCTATATGTTCCCCAAGGTCTCTTCCATGTCTAACTGTTTTTAATCTATGCGGTAAGATAGAAATAGTCACTGCTAAGTTTCTCAGCATTCTAGCTATGTCCCCTGAGATTTCACATGCTGAGAGAATTTTATCTGCAAAATCCTAGACATAAAAGTGTATAAGTGAAATATGAAAGGCTTATTAAACAAGCCATACCATTTAAACCGAGGTATGACAAGTGTGCCTTCACTAATAAAGTGATGCAGCTTCCTAATCCAGGGAGAATACAAACTAAGACTAGATGTCAGGTATGTTCTGTACTATATCAATACATTTCTATGACACTTTTTTAGTTAAAATTACAATTTTTTGACAACTTACATCCTTCTTGCTACAGTCAGTGGGAATGATCCCACAGTCTTCTCTCTCCTATTTTTTTTTTCAATTTTGAACAGTTTTTGTCGCACTGTGAGCTCAAATAATCTTAAGTCTGAAAGGCATTTAATGTCTCTTCTTTGGAGTGGGACAACTTCCTTCAGGAAAAGTGAATTTTGGGAGACAAATAAATCAGAATTTTAATCCATAGGAGCATTGTGTATGACTAGGTGAGTTGTGTTGTTGTCAATGCTAAGATTTTAAGATTTAGTTTTTTTAGAAATCTTTTTAGAAAATATTCATTAAATGAATGAAACTTTTAAAGCAATGCTTCCCACTACTGTGTGCATCTTAGTGACAAGAGAGTAGTTAAAATGTAGATTCTGATTCACTGATTTAGGGCAGGGACTCAGATTAGGATCACAAACCATTTGGGTTTTCCCAAGACTAAAAGGTTTTTTTTGTTTTGTTTTTTTTAATATATTTTATGGATTTTTTACAGAGAGGAAGGGAGAGAGATAGAGAGCTAGAAACGTGGATGAGAGAGAAACATTGACAAGCTGCCTCTTGCACACCCCCGACCGGAATCGAACCCGGGACCTTTCAGTCCGCCTTTCAGACTGACGCTCTACTGCTGAGCCAAACCGGTTTTGGCCTGAGCCAAACCGGTTTCAGCTGAAAGGTTTCTTGAGACAGGAGAACTTCACAACTAAAACTGGAACACACTGAGCACGCACCATGAATCACTCACTCTACCTGGGCTTCGGTGCCTCTCTCAGGCACCAGGTGGTTCTATTGATGTTGGTTCTAGAATCAAAGTTTGAGGAGGAAGGGTTGAGTACTAATTTCAGAACATGTGGTCTGGGCAGTTGGTTTAAATTTTTTCTCTCTCCCTTATTACTTGTGTGATCCCGTGCCAGCTTCTTAACTTACCAAGCCTCAAATCCTCAACTGAAAATTAGGACAGTAACAAATTCCCACTTCACAGGGCTGTTTGCTTTAGAAAGGTGAATAGCATGGAGTTCCTGATCAGTTTGGAATTCTCAACAATTGTTAACTTTTAATATAATAATTACTGTAATTTTTCTCCTATGCACAGAAAATTAATATTATTATAATACATAGCTGTAAATGAAACTTGATTAGAAATGGTTGTTATACTTGATTGTATTAAAACAATTTTTTATTCAGTCTTTGAGCAACTATCCTATACTAGAGGCCCAGTGCATGAAATTCGAGTACTGGAGGGGGGCATTCCCTCAGCCAGGCCTGTACCCTCTCACAGTCTGGGATCCCTCACTCCTTACCTCCCACCTGCTCACTGCTCCTTATTGCTCAGCTCACTACATCTGTCCACAGTGGTGAGTGCACATCATGGCAAGTGGTTGAGTGGCCTTAGCATATCATTAGCATATTATTCTTTGATTGATTAAACAGCCGACTAGACAACCAGACCCTTAGCATATTAGGCTTTTACAAGTATTATGTAGGATAATAAAAGCCTAATATGCAAATTGTCGTCGCCTCCAACAGGAGTTTGACCAGGGAGCAGGGACAGCCAACCTACTGCCCACAGTCCCTTCCCCAAAGCTGGCCCTGCCCCTGATTGGCCTCCCACCCCAATCAAGGATGGGGCCATCCCGCCAACTGCCAGTGTCCCCTCCTCCCCTACCAGCCTGGCCCCAATCAGCCCAAATCAGGGCCGAGCCGGCCAGATCCCACCCATGCATGAATTCATGCACTGGGCCTCTAGTATCTTTAGAAAGATAAATACATGTGGCAAAGAAAAAACTACTATGAACATAATTCCATTATTTAAAAATTAATGTACAAATGGTGACAAAGCTGCATCTGCCTCAAGTTCAATGTATCATAACTGGCTCACCATTCAATACTGAGTCCAGGCAAAGAAGGGAAATTCCAATTTAACTGTGTGAATTCATAAGTATAATAATTGAAGGTGAATAAAATTTAAATCCTATTTCGTCAATGACTAAGTCAAGCAACATAGTAAACTTCCTTGAAATTCATTTTTAAAAAGCAGCTTTCAGAAGGTAATTCCTCCATTTAAATGTTAAAATCACTTGTCACCTAAGACCATATGGTCCTGATAAAATAATGTGACATGCTGTTTAAGCCTGAGATGAGAAAGGCTTTAAGTAGGAGACAATAGACTGAAGAGAAAAGGGCAGAAAAGAAGTAAATAAGCCATGGGATTTGAAACATGACATGATACATAAGAGAATGGGTAAGAGTGAAAGGCAACCCTAAGGTTATAAGTTTTATATTCTAAGAATTAAGAAATATAAAAAAGAACTCCAAAACCTCATAAAAAAGATGATGTCAACTGTTAAATATATTTTCTAGTATCATTAGCCATATTTTAAACATCCTGTTACAATTCACCATCTTTCTAACATTTAGAAAAGATTTACCTCAATTTGCATATGGAAATAAATTGGAAGCTGGAAACCATTAAGAGTGTTTGTTTTTTTACTCCTTCTGACAACTTCTAGGGACTCTTTTTTTCTTCCAGATAGTCTAGTATTTGAACTTTACAGCCAGAAATCAAATTGTGAACATATTGGACAGGTTTATGTTTATGAAGCCCTGGGAAATGACCTGAGCCACTGTTTTCTCTCTCACTCCCTGGGCCTGTAAGAGCCATGGCGTTGATTCATGATTTGGACACAGGCCCACCATCTAATTAATCAGCAAGACAATTGACACAGAAAAATGTATTTCATGTAAGTGTCATTCCCCAGCCTGGATATATGTAACTTTTCATTAATGTTTAACATATTCTTTTTATAATGAAAATATTAAATTATGCATTTCAATTTTCATATGACAGGAGAGAAAAATAAGGAAAGCAAGACATTTAATAGAGGAAGAACTTAGTTTGTCTGACTTCTGATCTTAAGCTGTGTCTCTTGCACCAACATCGATAGAGAATAAAAAAGAAAAATTGCATCAATGCTTGATCATCAATCACCTACTTCATCATTTGTCAGTGCCTTTAAAAGGAATAAATACTCCATCTTTGCCAAGCCCTTTTGCAGATACTAATTTTTACTTTCTCCTTTATTGATTCAGTTCACATTTTCCCAAACTTCTTAACTTCCTATGAACTTTTTTTTTTTTTACCAATTACATATTCAAGGACATTCATTAATGTAGTGTAGAATTGTCATGAAGGTAATGCATAGATGGGGGCCCAGAAGAAGAATGAATACATTACTTCACATCACATGAAGCACATTCATGAGGCAAGTGTGATATATAAACTTCTTACATCATATACAAGCAACTTGAATGTGGCCATAAATTAATTGCTGATTTGAATATTTCATTTTCTAGGTTCCTGCATGTCCAGGTTTTTGCAATCTATGGTGCACTTATTCTCAAAGCAACACACTCCTTGAATAAACAAAGCAAGTTTATGTGAGTGTGACTTCCTGCGGGGTCCTATAATCTTCAATAAGCCCTGGGCCACCTACAGGAAGGAACCTTCTGTCTTACAGAACTACTTTTAAAAATCTCTAAGGCTTCCAAAACAACTTCATCTGACCTTTACTTGAAAGCCCACCACCCTCCCTCCTAAGACCTATACTTGGCAACTCATTTTCAACTATCTCCCAGGTGGCTAAGTGAGACAACTTGCACATGTGCACATACAAAATTATATGTTCTTTATCAAAAGCTGGCTGGGAGGGGGAAACTCTGCGGCCGTTATCTGCAGATGTTTTATTTGAGCAGATATTATAAATGGATTTTAATTGTGCTTTCAGATATAAAAAAAGAAAACAGCAACCAAGGCATGGCCCCAATAGACCTGTAGAAGCTCAATAAAATAAATCAATAGCATGTGTCCTGGAAGAGTATTGCACTTTCTAACATTCTGCTCAGTAGTGACATTTGACCTGCAAAATGTGTCATCTACTGATTTTTTTAAAAAAGAATTCGCTGATACAGGTGCAACTACATACAAGAAAACATAGTAAGGAGAACTTCATTCTCCAAGGTTCTTGCCAACATTTTTCTGACACGTCACCATGTTATCGCCTCTTTCTTGCTAGTGCAGCTCTTGCTGCAGGAAATGATAATCATTCTCTGTGTCAGATTTGCATCCTCCTCTGAATCTCAAATACCCACATTGTTCAGTCACCCACCAGGCCAGCATATCAGCTCACTGCATGCAGAAGGCAGAGATCCAAATCCAAGTTTGCTATAAAAGACAACACAAGGAGATGCAGCCAAAGAGTTTCCATAGGTCAAGTTCACAGCAGCCCAGAGACTGTGTTGAGGGACCAATTTAGGATCAGCTCCCTCGCCAGCCCTTGGTCCTAGGAGGTTATCTGATGTTGACCCTTTGTCCTTCCTGATTCTATGATAGTCTGCCTTTAACTGAAATGTATAGACTCTATTGTTGTTGTCAGTTAATTATGACATAAGAAAAAACTGAAAATTTTTGAGAAACAGCAAAAATGCCAAAAATAGTAAGCTAAAATGCAAGGTCACAGGGCAACCTAAAAACTCAAGAGTCAGGGTGAAAATTTGCTCAAAAAAAAGGGGGGGGGGAAATTGGATAAAATAACAATACTGGGGTCTTTCAGTGCAAATAGTCAAGCATGACAAATTCAAGACAAAAATCATAATATTCAAGAAAAAGGGTGGGAAAAGAGAGAGGCAATGGTTGGAATTTATACTTAACTAGGTATTATACAGAGGAAATAAACTAACATTCATTGAAGACTTACTAGGTGCAAGGCCTTCACAACCTGCAAGAGAGTCATTCTCAACCCATCTGGCACTAAAGAAGTGGAGGTTTAGAAAGGGCAATTGAATTCTCAGGCCACCAGCTCCTAATTGAAAAAGCTGAGATTCAAACCCAGGCCTGCCTTGTTCTGGAGCCTTTACCAGTTTCCACCATACCATTCTGCTTATCTATTTTATTGTCTTATTGGCAAAATCTGAAATACTAAAGTTCATGCTCTCTTGTCCCTTATATTTGTTTTGTCAACTTTTACACTATTCTATATTCTACTAGAGGCCCGGTGCACAAAATTCATGCACAGAGGTGGGGGCTTTCCCTTAGGCCAGCCTGCACCTTCTACAATCTGGGACCATTTGAGGTCCCAGATTGTAGAAGGGGGTGATCTCAACTGCCTGTTTAGGCCCAATCCTGATACCACTTCTGTGTGCCAGCCTGATCACCCCCTAACCACTCCCTGCTAGCCTGAGTGATGCCTAACTGCTCCCTGCCAGCCTGTTTGCACCTGTTGTCCCCTGCAGGCCTGGTCACCCCTAGCTGCCCTCCCTTCAGGCCTGACCACCCCTAACTTCTCTCTCCTGCAGACTTGATTGCTCCCCAACTGCTCTCCCCTGAAGGCTTGATCGCTCCCCAACTGCCTTCCCTTGCAGGCCTGGTCCCTCCCAACTGCCCTCCCCTGCTGTCTATCTTGTAGTGGCCAACATGGGGGCAGGATCTTTAACCACATGGGGGCAGCCATCTTGTATGTTGGAGTGATGATCAATCTGCATATTACTCTTTTATTAGATAAGATAGAGGCGTTGTGCATGGGTGAGGGCCAACTGATTCTCCCTGAAGGGTATCCTGGATCAGGGTGAGAGTTTCCTTGGGAAGTGGGGCAGTTTGGGCGGAGGGCTTGCGGTGGTTTGAAGGCCGGCTATGCCACCAGGCAACCCTGGTATCTGGGGATTATTTTATCTTCTACAATTGAAACTTTGTAGCCTGGAGTGGAGGCCAAGCTAGGCCAGGGCTTCAGAAGCTTGGCTTCCTCCATCACCGGGGAAAGCCCTAGCCTCCTGATCTTTCCAGCTCTGTGGCTGCCACCATTTCTGATTGTATTTATTTATCTTTTATTATTGAAACTTTAGCCTTGAGTAGAGGCCTAGGTCGGCAAGGGCAAGCAGAAAGCTTGGCTCCCTCCATTGCTGGGGAAACCCAAGCCTCCCTCCTGCTCTCTGTGGCTACAGCCATCTTGGTTGGGTTTCTTTGCATATTCTCTCTTGATTGGCTGGTGGATATGGTTTGTGGGAGTAGCAGAAGTATGGTCAATTTGCACATTACTCTTTTATTAGATAGGATGTTCATGTAGAATGATAATCTGGCTCTCACTGTTCCCCTTTTCTAAACCATGCTTCCCCCTCATTTAAGACTCTGCCTCTGTTTTCTGAAAGTTCCCTGAGGGTGGCATTGTGACAAGTTTTCAGAGAATGAAACAGCCTGCAGGAGACTCACACAAAAGCAGAGTGCAAAGCAAGATTTTGGGGGGGAATCCTATGTAGTGATAAACAATGTAAGCAAGAGATGACTAAAAACACAATGTAGTGCCTAGGCAGTTTCACTCAGTTAGAACATTGGCCTGTGGTTTCAATTCCAGTCAAAAGCACATACCTAGGTTACAGGCTCAATCCCAGGTTCCAGTTAGGATGCCTGCAGAGGCAACCAATCAATGTGTCTCTCTCATCAATGTCTCTCTGTGTGTGTGTCTGCCTTTTCCTTCCACTCTCTCTAAAAATCAATGGAGGGAAAAATATCCTTGGGTAAGGATTTAAAAAAGAAGTGGTTACCTTTGGGAAAAGGCAGACGTGATCAGAAATGAAAGCTAACATTTTTATTGTAGATCCAACATTTTGTATTGCTTTAAACCAGCTAGTTTCAATTGGTTTGCCATGACAACTTTTAAAACAGGCAATACCTGACTCTTTAGAGTTAGGGGCACAGACCTCTTTTCCCTTAGATTGTCAAATTAAGAAATGACAACAGTCAACACAATAGCTATCCTGGGTGAATGAGTCAAAATTATACCTGTTTTTTTTTTTTTCAATAGATCTGCAAAATATATTTTTGTTTGCTGTAATGCAGAATTTTAGTAATTAGTTTATGTGATCCATGAAAAGAAAGGGTTGAAAATTACTGTTTTGGTGGGAATGTTGGTAGAGAGATGAAAAGCATATAATCTATTATTAATCTTTGCCAATCATATGCATGTTCATATGCTACGCTGTGTTTCATATATTATATTAAAAAATTTTAAACAAAAGGAGTTGGTCCAAACTCAGAGCAACATGGCAGACCAGACACTCTTCACACTACTAAGATCCTCAAAAAGGTCCTGTGGCCCCTCCTCCCTTGAAGCAAACCAAGGCACAGATGACCCTGTAGCTGGGTCCAAAGACATGCCCTAGAGCTGATTTCTGAGAACCAAGTCTGCACTTCCCACAAGGGAACGGCACACCATGAAGCAACTCTGACTCTCTTATCAATAATTGCAGTTCAGGTGCTCCCACATGTGCTGAAAAGCCTTTCCCCCTCGTCTCTGCTCTGCTCTATTCTCCTGGCATGAAAATTAAATCTTTGCCATGTCAGTCAAGGGAGGAATGCCAAGATATTTGACTGGACCTTTGTCAATATGATGCTGAATAAGAAAAATGTTGTTTCACTGTACCGGCAGGTAACATTTTAAAAATAAAGTAAAACAACAACACTCAGTCCCCTAATGTCAGAATGTGTTAGAGTCTTTTCTGCCTGCTTTTCTCTCCCAGCACTTACAGCACTGTAACTTTGCATCTGTTTGTTTGAATGTAAGTTTTATGATATCAGGCTCTCTCCGTTCAGCAAGGGTAAAAAACATTAAGCATAGAGACTGGGACAATTTAGGCACTTAGGAATAAGTGACATAATGCAGAAATGAACAAATATTTTAGTATAATGAATCAGTATCCTATTAGTCCGCTGTTGCAAATAAGGTGTTTAATTATTACTTTATAAGGAAAAAGTAAGCAATGTTACGAAGTACAATTATCAATGTATGAAACATTCACATATCCTTTTTTTTTTAAAGAATGAGTTGATTGTAGGGAAATGAATCTCAAAATATACATTTCATACATATGTATATATGACATATGTATATAAACATAATCTCATAAGTAGTAAAGTGTTAGTTGTATACTTATTAGTTATACTTATATCTGCCATATTTTATATTTAAAAATCTACATAACAGGAAGAGGTTGATGCATGATTATGAAAATTTTTCTTTTTCTGAGTATTGGTTAAGAAAATTACCGTGTTGTTCATTTTTTTGAATCCTAAGCAAATAATTATAGATAAATCCCAGATTTAAACAGCAAATGTTGACAATCACTTTTGCATAGTATCTATCTATATAAAAGCCAAGCGACTGGAACAATGGAAGGATTGGAACAACCAGTCACTATGACACGCATTGCAGCAGCCAACCAGCCTGATCAGGGCCCCGATCAGTCCCCACAACTGCCCAAACCCCCTCCTCCCATCCCCAATTGACTCCCCACCCCAGACAGGAGTGGGGTCCACTGGCCAACCTCCCACAGCCCCTGCCCCCCCACCAGCCTGGCCCTGATTGGCCCACATCAGTGCTGGAGGCTGGATCCCACCCATGCACAAATTCATGCACCAGGCCTCTAGTCTAGATATAAATACCTAACACAAAGCAAGACTGTATAGAGAGGAAAATAAGTAATTGAGTGATAATTTTTAAATTAGAAACTAATTATAACTAGTTAAAATAGATAAAATAGTTATATAATTATAATTTAAGAAGTATAATGTGGAAATGAGAACATACCACAGATAACTACCACAGGGATAGGTTTAGGAATTGAGTTAAGAACCTAACACCATCCTGGAATTTTATCTTCTAGAGCAGTGTTTCCCAAAGTGTGGTACGTGTACCCTCGAGGTACGGAAGAGTTTGGCGGGGGTACGTGTGCACTGGAGTTTGGTGGGGATATGCACTGCACTGTGCTTAGCTGCACCTAATTCTACGTTCTCATGAGTACGAGGGGTAGTCAGCATTACGAAAATTATAGAAGGGTTACACATATGTCAAAAGTTTGGGAAACACTGTTCTAAAGGATAATTTTAAAAGTTGCTTATATGAAGCATATTAATTTAATAGGAATTAAATAAGGTGTTTAATTATTATCTATTTTTACTTGAGATAGTGCAAGGACAAGTGGATTTGAAAATTAAACTTTAGAAAAATATAAAAATAACAAAAATATAAAAATAAATAAGTTAAACTTTAGGTAGGAGAGTTAATAGAGGGATTTTAAATTTTAATTTGGAATTCAAGAAAGCCTATGATAGGGTGGTTTGAATATAGCTCTATATAAAGCACAGAGTGGTGGTTAATTTTATGTGTCAATTTGGCTTAGATTATGGTGCCCAGGAGTTTGGTGAAACATCAGTTTAGATGTTGCTGTGAAGGTAGTTTTTAGATGTGATTAGCATTTAGATCACTACACTTTGAGTAAAGCAGATTGCCCGGAGTAAGGTTGGTAACCTCATCCAATCAGTTGAAGGCCTTAAGAAAAAGTCTGAGGTTATCAGATGGAGGAGAAATTCTTCTCAAGACTACAACAGAGAAGCCCTGCCTGAATTTCCGGTTGGCTTCCCTGAGGAATTTTGACTGAAGACTATAATATCAACTCTTTCCCAACTTTCTAGACTGCCAGCTTACCATACAAATTGAACAATTGCCAACTCCAATTGCATGAAACAACTCCATAAAATTCCCTCTCTCTCTCTCTCTCTCTCTCTCTCTCTCTCTCTCTCTCTCTCTCTCTCTCTCTCCCCTTCCCTTTCTGACATAACAAGCATCAAGGGTTGCCTCTTATTTTTTCTTGATAAAGCAACATAATAATCACAGGGGAAATGTAAAAACTTTTCAAAGTAGACTTTGAATTTTAATTTCCAAGTCCCAAGCTTAACTGATATCAGCACTGGCCAGGCTAACATTTTTATAAGACAATTGAAAGCAAACATCACAAAGCCTAGACACATGCCTTGTGATTCACTTCTGCCTTTCATCAAAAGATAGCACATGTGACTGTGAACCTATACATTGCAAGTGGCAACTTCTATGCGAGAAGGAGACAGAAAAAGAAAAAAGGCAACTGGGATATTGATGTACATCCTACAGCTTAAATGCACAAAAGAGTTATGTAAGAATGAAAACAAAAGGGAGATCCCCGGATTCTTCCTGGATTACTATATAAAAGATTTAGGATTGTGTAAGCAATTTATTTGCAAAGGAGAACATCTACTATAATAATTTTACAAGGTCAGTCTTTATTAATTCACTTTATTATTTCCATGATTGAAGAGGAATTTGGGTCAGGACAAGAATCCTACTCACCAATTCCTTGAAAGTATCGATATGCCATTGCAGTGTGTGGGGTGGGATTTGTTGAATTTAAGAATCTATGACAACTTCAGGAATAAAAGAGAGTTTAATTTTATAAGGCAATCGTGTGCAACTGTTGTTTCTCAAAGCCATGAACATGAAAACAGTAATGAAGCAAAAATGAAGGAAAAAAGCTTTTAGTAGAAGAAATATTATTTAGTATCAAGCAAAATACTAAAGAAAGAATTGGAATAAACCAGTTCTTAAGAGGAGATAAGAGATAGCTAAGCTAAGAATTTCCATTTTTATTCCTATGATTTCGTTTTTCTCCATCTAAAAGGGAAGGAGTTGGGACTAAGAATTGGGATATCATAAGGAGAGTCACTGATCGAAACCTTTGGATTGAAGAGGCATTGATTTTCCTCCTCAGTTAACTAAACTGCTATTTTTCAGTACTGAGAAGAGGATGCTTGTAATGACAGGTAATGTTCAAGGACACAGATGATAAAATGACCTTACAGGTTGAAAAAGCTCTCATAGGTTCAGATGGGTTCAGTAATGTCTAGGTCCACTTCACCAAAACAAGAGCCACCCAAATGACATTTACAAAAGTGAGCAATGCAATGAGGTCCCCTAAGATTTTTTTCAAATACTCAACCCCAAGTCACTATTTTACTTGTTCCCATATTTTCTTATCTTGTAATTTAAGAGAGGAAAGTGTTTTCCACTTGAGTTTAAAAGTGCAACCAGAGTTTTCCTCAGATATGACTCATCCTCTGTGATAATAATAAAAACTAAAATCAAAGCACTCAGGAGACCAGTGCTCCTGATTCAGCATCCAAGTTAATTCAAGGCTAATAAAGACATTCTTCTACCAAATCTTTTGTGACATGATGACAGAAAAAGACATTTGTATGATCTATAAGCAATCTCAAATAATTGTATGTGTTTGCATAATAAAGTGTTCCACTTATCTGTTGCAACATAACAAATCAAAAACAATGACTGAAAAATTAAGAATTATGGGTTTTTTGGTTTTTTTTTTTACAAATGTGTGGTTGACTGAGCTCAGCAAGACAGTTAGCTCTCCCTATGAGTTTCTCACGTAGTTGGAGTCAAATGGTAGCTGGGCTGGGTCAACTCAAAGCCTCCTTCACTCACATCTCTGGAGCCTGAACTAGAAAAACTCAAACAGCTTAGGGGTGGAACATCTGGGGCTCTGTGACATCATCTATAGAAGCATGTTTGTATGTATGTATGCTCATATGTGTTATGAGTGAGTAGTCTCCCCATGGGTCCTTCCACAGGTGGCTTCACGACAGACCAGTTATATATAGCTGAAAGCTCCCACATCCCGTGTCCCAAGAGGTAATGAAAAGACCATTCATGGCCTTTGCTGAAGTCAAGTAGTGTTGCTTGGGCCACTTGCTTAGTCTTTGAAACAGTGTTAAAGTCCTATGGAGGTTCAAGCGAGGGGTCACATACGGTACTTTTATCTCCCAGAGGGAGAAATGTCAAACCATTTGTGAAAATGTTTTAAAATTATGACATAAAGGAATGAGAATTCAGTTTTTTTGATGTAATATCTGCTATTAGTAGTTGAAGAGAAAAAAAAGAGAGAGAGAGAGATGGTAGGAGACATCTTAAACATTTAGACAAGAAAGAAAGATTAGAAACTAGACTGTGCCTTGAAAAAAGACTAAAATAAATAAATAAACTAAAAAAAAAATGTGTGTGTTTTTTTCCATTCAGTTCTAGCAAAGATCAAATTCTTGTTATTTTTCTTATGTGGTAGTCTCCCCAGTTCTCTTATCTTCAGTAAAATGTGGCTGCACTAATATAGCCTAGCATTCATGCACTTTATAGCCAGGGTTCTAGGAGCAGGCGTGAAATGATGCTGAAAAGAGTAGTGGCCATAAGAGTACAGTATCCATTAGAGTCACATTGGGAGAAACAACACTATTGCATATACTAGCTCAGGAGGGCAGGAGAGGCAAACTTCCTTCTTGCCAATATACTAGAAGAGGGTGACCCTGGAAAGAAGTGAGGAAAACAGGCCTTCGCATTGACTGTGAATTGTGGGAATGGCTGGCTCCTCAAACTACTTCATTTAATCTCACTGGGAAGGATGATGACTAAGACTATAACTCTGGGAAGAAAGAAGTTTCATAAAGATTTCATGTAGATTGGCACCTTAAAGCTGCTATATTCCCCTTTTCAATTTGACTTCTGTTTTTGGTTACTATTTGGCAGCTCTAACTGCAACACAATTTTGTTCCCTCGTGTAAACAATACTTTTAAATTGTGATTAGTTATATAGCAGAAATCATAATTGGAATTATAATATACATTTTTAAATATTTTTTCTGAATATAAAATCAGTAAATGAAGACAGGCACTGAAAAAAGTCTTCACCGTTGAGCTTGTGTATTTGAAAAATTTAACGAGGCACTTGTTTCTTCAAGTTCGTGAAACTCGACAGACTGCCATATTATGATTCAGGGCTTTCTGCTGAGAATATTTCAATGTCATCTGCAAATAAACCTTTATTTTGTAATATAAATGATTTTTAAATAAGAAATAAATTACAAACCTGCAATGCTAGTGTTTCCATACAGCTGTGCCTTTGTGGCAGACGGAGAAAAAGTTCCCTTAAAAAGAAATGACATTACCACCTCCTTCGAGATGGCTGACTGGAAAATACTGCTTTCTGCTTCCCCAGCTAAAAACTCTATCATGACAGGGAAAAAAAATGTTTACAAATAAACACAAAGGAAAATTCATGAGCATGTTGGGGAAAACAAGGATTATTCTACCAGCATCCCACAAATGTAAGTAGTTTTTGAAAGGCGTAAAGTGAATGGAAACAGATTGACAATGGGACATGAGTAATTGAAGAATCTACATACTCCTTGTAGAAAACAGAAATGTTGTCCAAAAAAAAAAAAGGCTTTTCTGAGCAAGATCTTGGAATAATCCCAAATCTGGATAATGAAGCTACAAAGAGTAGGTAATCAGCAATGAAAGAGTAGTTAATTAAAGGATGTGACCAAGGAGCCAATACTATGGTACAATCCCTCTCTGTACCAATGACTGTAACTTTTCTCTAAGTAAAATGCTGAATTCAATGTGTGAGAGACCTGACTACAATCTGCAGGGTGGGAACCACCTTCTCTAGAAAACAAACTGGGAAAACACTCCACTTGGTCACGAACTCTATAAATCCCCTGAGTAATCTCAAGAAACATCTGTAATCCAAAGCAGCTTTGACTGTCAAACAAATGTAATTATCATTTAGTCTGAAAAAATACACTTGCAGTTATTAATTTTGTTTAAAACAGACTCTCTTTAAAATATGATCAAAACAAGAAAACAAAACACTGAAAAAATCTACATAACAGATCTAAAAATAATAACCTAAAGAACAGAAGAAAACTTCAACATGATTATAATTAATATCTTCAGACAAAGATGAAAGGCCATAAAAACCACTGAAAACAATCGAAAGAACAAACTCAGTGCTACTGGTAATATAAACTACAACTGACGAAATAAAAAAATTAATAAATGAATAGCAACTCAGACAGAGTTCATGATTAAACACTGAAGTAGAAGCAGGATCATAGGGAAAAGAGATGCAAAATATTTTTTAAAAATAAAGAAATAAAAGAAGAGATGTACAATAATACCCCATGATAGAAAGAAGCGGAAAATCTTTGAGAGCTAATGAAATGCTCAAGCCTTGCTAGGTCCAAGGACACACTGAGTGAAAGAAGTTGATTTTAAGATACATACACAGGTGAACACACACATAGTCACTCCACATTTAAACTGCTGCAGGTAAATTGCCAGAGTTCTAAAGAAAAAAGAAAAATTCCTTTAAAATGTTCCAATTAGCCAGGGCAATTAGATAAGAAAAAGAAATGAAGCATCCAGATTGAAATAAAATAAATAAAACTATATTTGCAGATGATATGACCTTGTTTACAGAAAGTCCTAATGAATCCACAAAAATACTATTGGACTTCATAAACAAGTTCTGCAGTGCTATAGGATACAAAATCAATGCACAAAATCAATAACATTATACACAATAACAATAAACAAGCTGGAGATGAAATTAAAAAAACAATTCTATTTACAATAGCTTTTAAATATGTTGGAGTAAATTCAGCAAAACTAAATGGAAATACATGCCAGGCTCATGGATTGAAATACTTATTCATGTTAAAATAGTAACAATCCCCAAATTGACCTGCAGATTCAATGTAATATCTATCAAAATAACAGCTGCCTCTTTTTTTTTTCATACATTGCCAAGCTGGCTCTAAAATTCATATGAAAAGGTCAAGGAATCTAGAATAGCTAAAAAATATCTTGAAATAAAAAGTATAAAGTTAGAGGACTCATATTCTTTGATTTTAAAACTTAAAAAGTGGTGTTATCTACAACTATGCTATTAATTAAAGATACATTATATGTTTTAACTGTTGAGAAAAAGCTACCTATTTTCTTCTTGGTAAAGCATTGCCATAACAAAAAACAATGACCTAAGTCTCTAAGTCATTACTAACTAAAAGTAAAAACATACCAATCTTTAATATCTACCGGGGTTTTTCCCATTGTTTTTTTTTTAAAGTTGAAAGTAATTACTGTATGTTAGAATTTGCTTGTAAAATTAATTATAAAACTGAATGTAGACTCCTGAAAATGTTGGTATAGTAAATAAAAATAGAGTGCATAATTATTTTTTTAATGTGGTACTGACATAGAATAAATGAAATAAAATTCAGATTCCAGAAATAAATTCTGATATTTATGATCAATTGAGTTTTCATTGTGCCAAAACAATGGAAGAATTGTCTTTTATCATATGGTGGTTAGACAACTCATTAGCCACAGGCCGAAGAGTGAAATTGGATTCCTGCCTTACACTATAACCAAAATTAACCCCAAAGAGATAAAAGATCTAAATTTAAGAGCCAAATTCTTAGAAAAAAAAATAGAGGTAAATATCCATGACTTTAGATTCATCAATGATTTCTTATATATGATAGCAAAATTACAAGGAAAGAGAGGAAAAATAGATAAATTGAACTTCATAAAAATAAAATGTATTTGTGTACCAGAAGACACTGAGACATAGAGATATTCTATTTCTAAGTACTAATAACATCTCTCTACACTGAATTTGTACATAAAAATGTATATTAGTATTTTTATAATAATTAAAAATTTAAACAACCCAAACGTCCATCAAATAATAAATGGATAGACAAAATATAGTAAACCCATGCAATGGAGTATTATTTAGGCACCAAAAAGTATGAAGGACTGACAAATTGCTATATCATAGATGAGCCTTAAAAACATTATGCATCACATGGCATGCACAGTATAGGCTAATCTATAGGGATGGAAAGTACATTGGTGGTTTCCAGGGACTGGAGGAAGAGGGGAACAGGGAGTGACTGCCAATGGGTATAAGAGGGGGTTTTTGTTTTTGTTTTTTATTTTGTTTTTGGAGAGATGGAAATATTCTGAAAATAGAGTGGTGAAGATGACATAACCTTCTGAATATGTTAAATATTCTTTAAAAATTCTAAAGACATTTTACACACATATCATACTTATATATAATAATTGCACTCAAACACTTAATTGTGCATTTTAAAGGAGTTTTACGCTATATGAATTACATCTCAATTATTTAACATTTTAAACTTCTCAACAACAAAAAATAGTGCCTACAAAAAAAGTCAAATTGACATTATACTTCATATCCACAAGATCAATACTAGAAGAAAATAAATAAGATTTTCAAGCTTCTGAGGGAAAAAAAATTTTTTATAAGATAGTTGTATAGTTGTATACCCAAGAAAAGTAGGACAATATTAAAATATTTTTGTGTTTACAAAGACCAGGAAATTTTTCATCCATAACCATTTATAGAAAATAATACTCCAGGAAAACAAAACAAAAGTAAATCAAATCATTTTATATAATAAAAGCCTAATATGCAAATCGACCGAACCGCTGAATAACCTCCAGAACAACCAGTTGCTATGATGTGCACTGACCACCAGGGGAAGTGCCTGGCTATGATGGCGGCATGGGGCAGTGCCGATGAGCATGCAGTGCCAGGCTAGCCAAGGCAGGTGCAAGCTAGGAGCCCTGATCACCCTGCCAATTACTCCACAGATCTGCCCCGATTGTTGACCAGGCCCAGGGACCCTACCTATGCAGGAATTTTGTGCACTGAGCCTCTAGTAATGTAAATAAGAAAAGATTATGAGCAATGTAAGAAGAAATATGTGTGTCAACATCTAAATATCTCTTGAAGCTTTAAGAAACTTAAAAATAAAAACCTGAGTTGGGTATAATAGTGAAAATGAAAGGTAATATTTTAAAACCAATGTTATATTATTTCAATAAATTATGGAAAGTGGCAGGAGAGTACAAATATACTAAGGAGGGAAGTTTATACTAATTAATTCTAGACCCTCATATACACATATATTTAAATAGTAAGCACAAGCTCTATCTCCAAGGTCTAATGTTAATAGAAGATAGATCCTCCTTCAAAAAAAGTGAAAAGCTGCACAGAATTTTTTTTAAATTTCTCATTTGATAGCATGAGCAAGTTGTAAGGGTAGCCAGGATATGAGAGGCTAAGATCCTGGAGTGCAGAAACTCCCTGCTGTCAGGCTAAAAATCTGAGAATTATCTGTTTCCAGGCAGTGAGGAAACAAATATTGGGGTTTAAGGCAAAGGTGGAGGACATCTGGAAAACATCCCAGTGTTTCAACTAAAATATTAAACCTTAGAATTAAAAACTAACAGGAAATAGAGCAGATCTTAAAAATGTTTAAAACCAACCCTAAAACAGATCATCCATGATTTCATTAAAACAATTATTTCCTACTCTTGTCTGCCTACCAGACGCTAAAGGAAATCACGCATGAAATAGGATAACATCATCCAGAACTTCGACAAATTTTAAATACATGATTTATACCAATAATAAAACATTATTAATTAAGGCAGAGAACCAAGAGAACCACACCCAGTCTACAATGGGCTCCTTGGAGATGCACCAGATGGCTGTCCACATCAGACACCCCCTCTCCATGCCGGATGTCGTGATTTACACTGGATGTCCTACAGTCCACATCAGACACCCCACCCCATGTTCGTGACTGACACTGAATCTATGCCACACACCCGGGCCCCCCCTGGATGTCCCTAGCTCCACACCAGACATTCTGGTAATGCTTTCTCTGTTAGAAAATGTACAAAAGCACATTCAAATTGGAGAGTCTTTATAAAAGTTACACTTTAAAGAAAAAGAAATACAACCAGCAAGTGGTCCACCTATTGGAGTTGTGATTAATATATTCAATAAGATAAAAGGGAAAATGAACATGTTCACCAAGAGCTAAATTATTTGAAAGGAGATCAATGTTTGTTTCTATTATTGAAAGTACAGGAATTGAAACTAAAAGCTCAATATAGGGGGTTCATTAGAAACAGCTAAATCATGGATTGATAAACTGAATTGCAGGTCAAAGGCTGATGGATAAAAGGATATAAAATTCAGAAAAGAATCTTAGGAACAAAGGTTTCAAAAATGGTAATTGGAGTTAAAGATGAAAAAAAAAAAAAAAGAGGCAGAAGCAATAAAGAGATAATGAATGAGAATTTATGAAAGATTTCAACTCATGGATTCAAGAAACCCAACAAATCTCAAACAGAGTAAATATAAAGAAAACTACACAGACATTTCATTGTAAATATTTAAAGAGCAAAGATAAATAAAAATATTAAAGAAGCAGGAACAAAAAGGCTATCTTCAAAGGAGGAAAAATCATGCTGCACCTGAGGTTTTTTTGTTGTTGTTGTTTTTGTTTTTGTTTTACAAGAAAACAAAAAGGGAAGGGAGTAATCCAGAAGAAAAATAGAATAATTTACTTGAAAATTCAGGAAAATGACAAGGCCTACCCTTGAAAATATTTATCAAAGATGAAGACTATAAATACATATTTACAAATAAAATTGAGAAAATATATTCCCAATATATGACATTAAAATATATACCAAAAAATATTCATGTACTAAGAATATGACCTTAGAATGAAGCATAACATTAACAAAATAAAGACCAATAAGAAAATAAAATGGTAAATATGTGGAAAAATAAAATAAATATTAATTGTATAAAATTGTAATAATATTTGGGGTTTTAATTTTTAGAAATAAAACACAAAAGAAATAACATGAAAAGGATAGGTTTACAATGTTTTAAATTTATTTTCATCGTTTGGGAGTGGCAAATGTACTAATTTATATTATTCAACAATGGTCAAGATTATGATCTAGATCACATGTGTCAAACACAAGGCCCGCGGGCCAAATCCAGCCTGCCAGGCCTTGCAATGTGGCCCGCACCGCGCTGTCATCACTGCACTCCGCTGTCAGTTTATGACATTGTCAGTTTATGACTGTTCAGTAAACCATTCGGCCCGCGATTTAGGCTGGATTTTAGATTTTGGCCCCTTCTCTGATTGAGTTCGACACCCCTAATCTAGATTAACGTATCAGTTCTAGGATAACCGCTAAACATGGTCAAAGAATATGTAACTAAATTTCTAATCTAAAAAAATGAAATGAAAAAGAAATCTTGATTGTATAAAAGGTGAAAATAAGAATGTAGAAGTTATGAGAAAACCAAAAAATAAATAGTAAAATGGTAAATTTAAATCAAAATATATCAGGAATTTCACATTAAATTTTTAAAATTAAAAGTATTGAATATTATCACACTGACACACACACAAAAAAACTTCAAATATGTACGACATACAAAAAAAAATAGGTCTTGAATTTAAGGATATGAAAATTTTCCAGTAAATGAATGAGAAAATATATGCCATGCAAATGTTAAAAACATTTAACATTCTTTAAAACAAAAGAAAGCTGGTGTAGCTGTGCTAGTATCAAATTAGACTTTAAGGCAAGAAAGAAACATTACTAAAAATAAGGATGAACAAAAAAAATTATAAAAATGTGAATCAACCAGGAAGATAGAAAGTTTATAAATGTTATGCAAGTAATAAGTTTAAACTATTTCAGTAATGGTTGAATGTAAAAGGAAAAATAGAGAAATCCTTTATCATAATGGGATATCTATCCTATCTATATTATTATAAAAGGCCAGTGGCTGTAACGCCAGAACGCTGGAATGACCAAACCACCAGTGATCAGGAAGTGCATGGAGCACCTCTCAGTCCCTACCCCCAGGCAGCGGGCCCCTCGCAGAGGCCGGGCAGGGGTGGCAGCTCACATGGCATGGGCTACTCACACACTGCAGGTCCAAGGTCCTGCTGTGCCGGTGGGTCTGGGGTTTCTCATGTTTTTGCATTCTGGGCCTCTAATATAATATAAGCCTAATATGCTAAGTGTCTGATCCTCTGTTCAACTAATCAAAATGTACTGTACTAATGATATGCTAAAGCCTCTCAACTGCTTGCTATGACGTGCACTGACCACCAGGAGCCAAACAGTTGACTGACTGGTTGACCAGTCATTATGATGTAGATTGGCCACCAAGGAGCAGACATTCAACCTTAGGTTAGCTTGCTGCTAAGGTCTGGCCAATTAGAATTGAATGAGATGGGCCAGATACACCCTGGAGCCCTCTCACTATCCCTCCCCAAGTGGCCAACTTCCCACATTCCTCTCCGGCCCAATTGTGCACTGGTGGGGCCCCTTGGCCTGGCCTGTGCTCTCTCACAATCTAGGGCCCCTCAGGGGATGTCAGAGAGCTGGTTTCAGCCTGATACCAGAGGCCAGGCCAAGGGACCCTACTGGTGCAAAAATTAGTGCATTGGGCCTTTAGTATATATATAAAAAGCCTAAGTGACTATCTGATGTGCAATGACTACCACAGGGCAGATGCTCAGTGCAGGAGCTGCTGAGCTATGGGGACTTAGCAGCTGTGGTTCTCAGGTGACTCTGAGAACCAGAGAAGAGGGAGCCCAATTCCAGGGGGCATTACCCGAAAACCGCCCTCTCACAATCCAGGACCCATCAGGCAATGTCAGAGAGCCAGTTTCAGCCTGATCCCTGCAGGCCAGGTCAAGGAACACCACTGGTGCACAAATCCATGCACTGGGCCTCTAGTTTTAACATAATTCTCTAACAAACCAAACAAAAATCAATTTCATAAAGAGATAGAATACTTAAATAACATGATGAATTCAGGCGATTTATATGGAGCACTACACATGACAAGTGCACTCTACATATAACTTGCAGTTGCAGGAGAAACATATACCAAAATAAAACATATGCAAGGCAATAAAGCTAGTCTCAACAACATTTTAAAAATTGAACCATAGTGGAATTAAGCTAGGAATAAATAATAACAAGTAGAAAAACAAAACAAAAAAAACAGCACAAACACATTAGAAATCAAGCAATGCATTTCTAACTAACATCTGAGTCAAATAGTAAACGTCAATAAAAATTAAAATATTTTAAAACTGAATGATACTGAAAAGAATACAGGTCATAAGTCAAAGACAGATAAAACTCAGACAGACATTAAAAAGAATAGATTTCCGTTCTCAGGATTTGTTGATTTTTCACAAGGTGACTAACTTTATAAGAAGGAGAAATCTTTACCCTCAACTCTCTCTGGTCTTTAGTTTTCCTCTGGTTGAGGGAGGCAGGCAAGGTGGGGAACTGTTTGGGAAATATTATTATTACTTAGAAAACACTTTGTTTGGTTGTCACGCTGAAGAGGGTTTTTGCTACTTTATGCTTTTTCAGCGCTCATTCTCATTTTCGCCATTATGACCCTTGGGAAGCAGTCTTGTTTGGTTGGTTGGCTTGTGAGGCTTTTGCTTATCTTTAGGGAATTAGTGCTTTTTCACTACATCGGTTTGTGGAAATGGTGGATCTGACAGCACTTCACTCCTGATTGTGAAAGTGACTGGCCATGAAGATTTCAAACTCCAATGACGGGGACACATTTTGCCATTCTCACAGTATGTCAGAAAGAAAAAAAAATCCTAACCTTACTCCTCTTCGATGGCTTTTTCTTGGGTATGGTGTAAGACTTTATCCTTCTCTTGGCACCACTAAAGTATGTCTTTGAGTGGGATGAAGCGAAAGCTCCCTTTGAATGCCAAGGTCAGATAGGGTACAGCCAACTCCCAGGTCTTTTTGCCAGCAAAGACCTGATTTGCTAATCAGAAGGGATTTTTTTTTTCTTATCTCAAACTCCTGACTTAGACATTTGTAAATATCTGTATCCTCCAGTAGCTACGCTTGCGGGTGGTGGGAAAGGACATGGGTTTGACCCAAGGGAGCAGAGGGCAGGAGGCGGAAAGGCTTCTGACCAAACTGCATCAAAGGACAACACACCTCATACTGTGCTTAAAATACATTTAGTCATAAAACACTTTGAAAAATCTGAAAAACATTATTTATTTTCTCTGTCCCTGGAGGAAAACTATACACTTGCAATTACAACTTTTGCGTATAATTTCAAAGCATTTCCAGGAATGCATCATGTCTATTTATGAACATTGATTTCAGACCTCTGATTTTAACACCCACAAAAAAAGAGAAAGAATAAAATTATGAAAATGAAAACCATCATGGGAAAGAATAGCAATCCATAGTTCTTAACACACCAACCCACTTAAAAGCTCACATTTTTTCAGTATCTTCCCAGACTCAGCACTCAACACCTTAATACCATGTATTGTTCTCTCTCTACTTAAAGAACTGTCATCAACAGTGCCTTTCATTTTTTCCAGGTAGCACACCCACTGAAGCAGGACAGCGAAAAGAGAAGAGAGAAAGAGAAGTTTCAGCACATTTAGGATCATGCACTTGATAAAACTGTTTTCTTAGCCAGACAAAGTGTGAAATTCTTTTCATGGTTTTTAGTCTAAGTAATTGGATCAGATCACCATTCAGCACGTCGCCCAGAGCTGTTCCATTATTCTGAGTGCTTCCCTGAAAATGTTCCCTCCCTTCCAACTCCGTCTCCGCTGATGGAACAAGAAGATTAACAGGATTAGGTGTCTCTCTTTTTCCCCCCCTTTTACATGTGACAAGATTCTATTAGCTCACCTATTGGGAAGAGGTCTGTGTTATATATATATTTTTAAATATGGTTTATGTTATTGCTCTGCTCTTGGCAGGTTCAGGTTTTTTCCTACACACCACTATCCCTTTATAAAACTCTATAAATCTTAATAATGTAATACTTATCTTTTAAACTTTCTCCATATCTAATTTGGTAAATGCTCCCCCCGCCAAAAAAAAAAATGTCATCTGACTACATTTATTAGCATCTACTTCCACTCCCTAACATGGTAATTAATGGACCAAAAGATTATGACCTCGGAAAGATGCATCCTTAATTAAGAAAATATTTTTTCCTCTGGATTTTCCACATCAAGCCCCAAACTAATTATTTCTGTACCGTTCAGGTAAGCTATTGATTTGAAGAGAAGGGACGAAAATAGAGAGGAAAGAAAAACAAAACAAAATGTTTAAGTACCTTCTGTTTCAAGGTACGAAAAAATGCCTTTTTTTTTTTCTCGTTGCATCATGAAGTCATCTCTGCGATAAAATTTTATAATCCAAATGGCCTCTACCCTGACTAGGCTAATAGTAAACTAGTTATTGATGGCATTGTTGGTCAGATTCAGCTGGCTCAGGGTGTGGATAATATAAATAGAAAGATGTTATCTTTTTCCCTCCTCCTGATAAACTCTGTCTTAATTTTTGGCTTCTAGAAAGATCCCTTATTATATTTATGTGCTTCCATACTTAGTGAACTTGAATATGCACTTATGTTTCTGTAATTTATCTGATACTCCTGAATATTCAGTATGGAAAGTATGTACAGAACATTTGGTCTTACCATATTGTCAGAAACAGGACTCCGAATATATTTGTCACAGGGTCAGTTCTCTATGTTCTAAAATTTTCCTTTAATCTTACAGATCTTTTACTTGGGAAATCATCAAGATTCAGATGGGAAGGCTTTTAGGGTTAAAATTAAAGGCCTTTCCTCATTTTCAGGAGAAGTTATGGCCCCTATTCTTTAGTAGAACTCTTTGGAAATAGGAAGATGACAGATACTGGGTGAATTAATAACTTACTGCCTTTGAGAAGAGAATCAGATAATATCCTGAAGAAAGTAGAGCCTCCAAATTATGAAATGGTCAAAATGCAGTATTCAGAGCAATTTATTATTTTAAATATATTTTATTGATTTTTTTACAGAGAGGAAGGGAGAGAAAGGGAGTTAGAAACATTGATGAGAGACACATCAATCAGCTGCCTCCTGCACACCTCCTACTGGGGATGTGCCTGCAACCAAGGTGCATGCCCTTGACCAGAATCAAACCTGGGACCCTTCAGTCCATAGACGGACGCTCTATCCACTGAGCCAATCCAGTTAGGGCTTAGTGCAATTTAAATGAACCCTGAATTCAATGCTTTTCCTCCAGCTCCTTCTCATGCTTACGTCTTTTCTTACTGTTTTGAGTACAACTCCAGGTGTCGATCTCTTTCCCTAAATGAATGTTCTCACCTCAAGTATTTATCTCAGTGGTTTATCTAGTTTTAGAAAACAAGATTCCCTTTAACCATTTGAAAAAGTTTCTCTGGATGCTGCCTCCCCTTCACACCTCATCTTCCTTCCATTGACAGATATAGTTCTTATTTCCATAATTTAATTATGTGGGCTGGTCAGCACTGGGTCACTTACCTCCAGGTTGAAAACAAGAAATAAATGGTTATCTTTCCTAGATCCTGAATTCTAAGGATGGTAGGACATATTGAGCTATACGTACAATGTTATCTATAGTGCTGGCTCAAAAAATAGAGAGGTAGCTACAAGCATTTCCACTCATTACACACCCAGTACAATGTAAACTGTCGTAATATGTGTATAAGTGAGATTTTGATAGCTTTGTAATTCATTTGTGTCTATTTCTAATATTAAATTCTGAGAGGAGAGTATCCATTCATTCTTCAACAGCTCCTCTTGGAATTTTATGAGATTGCTATAAATTTTGTAATTCAGTTCTCCACCAAAATTAGCTTTGCTGTGGAGTAGATAGACCATATTGAGTTTAAAAGGCCAGAGAACTGAGATCACGTACAGAAACATGCCATCCGCCTTAGCAAGGGGAGTATAGGCATTGCGATGAGCCACATCCCACTTGTCAGGAGATGGAATCAAATCAATCAAGAAGCAAGTCCTCCCACTTGCACCAGACAGCTCAGGAGAGTCTCCCAAAGGCCAGCAAGATAAGGGTGAGAAATCTACTTTTACTTCTACTGAAGTAAGAGAGTCCTGAGAAGAAAAGCAAATAATTCTGAATACACACAAATGTTCATAACAACATTCTGATTTGTCAAAGGCATTTGTAAAACATTTTTTAAAATTTTACAAGATTATCCAGCATTGTGATCTTTAACTTTGGTGCCTCTTGAGCCAAAAAAGGATACATTTTAGAGTATATTATATTTTAAAAAAAAAAACAGCTATAACAATAGACATCCATTAATGTTGCTATTAAATGTGCCTTCCAGAAAGGTGGCATTTACCTTGTGGCACATTTAGCATCTATCAGGCAACTTCTTCTAATCCAAAGTAAGACATTCCTAAAACATCAGGTGTATCTACAAATTCTCTGATTCAACCGACCTACAACCTTCAATGTGTTGCTGCTGCCGTCAAAGGTGAATCTGTAAAACAAGGACAAGAAAAGAGAAAAGACAATGAGGAATTTTCTAACTTCTCTGGGGAACTCATTTGGGCTGAGAACTTTTTGAACTGACTCACATGCCTCAAGCACAAATGCTCCTCCCTTTTTCCCCAGCAGCAGATTGAGACCAGCTTATAATCAGCTTTAAATTGCAAACACAGACAGAAATTTCCTAACACCTAGTTTGACTTGTTGAGTATTGAGCCAAGAAGTTTTTAACAAGATTAGTAAGGTGCCATGTAAAACAAAATTTAAAAGTGTCCATCTAAGATCTTTTGAAATTTAAGTTTATTATAAGTTTTTCCAACCCTGAAGGGAGACTTCAGCCAAGCTGGTAGGTTCTATAATGAGTACATTTCGGGGGAAATGGTTATTTGATAAATCAATCTGTTGAACTTAGTGGCGGAGGTCTAGAAACCAGTTCTTCAAATAAAGATCAACAACTACCATTTTTATATGTGGTCATTACTTTACGGGTGGGGCCTCCTTACCTTAGAGTCTGCTATAACATAGATTTAAATATTTTGAGCAGAGAAAAAAATACTTTGAAAATGTGATTTGCTTCTTCAGGAAACTTGATTAACTCCACAGGCATGTAGACTCAAGGTTTACTTCATTTTATCTTCAGGGAGGTCAGTCATCTTCTATCCAAGATTATAGACTGATACTTCATGGGCCAAATAAATCAAATTTGATATTTGTCCTTCACTAAAATGGCTTCACTCTCAAAATTGATGATTTGATTGTCTCACTAGTTTTTATTCTTAGAAAACATTGTATAAGCCTTCCCAGGAAAACAACTCATAATCATGATGACCTCCAATCCTATTCTATTTCCTCCTTTCTTTTCTTTATTTTTTTTCTTCTTCAGGTTGGAATATATGGCCTACCATTACATCTCTCTCTTATAAAGATACTTATTGTCTCTCTTTATCCCTCAATCATAGTCACTTAGAAAACATAAAGCAGATGTTAGTTTCTTGATCATCTGACATCTTTATGTCCACACTCATATGGCTGTGAATTGCTGAATCACATAAAAGGAGATTCATTGCAAGCCAAGAGTCCAAATTCATCTTTTAATAAAATTATCTCTCTCTCTCTCTCTCTCTCTCTCTCTCTCTCTCTCTCTCTCTCTCTCTCTCTCTCTTTCTCTCTCTCTCTCTCTCTCTTCCCTCCCCCCCTCCTCCTCCTCCTCCTCCTCCTCCTCCTCCTCCTCCTCCTCCTCCTCCTCCTCCTCCTCTTTCTCCTCCTCCTCCTCCTTCTCTTCCTCCTCCTCTTCTCTCTCTTTCCCTCTCTCTCTTACCCTCTCCCTCAGGGTGTGTGTGTGTGCCCATGAGAGAGAGAGAGAGAGAGAGAGAGAGAGAGAGAGAGAGAGAGAGAGATCCCTTTAACACATCCTTGGTATTTAGAAAAGTGTGCATATTTTGTTCCTTCTACTGGTTACATTTATAAACCTGCTTCAACAACTCTTTTTCTATGATGAAACTTACTCCACACCTTGGAAAGACTATCTAATTGTCTTTTTCCTCACTCCTCAAACTCTGTACTTCCTTTTTTCTGCTGAGCACATTACCTAGTACTTCACTGAGACAATCCTTAGACAATATCTGATTTTATTTCCTGCTTTTTAACCCAGACTTTATTTGCTTCCTCTTGTGAAAATAGAGAAACTACCTTTTTCCTAGCCAATGAAGAATCTTCCCATCTCAGCCTTTCAAAAGGCTTTCCTGGAGTGACCCCTTCTCTCTTCTGAATAGTTCATCTCTGTTGTTACTGGATCTTTTTCTTCCCACAAAGAACCTCCAGTATCTACCATAAATAAAAATAAAAAGGAAGAAACTTTCTTGATTTCTTTTGTCCTCCAGATTCTTGTACATTTCTCTGCTCCTCCTAAAGGCCAAGCTTTTATGTTGCCTGCTTATTATCTCTAATCTACAATTTTCACTACTTCTCTATTAATTTCAGTCTGTCTTTTCCCCTTACCACTCCACTGAAAGGGACTGTGCCAAGGTCATCAATTACCTACATATTGTCAAATCCAATAGGCTTTATTCATTCTACTACATGAAAATAGAAGCTGAAACAGCTGACTACTCCTTGCTTCCTAAAAAGCTTTCCTCTTAAGGCTTTGCCTATACTATCTGTTATAGACTTAATATTGCTGTCAACCCAAAATTAATATGTTGAAGCCCAAATCCTCAGTGTATCTCTGAATCTGGATATGGATTCTCTAAGGAAGTAATTAAGGTCAAATGGGGTCATAACTGTGGGGCCTTGAATTGATAGGATTAGTGTCCTTATAGGAAGATCTCTCTCTCTCTCTCTCTCTCTCTCTCTCTCTCTCTCTCTCTCTCTCTATCTCTTTCTCTCTCTCTATCTCTGTGTGTGTGTGTATGTGTATTGGTGCCAGACAATAGAGGTTAGAAAAATGAACCACATCTCTCTACTTATAGATTTTTGCATTCCAATGAGCTATTGTGTTTTAATAGCATAATAACGAAAATGAATTTGCAACTGTGATAATTGCCACAGAAGAGACCTATGTGGTTCCATGATAATGTCTAACAGGTGGGGATAGTAGGGATTCTGTTGTAGACATGCATGAGGTAGATAATATTCTAATAGTCGGTGATAGCCTTTATCCAGGGTAGATGTCAAGGGTAATGAGAAAGAACTACAGATTCATTCAGAGTCTGAAGTTTAAAACTATATGAAATATCCTATACAATAAGAGAGGAATATGCTAATTAGCTGGGACGCCCTCATGAGTAACGTCTGGCAGGAGTGAGTGGGCATGGCTCCATGCCACCTGAGACTGCGTCAAATAAAATAAAATGCGTTCACATGCCCCAAGACAACAGAGTTCAAGGAGGAAGGGCTCCAGTTTTGTTTCTCACATCCAGATAGGAGGACTCCCTGGGGCAACTCTCCCCTCCCCCACCCCACCCTCCCACCCGGAGCCCTGAGCAGGACGAGCACTCCGCTACAGCTCAGAAGCCCTGCGGGGAGGCGAAATGAAGTGCTTTCCCTCTGAGATTCCACTCTCCCTGGGAGTCTAGCACGGTGGACACTCTCCCTAGGAACCCAGAAATCTGTCTCCCAGGGCGACTGCACAGCAGTGAGGCCTGATGAGCCATGGAGAGGGCCTCTAACACAGCTGCCATAGTTGAAGTCACCCTCGATGGAGGAGCAGGGATAACAAGGATCAGAGTCAGCCATGTCAGCAATGGAATCCCAGCTCCCTGCTGAATGACTAGAGCACACAGACCTTAACAGTCTGCAGGCTCCCACAGAGAGCAGACAGCAGGGCCCTGTTTGCCCCTAGCCATTGAGGCAAGGGGCAAGGAGACCCCCACAGAGAACAAACAGCAGGGCCTGCAGCAGCATCCAGAAGGCAGGTCTGCAGAAAGCAGAGAACCATGGGGAGTGGGCCTAAGCCATCAGTAGGACATCCCCTGAGGGCTTCCAGATTGGAAAGGGTGCAGGTCAGGCTGAAGGAACCACCCTCACTGCCCCATCATGCATGAATTTAATGCACCGAGCCTCTAGTTTTCTTTATAATAAACAAAAACAGTTCCCTTTGGTTTCTAAAAATCTCTTTTTTTAGAGGCACACACAGAAAGTTATCCTTTTACTTCAATGCTGAAAAATCAGAACCCACTCATTATAATAGCTGAAACTGCAGTTTATTGGAATAATGTGCAATCTAAAATGGATAAAGAAGACATCATGAATGCTCAACACTCAGTCCAAAAACTCTTTTTGTAATGAAAGCTAAAAGCAAGTCCAAATGTATTTTGCTTACTTGTCCAAATATGGTCCTCTCTACCAAAAATCATAAAAGTGGAGACAGAGAAGTAAGATATAAACATAAAACATCATTTTAATAACTTTGCTCACTGAAAACAAAATTTCTTTGTTCATCAGTGGGTAATAACAGAATTCCTTTTTCATTCTCTTTATAGACATCACCAATGAAGATATACATTCCTAAATGACTATTTTAAATGTCTGTTTAATAAATAAAAGCCATACACAGCATACAGAAAAATAATCTCTTGCTCCTGGAATCACTTTCATGTTATGACACATTTCAGAATCTGGGTTTATGGAACTGTCCAAATTCCCATCATAATCATAGAATAATGAATCCCTCTGGCCAGGTAGCCTCAGGCTCTAAAATGGAGTGTTTGTTTTCAGGAGAAAAAATGAGTGGACACAGACACAATGTTAATGGATAGCTTAATCCACTCCTTGTTTTTCTTTGTTTTTATTAAAATGTTCTGTGACTGTATCGGCAGTACACACAGTTTTTATACCAAGTGGTAAAATTAAAAGTAAGAAAGCACATTTGCATCTCTGCTAAGAAATTTTTGTTATTGAAAAAAAGTATAAGCTTTATCTTAGAACTAATCACTTTACAATTTTATAAAACTAAAATGCTTTCATCTTACACTGAAATTTGTAAATATAATTCATTTTCTGTTTACACAAAGGGGAGGTTTGTATCAAACAAAGCAAGCAAATAGAGGCCCTTTACAGCCTTCAAAAAACTCAGAGTCTTAATAGTAGCCTCATAAGTCTCTACCTTATTTATTAGTTTATGAGATTTTAATCTTAACTAGATCACTTATTTAAATATATGCAGGCATTCTGTCACAAAATGAAATTTTCTGCTATTTGAAAATAACACAAACTAAAAATGTTCTATACAATATTGCTCAATTTTAGAGCTGGATTATTAGACATTTTATATAGACTAACAATAACACTTGTCTAGTGTTTATGATGTGTGGGCCACATAGGTTAACTCATGTAAACCTCACCACACACTAATAAGATGGTATGTCTGGCATACCCATTTTACAGATGGAAAAACTGAATCCTAGAGGCTGTAATGAATTGCTATAGGCACATCGTTGGGTCCTGACAAAAGGAGCAGGTTGGAGGGGTCTCAATGGGATTTTGAAAACTAATTTTATGCTGCCATGAAACCACATCAAACAAGTAGGTCCAGCCAGCACTTTTTTGGCCCATTTTATTTCTTTAATTATCTGATCTATTCTAGCCAAACAGAGATATCCCAAAAATGTCAGACAAAAAAAAAAAATGCCATTCTTTCCTGCCTTCTCTGTCTCTGTCCAGGTATTTATTATTTGCTATCACATACAATACTGAAAAATTATAATTGTAAGAATTAGCTCAGGGCTCCAAGCGTCTCTAAGGAGCTACAGTACTTTGAATCCTGCTTTAATTGCAGAGTTAAAGAAATTCTTTACATCCTACAAACAGAAAACTTGTCAGAGAATTTGAGCAACATTTCAAAACAGCAACTTACATAGATGTAACTCTATTGTGCTATTAACATAGCCATGGTCAAGAAGAAATATATTTCATCCTGAAGTTTACACAAAATCAGTTGTGACTTTATTTTTCCTTCTAATTCTTCAACTCATAGCCACCTCTCTATTGCTCCGTCTGATTGCTGTTCCTAAGGTTGATCTGTTCGCCTGGTTTGTTTCATAGCCTAGGGCTGCTCTGCAATGCAGGCAATTGGCTTCCAGATGTCCTTAGAGAATTTCTCTCCTGCCCTGTTTGCAGTTACCCTGTTCATCCCGTAATAGAGCTCTGCCATCTATCCTGGGCACATTTCCAGCTCTCCTGAAACTGAATTACATGAGGTATAGCCTCCAAGTTGTACTCATTCAATGCTACAAATGGTTCTTGGCTGACATTGATAAAATTCCTCAAATGTCTGATGGGATATTGGTGACAAAGATAAATCTCATAGGCATGTGTGCAGGCAGGCGTTTGTGAGAGTTGAGAAAAGTAGGTAAGTTTGAAACTTTAGCATATAAGTCACCACTAGATGAACATTTATTTCGACTGCTATCAACATTTAATTCTTTTCTGTTTGAATAATGACAGCTGTGTATGTTATTTGCTTCAGCAAGTGCCAACCACCATGATATAATAATGTTGACTTATTAAATGAGATGGTATGTAGAATGTTTTAAAATATCTGTTATGTAAGGCTAACTTCCCCGAGATCTTTCAGTTCTTAGTAAAAATGCATATATATGCATATATATATATATATATATATATATATATATATATATATGCATATATATATATATGCCTAAGCGATCATCGCAACTGAATGGACAACTGAACAGGCTGCGTGAGGCGACCAGGCCCACAGGGGGTCAGTGAGGGGTGACCAAATGACTGAGCATCAGGCTGCATGGGGCAACCAGGCCAGTAGGGGGGGTCAGTGAGGGGTGACCAGGCTGGCAGGGAGGGACAGTTGGAGGCAACCAGGCCAGCAGGGGGGTTAGTGAGGGGCAACCAAATGACCAAGCAGCAGGCTCCATGGGGTGACCAGGTTAGCAGGGGGGTTAAGTAGAGGCAACCAAACAACCAAGCGGCAGTCTATGTACAGCAATCAGGCCCGCAGTGGGGAGTCAGCTAAGGACAACCAGGCTGGCAGAGGGGAGCAGTGAGGGGTGAATAGGCCAGTTGGGGGGCATTTGGGGGCAACCAGGCCGGCATAGAGGGAGGGCAGTAAAAGGTGACCAGGCTGGCAGGGGGCGGGGAGTAGTTGGGGGAAATCTGACAGGCAGGCAGGTGAGCAGTTAGGAGCCAGTGGTCCCGGATTGTGAGAGGGATGTTCTACTGCCGGTTTAGACCTGATCCTAAACCGGCAGTCTGACATCCCCCAAGGGGTCCTGGATTGAGAGGGTGCAGGCTGGGCTGAGGTGACCCCCCACCCCACCCTGTGCACAAATTTTGTGCACCAGGCCTCTAATTGTAATATAAAATATATAGTAATCATTGACTCATTATCTGTCTTCCTCCTTATGCCATAAGTTCTAAAGGACAGGACAAATAAAGAGATAAATAAGTAAATGATTAAATGAACAAATGTATCCTCTCATCCCACTTATGTTAAAGTTTATAGAAAACTACAATTAATATTAGATATCATTATTCGTATTATTATTATTCTTTGTTACCCAGAACCTAGTCAATTACCAAACTGCTTATTTTACCACCTAATTTTTTTTAATAAAATATATTACCTCTTCCCTCCTGTACTTCTGAAATCCAAGCCTTTTTCACTTGGATCCTAACTTTAGTGCTTTCCCTTTAAAATTCAGTTTGCATAAAACCACAGGGCTATTTGCTTTTCCAAAATGCAAATTAAATCATGGCATGCTCCTCCATGGATTCCATCAATGGCTCCCAAATGGTACAGAAGACGTCTCCAGCCTCACCTCACCTGTTGGCCCAGCCTCATCCAGCACTCCCCTTCTCACGAGGTCACCGCTAAGAGCAATGTTCCACCGGGAACCAGCTGCCACGGTCCTTGGCTCTACAGCAGTAGTTCCTAATCTGTGGGTGCTGACCCACAGGTTGAGAACCACTAGCAAGGTCACCTGAGACCATCGGAAAACACAGATATTTACACTACGATTCATAACAGTAGCAAAATTACAGTTATGAAGTAGCAACGAAAGTAATTTTGTGGTTGGGGGTCACCACAACATTAGGAACTGATTAAAGGGTCTGGGCATTAGAAAGGTTGAGAACCGTTGCTCTAGCCCTTCATTTCTCAGCTTTAAGGGTTTCCTCCTCCGGAGAGCACTCCACCTCTCTTTGGGTGCTCCCACAGCAGGTGTCCCTCATCCTGTCACATGTGGCACCTTCACTCTTTTTTTCAGGAGATACTGCTGTGCTAGTTCCAATTCCCTGACAAAACAATTCCCTTCTTGCGCATAAATATTCCTAATTCACCTTTACCCCCATCACTTCACAAAGTGCCTGACTCACAGGAAACACAGAATGAATGGAGACCAAGCTCAGCACTTCACAACATTCGACCTTGTAACAAAGTGCAACTTTCTGTTTATAAACTACCAAAGTAGTGAATCAAATTAATCTCCCTCATGGTGGAGTTGCCTAGTTTTTGTACTAAACAACAAACTGCGTGGAGGGTGCTTAAACCACCTTCCAGTTCATGAGAGGTCATCGGCTTTTCCTGGAAGTTGTACAGGTAATAATTCGCTAACCAAAGTTGACTATATAATTGGTATGTCTTTGCTTTAGTAGAAAAAAGTCAAATAAATTATTATTTTAAAAGGGTTTTTTTCCCCCCCTGTATTTCAGACCTCCACACATGTTTAAAATTAAACATATTTATTACCTCATAGCTCAACTTATTAATAGTTAAAAAGGTAAAATCTGCAAAAGCAGAAAATTGGTAACCAGAGTTCTCCTTCCATTTTTGGCCAGCACATTGACCCCCATAGTCAGAAGGAAAATGCATGTGGATTCTGCCTATTGAGGATCTATCTGCTTCATCCTAAATCTGCCCTCAGTCGCAAAGGTTGAATTGAAAGAAAAATTGCAAGGCACTTTGATCAGAGTGAAAATGGTAAATTATTGGCTAGAACTTACGCCGAAAGCAGGCTCTCCCCACAGACAAGGGAGAAAGTCAAATTCAAATCCTCTAGTCTTTTGCATCTCACATGTAATAGGTATGCATTGTATAGAAATCCACCAGCATCACAAATGGACTAAAATCACTCTATTAGATAAGTCCCTCGATAGGCCTAAGATTCTATATTAAAGGGAATAACTGAGCATCAAAAGAAGATGATTGTGGGTCTAACACATAAAATAAGAAATGACATGAAGTGTCACTTATTAAATCTGAACTAGACACATAGGGGGACACCACCCTACTCACTGAGTGATGGTGACAATGAGGCATTTGTGACAGGCCATTGAGGTCTAAAATGAAACTGAGTTATTACTAAATAAAAGGATCTGCTTTCATTGTTGAATTCATACATATGAGACAAACTAATTATATTGAAGGTTATATGTGAAGGTCAAAGAATAAAATTGAAGCACTTTGCCTATTGCAAGGACTTCCATTGGCTCTGGAGAGTAGATACCTCTTGGATTTAGTGGAAGTTGAGCTCTTGTTCATGACAGTATGAAAGTCAACATTCCAAGGAAGTACAGAGAGCCAGAGGACATGCGTTGGAATTAAGTATTGCTATATCCCACAGCAAAACCCACTGCTGCAAACATCTCTAATCCATTACATCCTGCCCCTTGGTATTTGCCCTGTGTATTAGTCAAGGTTCTCTAGAAAATATATTTTGATATATAAAAATGGGGAATTGGCTCACATGAATTATGGAAGCTGAGAAGTCCCATGTATGCCATCTGTAAATTGGAGACCCAGGAAATCCAATGGTGTCACTCTAGTCTAGGGGTGTCGAACTCAATCAGAGAAGGGGCTAAAATCTAAAATCCAGCCTAAATCGCGGGCCGAATGGTTTACTGAACAGTCATAAACTGACAATGTCATAAACTGACAGTGGAGTGCAGTGATGACAGCGCGGTGCGGGCCACATTGCAAGGCCTGGCGGGATGGATTTGGCCCGCAGGCCTTGTGTTTGACACATGTGCTCTAGTCCAACTCTGCAGGCCATAGGACCAAGAGCACAGATGTGTGAAGGGCAGGTGAGGACTGACGTCCAGCTCAGCAGTCAGGCAGAGGTCAAGTTCTCCTTTACCCCAAAACTAGTGAGTTCTGTTCAGGTCTAAGGATTGGGTGAGAGCCAACCACATTGAGAAGGGCGATCTGCTCTACCTAATCTACTGATTAAAATGCTAATCTCATCCAGAAACACCATCACAGACACACCCTGAATAATGCTTAACCAAATGGCTGGGTGCTTTCTGGCCCTGTCAAGCTGACACGTGAAATTAAGCTCCACACCATTTAAGCTTCAGGATGTTTTCTCTGGATTGCCTTGATTATCCCACTGGTGAACCCATGCCTCCTAACACCATCATTACTGCCTCATTTCTCTCTCTCCGGCCAGGCTCTTTTAAATTTTTTTGTGTTTGTTTAACAACTCTACAAATAAACTATTATCTTTTATTGTGCAAAAGAAAAATAACACAACATATATATATATATATATATATATATATATATATATATATATATATATAATAAAATATACCAGCCAAAGCAATTGGTTCAGTGTCTCTCTTTCACATGGGAACAGCCCATAGAGAAAAAACATTGCATCCCACAAATTTTTTTTTTTTCATTTTTACTAACAGCACATGATGCTCCATTCTTTTATGTATAATACTAGAGGCTCAAAGCACAAAATTCATGCAAGAGGCTCAGCCCTGGCTGTGGCTGCCTCCACCCTTGTGGCACCACCCACTGGTCATTCCAAAAGGTCATTTGCCATCCTGTCTAATTAGCATATTAGCATTTTATTATATAGGATCACACAATATATAATGCCATACAATACACACAATATTCCTTCAACAACCACCAACTTATTCAATTGGTGTTATAAATTCTTATTTTTCTGTATTTACTTATTTTATGTTTATTCACATATTTTTCTGCTTATATCAATTACAGAACACATTACTGCAAATTCAATTACTAAAATATTGTAAAGGAAAATATATTTTAAAAGTAAAACATTGGTGACCCTGTTGCCACATAATTTGATATTGGGATGTTCTGAATTAATATATACTTTTTTTGTTTGTATTCTAAATATTTTTATTGATGTTTAGAAAGAAAGGAAGGGACAAAGATAGAGAGATAGAAACATCAATGAGAAACATCATTGATTGGCTACCTCCAGCATGCCCCCTACTAGAGATTAAGCCTGCAACCCAGGCTTGTGCAGGGACCAGGAATCGAACAGGTGAACTCTTGGTTCCTGGCCATTGAACCACATTGGCCAGACTGAATATGTAGCTTTGTGTAACCATTGCATCTAACAATGGCTGTAGGTCTCCCAAATTTTTTTGAAGGATTTTCTTTTTCTCCTTGCACAAATAATGTATTAGAAGCCTGAAAAGGACTTACCTTTTCACCAGTTTTTATTTAGTTTTTCTGCATTATCATACTGTAAATTTGATTATAAATGCCTATCCACAGAATGTCTCCTTTCCTAAATGAAATATTAATAAAGAAGAAAAAATTGAACAAATAAAGTAATTTTAGATGTATGCTTACCAATGCTATCAAATATCTCTGATTAATTTTTTCCACTTTTACCCTTAACCAGAAAGAAATATTTTTGAAATGAATAAATCTTGAAAGTTACTTGCTATGTTTTCAACACTGGCCAGATAACATGAGGAAAATCTCTATTATAGCTTCACCTCTTTGACCACAAATGGTTAGTTGGAAGCATTAATGAGATATTAATGAGATATTTGTGAACACAGACACACAAATCCAATTTAAAAAATGAACACTTCTCTAAAGAGAACATACAGGTATATGAAAAGATGCTCAATGTCACTAATCATCAGAGAAATGCAAATTAAAACCACAATGAGACATCACCTCATGCCTGTCATAATGGCTATACCCAATGTATCAACAACAACAAAAAAAAAGTGTTGGCGAGGATGTGGAGAAAGGGGAACCCTCCTGCATTGTAGGTGGGAATGCAGACTGATGCAGCCACTGTGGAAAACAGTATGGAGTTTCATCAAAAAAATTAAATATAGAACTGCCCTATGATCCAGGGATTCTACTTCTGGGAATATATCCAAAGATATCCAAAAACACTCATTTGAAAAAAATACATACACTCCTATATTCATAGCAGCACTATTTACAATAGCTAAATTCTGGAAGCAGCCCAGAAGCCCATCAGCAGATGAGTGGATAACAAGCTGTGGTTCATTTTTACACAATGGAATGCTACACTGTGGAAGGGAAGGAAATCTTGCCTTTTGCAGAGGTGTGGATAGATCTGGAGAGTATTGTGCTGGGTGTGGTGAGCCAGTCAGAGGGGAACAGGTGCCATGTGATTTCATTTATATGTGGAGTCTTGTGAACAGAATAAACTAACCAACAAAACAGAAACAACTTATAGCTGTCAGAAGGGTGGGGGTAGGGGAGCTGGGTGAAAAAAAAAATAAAGTGATTAACAAAAAAAAAACAAGAAGAAGAAGAAAGAAAAAAAGAACCCTCATAGAGAGACAAAAATATGATCATTACCAAGGGAAAGGGGTTTGAAGGGAGAGGAGAAAGTGTGGGAGGGATAAATGGTGATGGAAAGAGATATGACTTTAAAGTGGTGAATACACAATACAATATACAGATGATGTGTTATACAATTGTACACCTTCAACCTATATAATTTTATTAGCCATTGTAATCCCAATAAAATAATAGAACAAAAACAAAAAACACACATAATTTTTTAGAATCCCTTAAATCTCATGTCAGGCAGCTGCCTGAATGGGTCACAGGGCAACAGGCAGTTACTGTCACCAGATACATCTTCCCAGCTTGGCGCTATCATGAGAGGCAGTCACTCCTTCAAGAGGAAGACACTATCTTGAGACCAAGAAGTGGCCGCTCTTGTGACAGCAGCTACCCAGTGGGGGTTCTATTTCTAGAGGCAGCTGCAGAGACAGGACTCTACGGGCCATTTCCATGATCTGTAATAATAATAATAATAATAATAATAATAATAATAATAATAAGGGCTGGGGAGGGAAAATATGGTCTCAAATGAAAAAAAACAAAAAACAAAAAAAACCTTAAAACCAAAAGGAAGCTCTGGATTCATTGACATTATCTGTACTAGAAATACTTTATCATTAGTCTGAAACTATTAAATATTATTATCTCATTAAGTTTTGGGCACAGAGTGACAATTTCACTTTCCAAGAACAAGGGGGAAATTTTGTTAACCTTGAGGAATGTAAAACTTTAAAATGTATCTAAGTTTCTAAGTTCCCTTCTTTTCCTGGTTACACTCGCTGAGATTTCCACTTGATTACATTACTGAAAGGTATGCGGAATTGCAATTTTTGACCTGTATTCATATTTCCCCACCATTTTTCATCTTGCGTTGGAGCATGCCTCTCTTTAAATACTGAAGAACACAAAAGCTTTCAGCACTTACTGCTTGGCTCTCTTTTCTGTATTCCACAGCACACTCTGTAAGCTGCATTACAGCACATGGCCTGTTGTACCCAGTCCTACTGAAATATGTGTGCGCCACTAAAGAAGACGCTCCTTACATCAGAGATTCCTCTTTCTGCTTACAGCTTTAACACAGCCTCTGGCACTTGTGGGTGCCTGATAAATATTTGTTGAATAACTAAATGAACATTCCAGACGGAAATACGGTTTCCTGATGAGACTTCTTCCATTTCTCTCTGACCTATTGACTTAGATAAGACCCATCTATTGGAGAACTGCTTCTTCACTGAAAGGTCAACATGCTTGAGTTTTATGTGCATTTAATATCCTAATTGTGAAGATTTTAACCCATATATCTCTTGGAGAAGGAGAATCTATTTTTAAAAGGTACTTATTTTGGCCAAAACACCAACAAGGCTTTTGTTAAAATAATGTCTTAATTTTGTATGTAAAGTACACACTTAACAATAGTCAAAGGACTTTTTTCTCTATTAAGTGGCATAATTATGAATGTTTAGTGACTAAGTTGGAAGCATGGTCTACTCCATCCAAAACATTTCATCAGTCAACTTCAAGTCTTCCTCCCACAGTGAAGTCATAGATAACATCATTCTGAGATGTTTCTAAAAGCTGCCCTGCCTTTTTTACTCCAAAACAACCATTACGATTCACTCTCGGTCACCTGCTTTGAAACAGTTCTGAATGTCTCAGTCCCAGAGCAGTCAGATAACAGCTCTAAACCACCTGTAAATACCAGCTGCCTCATGCCTATAACCAGTCACTCGGTATCCTGAAGCTCACCCGGGCAAAGGAAGTCCAGATCATACAAGTAATGTGAGAGGAGGAAGTTTAACTTTCTATTTAGCTACTTTATATCTTCCTTAGATCAATTTGTATTCTTCAATCATTTCTTGCTTTAGTTTTGAAACTATAGCATGGTCTTTTCTCATTCATTTCCTTTCCTTATGTTCTTTGATTTTAAAATATATATTACCAATAAACAATATTCTCCCATAAGAAAAAGCTTTGCATTTAGGGGTGATGAAGCCTAGAGAATTAAGATTAAGTCTATGAGTCTCAGAAAACATGCTCAGCTAACTGCATGTGGTAAATGTACACTATGCTAATTTTATCCACTCAGAGCAGCACTCCCTTCTGCTGGGCCATCTATCTCCTCCCTTCCTTAGCCTCCTGCTTTGGTTGGGAGTTGCATTACTAAAAACTCTTTGTGGGGAAGCAGAGGACTTGGTTGGAATGTCTGTAAGGAGGATTCTCTAAATGGTCAGAGGCCTCTGAGAGGACCTTGCAGAAGGTGGCAGCCGCTGCTTTGACTTTTCCAAACAAGCCCGATCCCCTGAGGTGTTTTGCTAGAATCTCAATGTTTTAGTCTTGAAAGACCTGACCTTGTAGAAGCATATACTTTCTCAAGGATGCTTACCTTGATGGTTGGATCTAGAGGTTAATTTTCATTCAAGCTGTTAGGACATTAAAAGCCAAAGGAGGCAGGCGAACAGGGTTACTGGTGGCGATAGCCAAGTAGATCCTTAGCCCTTTCACAGAAATGTGTGGTAGAGCAATCTGTTCATCGTCGCTCAGGGTCGGGTCTGCCAGTCAGCCCCAGCATCTCTTTCTCCTGGCTGCTGCAGTTGATTTAAAAGTGGGCCACTGGTGCCTCTGAGCTTACTAGCACAACAAAAACCTGGCAAAAAATGGTTTGATTGCTTTAGGGATGTACACTTGACCCAATGTCAGATAAGCAACCCTTTCCTGTGAACTATGAACTTGGAAATAAAAACTAGGATCCCCATTCTGTCTGGTGATAGACTTGGGAAATAGCCAGCAGCCGTGTTTCTGCCTCGCACAGAGAAGGCCAACTTGTAGAGAGCAGCCCAAGGAGAGAAGATGGAAAATAAATCCTCCTGGTGTTCTTGACCGTAGTGTCATCTGCCACAGGTTTCAGTTCTCAGTCGATACTTCCCCATTTCCACGTAAGCTAATTCCAGTTTGATTTGAAACCAACTTATTGAATAATTCATTCAATAATGACAACAATGATGCATATTAGACGAGGACATCCATTAACTTCTCCCATTTCATTGATCATCTATAACTTCACATTTGTCTGACATCTATGTTTTAACCTCCTTGCAAAGGTGTTTACACTTCTAACCATCGTTAACAACAGAAGACTACTCCCTTTTTCTTGAATGAAATTGCAATTTCAAAACAAAAACAAAAAGAGGTATGAAAAGGTATATATATTTTCTCTCTTAATTTTTTTTTTTTATTATGGAGCTAGAAGCAGTGTGTCCAGTTTTTTTTTTCCTGCTTATCAGATTCACACAATAAATATTCACTTAAGTAACACATTTTTAGCAAATATTTATAATCTTAATTTTTTCTATTTCTTTTCTTTTCTACTGGAAGAATATGTTTACAATAAGTGACCTCAAAGTCTTCCAGAAACTTTTAACTCCAACCCCAATGACACCAACAGTAACTCCATATTTGTGCAATGCTAATGTGTTCTACTTGCCCTAAAAACAGTCAGCCTCTGAGAAGCAAACATCTTTTCCCAAATCAGAAGTTATGCAAAAGAGAAATTGTGTTTTATCATTAGGAATTTGAAAGGTGATTGATCACCGCAAGGTAGAATCTCTTCCCTATCCATGTATATTTCCCCAGAGAGTATTCATTTAAAGTCCTGTAGCCATGTTTTCAAATTTGCAATGATTCAAAAGGAGCTCTAACAGCATTGACAGCGCTTGGCAAAGCTGACTTGGTATTTTTGCTGCCACTTTGCCTATTAATCTATTCCTGGAGAAAGTCAGAGGACACTACTGAATGTGGCTCCTTCTTAAGCAAGCATCTCTGCTGGGCAGCATAAGGTGTGGGTCTTTGATTTCTGTTCATGCTCAGGAAAACAGAGAGAGATAAGGCAAGACATGGTTTCCAGAGGAAGCTGAAGCTCTCTTTCTGTAAGTTCCTGATCCTTGGTACACTGCCAAATAGGAACAACATGCAATGGGAATTTTGTCTCACAGCTGCAAAAAAGCCATGCAATTAAAGTATGAAAACAAAAGTGCAAACTGTAGGCTATTAGAGTTTTCTAGACAATGGCGCCTGGCCACGCAGCAGTGATTTTTCAAATACGCGTGGCACCTTCTTGGCAGTTCCACACCTTACGACACATTTTCATTTTCTTCCCTTCGGTGGTTTTTAAAGAGCATGCCGGTAAGTCGCTGCTGCCGAAAAAATTTCCAGCTCAAAACCCATGTCTCTTCAAATTTCTCATCTCGGTGTCACTGTGCACATCAGACCAAAGTCTACCTGAGAGTTCAGTTGAATTCCAAATAGAATTGAAAATAGATTTTAATGGCCAACCATTATATGTGTGTGTGGGTATCTCAACCGGAGAAAAAAAGCCTATTAAATATTTATAAAAAAAAATTTTTTTTAAATCCCAGAAAGCACATTTCAAACTAAACAGCTCTCACAGGAGAGACAGTGTCATCACAGGGAGCTTCCCACTGCTGCCGAGGCTCCCAGGTTCCCTTCAAGTGTGCCCTGAGCAGATGGAAACGGTTCCAGGCCTTTCAGACCTGCCTTCTCGGCAAACTTTGCAGCAATCTGTAATGATTTTGGTATTTTCAGTGACCTTTTAAATCCTTGCAGAGGAACTTGCTAAAGAATGTTTACCAACCGATGGCTTCTAATTTGTAAATACACGGTTTTTTAAAAATATGCAACATGTTTCGACTGTTAAAAAAAAAAAACCCGTAATAACATCAGTTTGCATAAGATTGTGCCAATTTGATGTTGTTCTTTTATGTTGATTTACTCTGTTCTAATGATGACCTGCCTTCGTGTGAGAAGGACCGATTATTATATAACTGCCTATGACATTTCTGGAGAAAAACCATATTTTTCTCCTTTCAATTAATGCTCTTTGACTTGTTAATTCTGCCCAAAATAACATGGAAAATTTCAAGTCCTCCTCCTGCTGCTAAATGGAGGTGAATGTTCCCTGCACCAGCTGAGACCTGCATCACTTCCAAATGATACAGGCTGGGAGGGGCAGGGACTGGAGTGGGCGGCGCCAGAAGATTATGGTCTCCTGATTACCAATGGCTGTGATCTGCCTCTGCGACCTTTTCATGCAGAGTTACAGGAAAGGTCCACATTTTGGGTTTAATAGAAAATGAGTCTGATTGTCTTTTTCATGGGAAGAAGCAGGAAAACAATTACATAATCTGTGCTTCAACTTTGAAATGGTCCCGTCCTATTCTCATGTAGGAAAAAAAGAAAGTGGCCTGGTGATGGGATGTTGAAGTTTGACTTGGAGAGAAGTATCTGAATGGGGTTACCTGTTCAATTATTTTTCTTTTGTAGGATACCACCATAAAAATGACAGGGCACGATTTCCAAAGGCTGTTTCGCCTGAGTGGCTCCAGAAATGTTTCAGGACTATTCACCTATGACCTGCAGCGGAGCTGATGTGTCAAAAGCCTCTCTCCAGGTGGCACACCAGGCAGAGGCCAGGACTTACGCTCAATTGTGCTGTCATGAGAAGCCACCGCTGAGGGCCTCGGTCAATAGTTACGGGACCGAGGACAGATGTGGTTCTGCTGCCTAAACAGAAGCAATCTAAGTACATTTTCAGAAAATCTTTCCAAAGGTCACAGCAGTCATTACCAAGAGTATATTTTTCTCTTATGAAGTCACAGTTGAACATCCTTTCCTTAATGATATTCTATAATACATTAAAGGGAAAATTGTTTTATTGCCTTTATTGAAGGCTTGGGGGAAGGTTTATACTGACCTGATAATTATTATCTTTTCACCCAAATTCTTAGAGGAGAGGAAAACCAAAGTGCAAGGATAAAAAGAAACTATTAATTCTACTCACTTCCAATGGCCTGGGTGATAAGAATTAGCTCAGGATCCAAGCCAAAGGGGGGAAAAAATGTGTGGGGAGGGAGTTATGGGGAAATTCATTTACTTTTTTATTAGACAAAATGCTATATAATGAAAGCCTAATACGCAAATTGTTCAACCAGGAGTTCAACCTCTCACTATGACATGCACTGACCACCAGGGGGCAGTGCAGAATATGGTCAGCCTCAGCGACACAGCGCTGGCAGCAGGCAGCAGGGGAAGCTGTTGGGCCCAATGAGAGTGGGACCGTGGTGGAAAGGTGGAACAGGTGAGTGGATTGTACCAGGCCAAGGCAGGTGGGAGTGGTACCTGGTTGCCTAGCCAATCACCCCACACACGGAAACCAGCGGGGGAAGCAGGGGGCCTGGCTGCCACCCAACTCCCAGGTGCTGAGGGAGCCACTGGGGAGCCCGGCCCCAATCCATCACCCCTCAGGCAGATGGTGGAGCATGTGAGGAGGCAGTGACAGGCCAAGGTGGGGTGCCAGGTGGGGCTGCAGGGCTGCAAGCCTGGGGACAGGAGCGGGGGCCCAATCCCTGCAGGCCACCCCAAGGGACCCCACCCATGCACTAATTCATGCACTGGGCCTCTAGTTGATTATAAAAACATAAAATAAATTTATTCCAGTTACTTACTTCAATTCAATCTAATATGCTGGGTGATTTTAATTAGGATGGTAGATACATTTTGATGCTACAAAGTCAAAACTGCTCCAATTAACATCCCAAACTTATGATGAATATTACATTTTCTCACCTCTTCCTTCTATTCTCACGGGAGCCTTGGGTATTATAATGAGTGGTAGAGTGTCACCTAGCAGACTCTTCATTCACCTAAGGCACATCCTCCGTGTTAACTGTCCGGTGGAAAACAGAGAAGCAGACTGTATGGTCTGACTGGGCTTTCAACTCTCTGCACTCTCACAAAGCCACGTGACCCCCAGTATTAGCCTTTGAAGTTCTCCACCACATCAAATGAAGTGAATCTCACTGCAAGATCCGGAATATCAATGCTGGTTACAGGTGGAAGTTACAGATAAATGATGAAAGTGGTATCCAAGCTAAGAAACCATGAAAACAAGCCAGCAAGTTTCAAAAGGTAGCACTGCCTTTCCCCATGATCTGTAGTTACTAATAAAATTGGAAATATATGAAAACCTAGTGGGCTTCTCCTTAACAGGCCTACCTGTACTCAAAAAGAAAAGGTAATCCTAATATATAAAAAGTCAGGTGCATCATGACCAAAACAACAGGAGAGATGACTGTATGGGGCAACCAGGCCAGGGGTAGGGCAGGTGAGCAGTTAGGAGCCAGCAGTCCCAGATTGTGAGAGGGATGTCTGATTGTTGGTTTAGGCACAATCCCAGGCAAGCAGGGAGGACAATGAGGGGCGACCAGGGTGGCAGAGGGGGACTAAACTGGCAGTAGGACATCCCCCAAGGGGTCCTGGATTGGAAAGAATGCAGGCCTGGTTGAAGGGACCCCCCCACCTCCCTGTGCACAAATTGTGTTCACTGGGCCTCTAGTATAGTAATAAAAGGTAAAGTTACTTAAGTTATTTTGTTTTTCTTTTTTTTAATCTCATGATATAATCTATAATAATAAAAGTATAATGTGCTCATTAGACTGGACATCCTTCTGGACGACCTTCCAGACAAAACTGAGGCTGCGAGGTAAGCCTGGGTCCCAGGTGCCAGAGGGAAACCGGTGCGAGCAGCCAGGGAAAGGAAGGCCTACTCTTCCACAAATTTCATGCATCAGGCCTCTAGTATAACCATAAAATGTTAAAAAAAAAAAAAAAATTAGAAAATTGAAAGCAGTTTGGTGAGCATACTGGATCCAGACCACAGGGTATCTAGAAGAGACAGGTGGGGAAGTGGGAGCTTCCGCTTCCTCCTTCAACAAGGCACCTAATAGGTTCCAGAGACACAGGAGGACAGAGTGCATACGTGGGTGCAAAGGATACAACTGTGATTCAGTATCCCTGAAGCCAAGAGTAGAAACAGTGACATGGTATTGAGCAGGTCTTGATAATCAGAAAACATCAAGACAGGGCAGGGAGACAGTAAGAAAAGGCTGCCAGGAACTAACCGTGAGCAGGTTAATAAGCACATGTCAACCTCCAAATGATCCAGTGCCTGGCCACACACAAACCTGTGTGCTCCAGCCACTGAGGACTTCTTCAACCTCATCTCTTCCCACCCCCAATCCCCCAAGTGACTCTACTTTTCCTTTCTGTTTCTGTAAAGGCCCACCTCATGTTCATGTTAGGCCATATGTGCTCACCATTCTTTCTTATTGGAATGTGCTCTTTCCTCACATAGACTACAGTATGATTTGCCCCACAGTGAATGCTTCTGCACATGCATCAGATCTTCAGAAAAGCTTCTCCTGGTTAATATGTTTAACAGCTTCCCAGGCCCCACCACTCTATTTTCCTACTATAGTGGGTTAAAAGGAACCCCACCCCCCTCCAAATATATATATCTCTGCCGGAAACAAATCAGTTTCACTAAAAGAGAGATGTTGACAAGAAGCCAGGAAGGCTGGTCAACAACCTTAATTGCTCTAACCACTCACCCTTTAGTTGAGACATTGTTAGCTGAAGCAGCTTCCAACTTGTTTGTCCCATGTAAGTTTCTGTTATTTCCTGCCTAAGGGCTACATGTAAATTCTGTTTATGTTGCCTAAGATGGTTTCCCCAAAGCCTTAATAAAAGGGGATGGCAGGGCCAGAGCAGGGAGTAGTTCTCCCACTAGAGTTGGACTACCGGCTGACCCCCCATATCACCAAATTGAATTTCTTCAAGTCTTTTCATTTGCGTGCATCCCTTCTCCAGAACTCGAACCCTGAATTGGAACCCATTCCACGCATGATGTGAAAGAGATTCCTACATATATCCATATCCATATACATATCCATATCCATATCCATATCCTGGGGTCTCTAAATAAAAATGTATTTGGGTAAAGGGTCTTTGTATATGTAATTAAAAAGTCTGTGTGAGGACCAAGAGATGAGAATTACGTTGTTACTAACTGAGAATCACCTGGAGCTACAGGCGCTGAAGGAGACAAGGTAGGAGTCTTCCCCAGACCCTTTGGAGAGAGCATGGCCTTGCCTTCATCTTGATTTTGGACTCTGGCCTCCAGAACTGTGAGGGAATATATTTGTGTTGCTCAAAGCCACCAAATTTGTAGTAATTTGTTTCAGCAGCTCTGGGAAACTGATAAACTTCCTTTTCTTACTTTTCTTCACAGCAATTAGCACTGGACATCATGAATTGTTTGCTTGCTCATTAGTTTCCCTTAAGAGAATGTGAGTGCAGGGAGTTTATCTGTTTTGTTCACTGATGTTTCCCAGTGCCCAGAAAAACGTCCAGCAGTCACTTAATAAGAATATACTGAATTAGGTATGAATATGAGCTTCTCAAGCCACCTCCTCTGTGTTTTTTATTTGGGAGCAATTCTGTGAGTAAGCTCTATGCTTTGTTACTATTATTCTTACTCCACAGCATGCTCTGGTTGGCCCAAAATATACTGCTGCTAACACATTTATCTACATCTCCCTATGACCACCTTGTTACAGGAAACATTATGAGTTCTTCAGAAATCATTTTAAAATTCACCCATTTTGAGATGTTGCTATTCATAAAATACAACTGTGACTCAATATTCCAACTAAGTTCATTTCAGCATGAAACATTCTACATGGAAAAAGCTCCCCAAAAGACAGCTCTCACTGTATATTGTTAAAATAAACCCACCGTTCCACATTTTCTGGTTTAATTTTACCATGTTGATTTGGATATAAGCTTGTTTCATTTCTGGGCAGAGCCAGCTTTGCAGAGGCTGAAGGACGCTCTCACAATGGCTACCACTGTGAGAGACGCTGTCAAGGTTACCACATGTTTGCTCACTAGAACTGGAAAGACAGGAAGAGTGATGGGACAGCTGAGGCTGTCAGGTGATAAGCAGAGAAGTGGTGTGTAGAAGCACTTGCTCATGTCACCACAGGCTGCCAGGTGTGCGAGAACATGCAGACCTGTCTTAGATAGGAGTTGGAGAGAAGCGGGGGGAGCCAGCCCGGATTATTCATGGGCTAAACAGGCTCAATTCAGGCATGACTACGTATAACTGTATATAAGAAACAATCAGGGAAAAGGCAGCTAGAACTATTTCAACTATTCAGGTAACTGGGCAGTAGAAGGGGAATTAATGAAAAGCAGAATAGCTCAAGGTAGAACTCAAATTAAGTGTGGGAGAAATAGAGATTTTACTTTTAGAAGACAAAAATGACTCACTAGGGGAGGTCAGGCGAAACATAGGCAAGAAAGAGGCAACACTCGTGGAATGTCCATGATCTGGGGTGATTTGCAGACCAACTTTACATTCCTATTTTAGAGGTCAGCACATTGAGGTTCAGAGGCAGAAGTATCTCAAAGGTTTGAATTTCCAGCGCATTAAACTGCATACCTATATAAAAGTGCAAGCATGAATTGCTTGGTCTTTGCAACATGGTTTGGCTTTATTTTCTAAAATAATTCAAACCTTGTGTCTGAGAGATGTAAAATTTACAAATATCCCTTTGTCCTTCATGCCTATAATGGTCAACACAAATAAGCAAACATCCATACACATAGAACCTTGAATACACCCAGAAATGTAGCTATGATATAGTGGAGAAAACATTTGACCCAGAGGTAGGATTCCTGCATTCAAATTTTAGCCCTGCCTCTGACCAATTGTGTGAATAAAACACCTAAAACACCCATTGAGAGATTCCTTTTTTTTTTTTTTTAGATTTCAGAGAAGAAGGGGAAGGGAGAGAGAGAAACATCAATGATGAGAATCATTGATCAGCTGCCTCCTGCAAGACCCTACTCGGGATCAAGCTTGCAACACTGGCACATGCCCTTGACTGAACTCTACCCACTGAGCAAAACTAGCTATGTCAATATACTTCATTTCTTTATCAAATTAATCAGATTAATAATATGTAATAGTTACTGCACATAAATAAAGTTCTTAGCACATATTAGGTATTCAATAATGTCTGTAGCTATTACTACTGTTACACTATCTATACTAATAAAAGGTAATATGCTAATAAGGCCAGATATCTTCTAGATGTCCTTCTGGACAAAGCCATGGTGGTGGGGTTGAGGCAGAGGCAGTTAAGGGTGATCAGGCTGGCAGGGGAGGGCAGTTAGGAGTGATCAGGCTGACAGGGGAGGTCAGGTAAGGGCGATCAGGCTGGTAAGGGCAGACAGTTGGGACAATCAGGCCAGCAGAGGAGGGTAGTTAGAGGGTCATCAGGCAGGCAGGCAGGTGAGCAGTTAGTAGACAGAGGTCCCAGATTGTGAGAGGGATGTCCCCTCCGGGATCGGGCCTAAACCAGCAGTCAGATATCTCCTGGGGGTCCAGATTAGAGAGGATGCAGGCCTGGCTAAGGGACCTCCCATCCCGTGCACAAATTCCTTGCACCGGGCTTCTAGTTGTATATGAAAAGAAATGGTCCTCCTTCAGTCATGTGGTAAATGTGTGTTGCAGGCTCATCAATCTGGATAGTTGTAACACATGCAGACAACAAGAAGCTCTCAAGATTCAAGATTAGGACAGTCAATGAGAGTCATAGGCAGAGCTAAAAAGAATGGCTCAAGTAGCTAGAAGCAAAGAATGGAAGAATTGAAGACAGAAGTTCATTACTGGCTTCAAAGGTCTCAAGCTATGTTGTGTAAGACAATTAAATGAAGACAACTCAGAGTTTTATCTGACAGTTGTTAAATATATACACTCTTTATCTCTTATCAAAGCTTTTGTGTGATAAGGTAAGAAGCCATTTTTAGATTAAAACATTTTTAAAACAGGGTCCTTTATAGCCATTGAAAAGATGATAACTTTGAGTTTATTAAAACTTGAAATACCATTTCTTTTTTGTAGAAGGCACACTTCCAAGCTCTTTCTATGAAACCAGCATTACCCTAATCCCAAAACCAGATAAAGACACTACAAAGAAAGAGAATTACAGACCAATATCCCTGATTAACATAGAGGCTAAAATCCTCAACAAAATCCTAGGAAATCAGATTTGGCATTACATTAGAAAGATCATAAACAATGACCAAGTGGGATTTATTTTGGGGATGCAAGGGTGGTACAATATCCACAATCAATAAATGTTATACATCACATAAACAAATTGGGAGACAAAAATCACATAATCATATCAATCGATGCAGAAAAAGCATTAAGCAAAATCTAACATCCTTTTTTGATTAAAAAAAAAAAAAGAAGAAGAAGAAAAGAAACTCTAAACAAGATGGGAATAGAGGGATCATACCTCATAAAAGCCTTATATGACAAACTTACAGTCAACATCATACTCAATGGACAAAAACTAAAACCATTTCCCCTAAGAACAGGAACAAGACAGGATGCCCACTTTCACCACTCCTGTTAACATAGTACTGGAAGTACTATAGGGATCAAACAAGAAGAAGAAATAAAAGGCATCCAAGCTTGAAAGGAAGAAATAAAACTGTCATTATTCTCACATGACATGATATTATACATAGAAAACCCTAAAGATCCATAAAAAAACTACTAAACTTAATCAGTGATTTTGGCAAGATACAAAATTAACATCCAGAAATCTATGGATTTTTTAAAAAAATATTTCCAGAATGTTTTTATTTTTTTAATGTCTTTATTGATTAAGGTATTCCATATTTGTCCTCATTCCCCCATTACCTTCCCAATCCCGCCCCGAATCATGCCCTCATTCTCCTGTTGTCTGTGTCCATTGTTTAGGCTTATATACATGCATGTAAGTCCTTTGGTTAATCTCTCCCCCTTTCTCCCACCCTCCCCTACTTTCCCTCTGAAGTTTGACAGCCTGATCAATGCTTAGAGGCTGCAAGAGAGAAACAGAGAGTTCCCTACAAAGGATCCCCCATCAAATTATCAAATGATTTCTCAACAGAAATACATCAAGCTAGAAGGTAATGGAAGGAGATACACAACGTGATGCAAAGCAAGGGTCTAAATCCAAGAATACTCTATCCAGCAAGACTATCAATCAAAATTGAAGGGGACATCAGGAGCTTTGCAGACAAAAAAAGGCTAAGGGAGTTTATCACTACCAAGCCAGCAATGCAAGAAATGCTAAAGAGAATGCTGTAAAAAGAAGAAATAAAAAGATAAGAAGGAACACAGGTTCAAAAAAATAAAAATGGCTACAAACAAGTACCTTTCAATAATAACTTTAAACATAAATGGATTAAATGCTCCAATCAAAAGACATGGAGTCTTTTGATTGGAGCATTTAATGGATAAAAAAAAAAAAAACATGACCCATTCATATGCTATCTACAAGAGATCCACTTCAAAACAAGGAACTCATACAGGCTGAAAGTGAAAGGATGGAAAATATCTTCCAGGCAAATGGAAATGGAAAAAAAAAAACAAAAAAAAACCTGGGGTAGCAATACTTATATCAGATAAAATAGATATCAAAGTGAAGGCTATAACAAGAGATAAGGAAGGCCACTTCATAATACTAAAGGGATTGATACAATAGGAGGATATAATCCTGGTAAACATATTTGCACCCAATGTAGGAGCACACAAATACATTAAAAAAAAACTCCTGGAAGATGTCAAAGGAGATATCAACAACAATACAATCATAATAGGGATTTTAATACACTATCTGTGGCTTTTTAAACACCAAGGAGAGGCCCATTGCAGGAAGATTCCTGCAAAGACAGGGCTTCCTGTGGCCTTCCATCCCTCCGCCACTACCACCCCATACTTTCCCTTCCTTCCCGCCGCCACTGCCCCCTACTCCATGCTTTGCCCCCCCTTTACCATCGTGCCTGTGCTTTCCCTCCGCTGCCCCCACTGCCCCGCTTTCTGCTTTTCCTCTTTCTTCCTTCTATGCTGTTTTAAGTCTTCACTCTGCATCATTCAAATTAACTATGTTCTTTGTTGGGTTAATTTGCATACTCACTCTGATTGGCTAGTGGGCATAGAGGAATGATGATCAATTTTCATGTTTCTCTTATGAGTGTAGATAATTAACTCACGGAAAGAGAAACTGGAAAAAAAAATCCCATTTATCATTGCAACAAAAATATTAAGATACTTAGAAATAAACTTAGCTAAGAAGGTAAAAGACCTATACTCAGAAAATTACAGAACATTGAAAAAAGAGGTAGAGGAAGATATACACAAATGGAAGAATATACCATGTTCATGGATTGGTAGAATCAACATCATTAAAATACTACCCAAAGCAATCTATAGATTCAACGCAATCCCCATTAAAATACCAACAGCATATTTCAAAGATCTATAACAAACTCTTCAAAAATTCACATGAAATAAAAAATAGCCACAGCAATCCTGAAAAGAAGAACAAAGTTGGAGGGATCATAATACCAGCTATCAAGCTATATTTGAATATTATTGTATTAATAAAATTCTTTAATGACACATGCAAAAATTAAACCACTAGTCTAGCCTAAAGCACATGAATTAAAGTGTAAGCTTTTTTTTTTTTCTCTCTTTATGGAAATCTCTTATTTATAACTACATTGATTGACATATCTTCTATAATACTCAAATATCATGATCCTTGTCATTTAAGTTAACTAAATTATCCTTCTAACTTGTCTCCACCCCTGAGAGCCAATCACTTTTAATGGGTTTTGTGTGTGCGTGTGTGCGTGTGTGTGTGTGTGTGTGTGTGTCTGTTTTCCTGGTGTTATTTTTCAAATTCATAAAGGTAAGTAATACACTATTATTTCCACTTAGACATTATCTACTGACTCCAAATCATGGAGGCTGTGAATTTAGTTAACTGATAAATCTTTGCACAATTATTTTTCTCTCAAATTTTGAAAGCTGAAATATAAAAACCACAGAAGAATAGGGGAAGGTCATTTTAGTAGTCTTGTCTGCTCTGTCACTGAATATGTCCCTCCACTAAGAACCCATCAACTTTAGCAAGGAAGATGAAGGGATTTTTATCTCTATGCACTTGGATTTCTACAGCGATGTAGAAAGTGAAGCATTGTAGCAGTCAGTAAAGAAAGGATGGTCTGAATAAAAATGGATCTGTCCATGGATTCTGCAGCACTGGTGTTTATGAATGCCCTACTCTTCATCATGGAGACAGTTCATTATGATGACATCACACAAGTTAATTCTGTATGGTTGTCTGACATAAGCCTGAAGAGCACATTTTTATGAAGGGCTTTTCATCAGTATAAACAGGCAAGCTGGAAAAACTTAGTCCCACTCCCAGCAAAACAACTTTCTTTACAAAATGTTATTTCTGTCAGATGATGACCTCAGTTTCTTTCATTGATTTACCAACCAAAGCACAGGCTTGCTATTTCTGGTCTCACTCAAGGCACAAGTAAAAAGTGACCAAGCTAGGATGAACTTCTGACACCAGCTGAGACTTGGTGGTTTTTCAGGTCAACTAGCTCGGGAGTGAGATTTGCAAGCTTCCCTCACAGCTAAGTCCTTACTCATCTGCCCTCCAGTAGTTGATACCACTGTGGAACTCAACCTTTTCCAGAAGATGGAAGATGGGTGATAAAAGGAGTTCAAGCAGTAGCGTTTGTTACACCTGTTATTTCTACCTCACGGCATTTGGCCCTGATATGTAATTTCTCTGCACTCAAAGACTACAAGAGCAGCTCATAAAGGCGTCCTCATAGAGTCATTTTGGGGATTAAATAAAGCAAGAAATATGAAGTGTCTACAGCGATTAACATGTAGAAGGCACTTGGTGAATCTTAGTTGTGTTTCTTTCTTTAACAAATACCTATACCAGATATTAGAGCAAATTTTAATATTTTTTAAATAAAATTTTAAAATTTAAAATATGATATAGACTATACACATAGCAAATAATAATGTATATGTTTATATATATTATGTGTATAATGTTTGAACAAATGTAAATGAAATATTTTTATTAATGCACACCTGTGTGATTTTTAAAACTATATACTGACTTCAGTCATGCTTGTATCTCTTAGCATATATTCTAGAAATTCCTTTCTTTTACAAATCCCAGCACCATGCAAGGTTGGACACTCAACAAATGCTTTTTGATGATAATAGGTTTGCCATTTCAAAGTACGGAGAATTTGAGTCAGAGAAAGGTTAAATACTAGTAGTTTGCTTCCTTTTCAGCCTCTAAGCCAGGACTAAAAGAGCATTCATCTTTCCTTGCATTTTCCGATTTGATCCCTCAGAGATAATTGATAAACAAAGCCACTTCTTTTTTTGAACAAAATATGTGTCTTCCTGGCTAAATTAAAGTGCTGGTAACCCAATTAATTCTCTTAACCCAAAGAATAAACAATCGATTTATTTTTCTTTTTCAATCATGAAAATGTCACATTTCATTCTTGCTTTCTGAATTATTAGATCTCAGTTCTTCTTTCCGCATGCTTTATATGCACAAGGCAAGTGTAACCAGAGAGATATTAAAGTGGATTTGCAGTGAAACGGCCCATATCTGGGAAATTTGTCTTATTGCCTCTTAACTCGTCTTTTGTTTAATGTGCTTATTTGTATTTTCCCAGGATCACACTGGTGCTACGTGAGGACATATTTCTGCTGACAGCCTGAACTTTCAGACAGAATCTCTGTGAATTAGGTGAGAGGGAGGCTTTAATTAATGCCCTAAGTCTGGGAATGAAAACAAAGAACAGGAAGGTTGTAAGATGGATCTGGCTGTCAAAACAAAATGAAATAAAAATCCCCAAGTGATCTGCCCTGGCCAGCAGCACTGCCTCATACTGCTGGGCTCCTACCCTCACTCATGTAGAATCAGAGTCTGGGCCAGAAGCAGGGAAACACAGAGGAATGATGCTTCATTAGGAAGAATCAATAAAACAACTTTCCACAGAAATTCTCTATCCAGGGCACACTAGTGCCCCACTCCTATATCTGCCATTAGAGCTGTTTTCAAATCCCCAATGATATTCAATTCCCCAGAAAGGGCTTGAAAACTTATCCAATAATTATGGCCTTGTGAGAAAAAAGTAAAGCTATCGATAGAAAAAAAAAAAAAGTGAAAAAAATTCCTAAAGTCAGCCTCAGAATTGTGTCTGTTTTTAGAGAGGTATGAGAAATTCATGTTAGATTTCAGGAAAAGCTCTTTGGTAAAGTAGCTTGAACGTCACAGCCCAAGGCTAAAATTCTCTTTCTTTGGGAAGTGATATATTTCAGAATCAGAATATAACTTTAAACACAGGCAAATCTAATATCACACAACAGAGAAATGTTAGCGCTGGTCCAAGGACAGCTAAAGATTTAGTACTTTTCCTCACCTCACTCTCTATCTAGAGTGATGCTACCCTTCTCACTGATAAACTTGTGCTTTTTCTGCAAATGTAAACTAGCCTAAAATTTCATCTAATTAAACAAATTATTTATGGAGCGCTTACAATCAGGCATTGAGCTGAAAATCAAGGGGTACCTTTTAAAAGCAAAATCCCTGTCTTCTTAGAAAAAGATTTACCATTTCAATATCTCAACATCTAATTGCTCCATTTAAGGTGCACAAAGCACATCCAGATATATATGTAAAAGAAACACACACTGACCTTTGATCATGTCTCTGCTCATTTCAGGTATGCTGTCCTGTCTCACCCCAACTGTGAATTCCCCAAGTTCAGGACCTCAGCCTCTTTGGATCTCTCTCAATGCCAAATACAAAGCCAGATCACCATGACTACTCAAAACCCATTACAAACATCGCAGGCATTGGGATATTATCTCATCATCCTAAATGACATTCTTGTGACACACAGAGAGAATGCTATTGGGCTTGTTACTTATACAGTATTCTTAAATTTTGATTCAGTGTTCTTAAATAGATTAACCAAGAAAAAGCAAGTGGTCAAGTTGAGACAAGATTGTGATTTTCCATCCATATTTCTGATCCAAAGAAAAATAAAGGATTGTAGGGGTCCTCTCTCAGGCAGCAAAAGTGCTGGGACTAATTCTGATCTTCTAAGATCTCAAGAAACTTGAAATATTATTGGTGATAATAACACCTACACATGATTAGCATTTTATACTTTTCATTTAGTCATTCATTCAATAACAAATACCACCACCAGATCTCCCAAAAAAAATAGTAATGATAAGCAAGATGAATACAATGCCTGCCTTCAGGGATCTGCTCTGTTTTCCTCTTTGATCTTTTAAGATCTTTCCAAGACAGTTTGGTGGTCACTGTGAGCCTCAGGCAGAGTAGCCTAATGTTTCAAGCCCCAGGCTCTGGAGTTTAACTGCAGGACAGAGAATAACACAGTTAATTCTTCAAGTTTCATTATATTCATGATAGTGTTGAAAATATCCATTTGGGGGTTGGGGGAATACAGTAGTAATGGTTCAAACTGAAGGGATTTATTACAGGAATTGGCTTATAGCACTGAGGAGGTGGCTAAGTCAATCCAAGTCTCTAGGGTAGGGAGTGGGAAGAAGGAAAGCAGTAGGCTGGAACACCGCAGGTAAGAGCTAAAGCAGGCTGTCCACCCACAAGCAGACGTCCAAGGACAATTGGTGGAGGGGGAGCAATTCCAGACCCAGCAGCTGTTTGCAATCTCTGAGCTCAAGGAAGCAGGCCTAACCCTTCTTTTATTAAAGGCCTTCCAGCTGATGAAGTCAGGCCTAACTAGATGATCTCCCTTTAGATTAAAGTCAACTGATTAGCCACTTTAATCACATCTGAAAAATCCCTTCACTCTACTCCCTGAATTGATCTTTGAATAACTACAAGAAGGTACGGTATTTGTGCTACTTAATAGTCCCTGTATCTCTTTTTGCCCTCCAACTCTGGCCCTAATCAGAACACACGAGCAAGGGAGTCCTGGCTCGTCAAAAGGCATCACATAAGGTTATTAATTGTAAAGACTAAGGAGATGATGCACATAGTAAAACTGGAATTACCATTTAGCAGGTCAGGCTCAGAAAAAAAAGAAATCAACAAATCAGTGTTGGTGAGGATGTGGAGAAAAGGGAACCCTTGTGTACTGTTGGTGAGAATGCAGATTGGTGCAGTCACTGTTGAAAGCAGTATGAAGTTTTCTCAAAAAATTAAAAATAAAGCTCTTATGACCCAAGGATTTAACTTCTGGGAATATATATGAAGAAACCCTAAACACTCATTCAAAAGAATATATGCACCTCTATGTTTACTGCATTGCTACTTACAATAGCCAAGATTTGGAAGCAGGCCAAGTGCCCATGGCTAAATGAGCAAATGAAAAAGCTGTGGTACATTTACAAAATGGAATACTACTCAGCCTTAAGAAGAAGGAAATCTTACCTTTTGTGACAGTATGGATGGACCTAGAGGGTATTATACTAAGTGAAATAAGCCAGTTTGAGAAAGACAAATACCATAAGATTTCATTTATATGTAGAATCTAATGAACAAAACAAACAAACAAAATAGAAACAGACTCATGGATATAGAGAACAGACTGACAGCTGGGGGGAAGGAGGGGGAATGGGTGGCTGGGTGAAATAGGTGAAGGAATTACACCAAACAAACAAACAAACAAACAAAAAACTCAGACACAGACAACAATATGGTGATTACCAGAAAGAAGGAAAATGTGGAGAGGAGGTAGAAGAGGGTAAAGGGTGGATAAATGGTGATGGAAGGAGACTAGACTTTGGGTGACAAACACACAATACAATATACAGACAATGTATTATAAAATTGTATTTGAAACCTATATAATTAGCCAATGCAAGCCAAGTAAATTCAACAAGTATACATACATATGTATAGGAGTGACAATGTAACAGTTGGTCTGTAGTGTTAAAATGACAGTCTCGTTTTCCTCACTCAGAAACCTTTGTTCTCACTTCATTGTGGTCACTACCCCACAGTTTGTGTTTTTCCTGCCTGAGTGAGAACACAGATGCACAAGTCAAAGAGAAAAGTGAGCAAAAGCTGTGTGGGAGGATCTGAGGTGAGGGGTTAGCAACTTCCGAGGTTCCCAGACATGTTGGATAAGGCAGAGTGACCCCTGTCACCCCAAGCGTGGGCTCTTCCAGCAGGGAGCCTCCGATGCTCTTGCATTGCAGGCTGCACGCTCCACAGCTCTCCCTCAACAACCCCCCTCTTCTGTGTGAGCTTCTGGAAAGCTGGCTAGAATGTAAATATTCATTGTTCTCCCTCAATCTTCTTTGTAAACAGAAATTCTTTTCTATTTCCTTTCAGTTGACTATTTTTGGGCTACAAATTAAAAATCTGTGAAAAGCCTTTCCAAGTTTGAGACCAAATTTCGTTTGGGCAGATGGGAGTAATATTTGGATGGTTAAAAATCAGCAACAAACACGATTGTGAAGTAAATAATAATAGGCATGCTTAACGTACACTGAGTGGCCAGATTATTATGATCTCTGAAAGCATAGTCATCCTGCCACTCTCCAGTGCATGAATTCATGCATGGGTGGGGTCCGGTCAGCCTGGCCAGGGGGAGAGAACATGGGCAGTTGGCCGGCCTGCCTGCTGGTCAAACTACTGGTTGAGGGGACAATTTGCATATTAGCCTTTAATTATATAGGATATACGCTGAGTGACCAGATTATTATGCTTTCAGAGATCATAATAATCTGGCCACTCAGTGTACAAAACTTAAACTGTCAACACAAATTAATTATCTTGCTATAATTTTAGCAGGGAAACAGAAGCAGCAGTTTACCTAGTCTAGGTTCAGCCCCCTCCTAAAACATCCCGGAATGATCTCCTAAAACATCATTGACATTAGCTAGGCATACACTTACCTGATCCCATCACATATTCTCCTGGCTCACACAAACCTTGTGTGACTGAACTTTAAAATATCTACATTATAAGATGTCAATCAATATGGCACCCCAAGGTTATAAGCTATTTAGTGATGCATTTATGTAGCCTTCCAATTTTTAAAGCTAAATTCAACCACCTTCAAGTCACTAAATAAGTATTTGTTAAGTCCCTCTTCACAAACTCAGAAATTCTTTTTTTATGAAGAGGTTAGAGCTAAGAACAGGACTCAGTTTCTGCTCTCAAGAGGCTTCCATTCTTTTTCTTTTAAAATATAGTTTTATCGATTACAGAGAGAACAGAGAGGTAGAAGCATCAATGATGACAGAGAATCATTGAACAGCTGCCTCCTGGGGATTGAGCCCAAAACCTGGGCATGTGCCCTGACCAGGTTGATGCTCAACCACTGAGCAACACTGGCCGGGGGAGGCTTACTTTCTAATGAAGCTCCTGAGACATTAAACTAGTAAACAAATACCAAATAATTTATATTGTAGTGAGCGCTGCCAAGGAAAAGGGCCTACATTCAGGAGAGATTGTATTATAACTCCAGGTTGTAACTTAAAAACACTGAGAAAACTTATTACTTTCTATTGTATATTCTTTGATATAGCAGATCATTTGTCAGTGATGTCAGCAAAACTACATATTTGATGCATTTTGTTCTGAAGCTGTATCCAAGTATAATGCATACTTTTTTCTACCAAAAGAATACAGTATAAAAGAAATATTAACATTTAAAACAATTATTTAACAACTTCTCTTACAAGAAGGAGGTATTGAAAAGTCAGTATCTTTTTTATTACTTATTTTCATTGTTGAAAGTATAATAGATATCCCTTTTGTATTTTTTGTTTGTTTGTTTTTTTCCTATTGACTCTCTTCTCCCTCCCAGGCCTTCATCGCAATATTGTCTGTGTCCTGGGCCATGAATATATGCATATAAATTCCCCAATTAATCTCTCCCCACCCACCTCCACTTCTCTCTAAAATTCATCAGTCTGTTCCATGCTTCTATGTCTCTGGATATACTTTGTTCATCAGATTACACATATGAGTGAGATCATATAATACTTATCTTTCTCTGACTGGATTATTTTGCTCAGCATAATACTCTCCAGGTCCATCCATGCTGTTGCAAATGGTAAGAGTTACTTCTTTTTTCAACCAAGTAGTATTCCATTGTGTAAATGTACCAAAGTGTCTATTTTACAATCTTAAAAGGAAGACTATCTGAAAATCACGAATGAATCTCAGTATGGTCAAAAGTAAAGCTGTGTGTAAAGAAAATGGAAATACCATGCCTATGGGCCCTGGTTGATGGAATTCAGCAAAACTCAGCAAAAATTATACACATTAGAAAATCTGCAAATTTTTTTGCACAATATTGTGGTCACTCTCAATTTTCTAGTTAAGAAAGGAGACATTTGCATTGTTTCAGTGGTGATGGAGAAGTGCCAAATTTGCAGCAGATAAAAGAGCTTTTTCTTTTTCTTTTTCTTTTTTTTCTCAAGTCTACACAATTCTGACCTACTTTTTGTAGTCTATGTCCTTAGAAATCATCCTGTCATTGGCTAAAGAGTTTTCACAGTCAAAGCATTTTTATAGATGATAAGCTTGACTTAATTTTTTTTTTACTTAGTGTATTAGCCCATTCATCAAAAATATATATAAAAGGCAGCCTTCCTAGGCTATATGGAAGACAGACAGCAGTGTGGTTACTGCAAAAAGTCAAGCTCAGACAAAATTCAAAAAATTAACTCTCAATTTTTTGCCTCAATTACACATTTCTCCTCATTTAATACATACATACATATATATATATCCTTTACCTCATGTAAAAAAATATTAAGAAAAATAGTCTCCACAGGATTTTCCTCTAGACACATAAATTTCTTTTGCTGTGGTAAGATTCTATTTGGGACAGTGGAATGAGCAAGCTCTATAGTAAACGTTTTCCACATCTTTTCTCAATTCATCTTTTCAACAACTCTGTGAAAAATTATTGTCTTCATCATCATCATCATCATCACCACCACCACCGTCAACATTCCTAAACATTCCTATTCTATAAGTTACAAAGGTCAAGTAAATTGGCCAAGTTCAAAGAGCCAATGCGAAGGAGAACAGCAATGTTACCTATTGTCTCTTGCCTCAGAAGTCCTAGTAAAACTCTGACTCACTCACCTAGATCTCATGAATACTTCATCTACCTCTCTAAAACACTTAAGTTTTACTTTATGCTTGAAATCCTTATATATTTCTCCTATTAGCTCCCTATGAAAAGAATACATGTCTGGTATTTCTTACAGTTACCAGTTTATATCAGCAACTAAATAACTGCCATATTCTTCTGCCATCATTTAATAATCATAGACACTGTTTGAAATCTTACCATATACCTTGCATCATGCTAAGTATTTTTTTTTAATATTTTAAATGTATTTTTACAGAGAGGAAGGGAGAGAGATAGAGAGTTAGAAATATTGATGGGAGAGAAACATTTATCAGCTGCCTCCTGCACACCCCCCACTGGGGATGTGCCCACAACCAAGGTACATGCCCTTGACCGGAATCAAACCTGGGACCCTTCAGTCCCCAAGCCGATGCTCTATCCATTGAGCCAAACCGGTCCCGGCTAAAATGTAATTCTTAAATTAATTCCAGGTGATATGGATACCATTATTATTCCCATTTTGTTAAGTGAGAGGACTGAGGCTTGGGAGGTTTCTTTCTAAAATAACAGGATGAATATATGAATAAATTAATTAATGATAAGCATATCAAACAGAGTTATTTAAAATACATTTGAGCCTCTAAAACATGGCAGGTGGTCTTCTAGCTAGTAAGCAATAGGGCAGGCCTGAACTCCAGTGGGGGGAGACAGAAATGAAGACTTCACAGTGATGATAACGCCACAGCAGGAATAAAGCCAGGAAGGAGGTAACAAAACCGTTCATTTTTATAAAGATTTGATATGTTACAATTTTATACAGTGTGGTTATAAAGGGAACCGTGAGAAGATAACTTTAAGGAAAAACCAGAAGGTTTTGGCTGTTCCAGACTGATAGAAGAGCAGATGCAAAGGATAGGCTTGGTTTATTTAAGGAGATTAAAGAGACCGCTATATCTTTGCCAAGGAGGACAATTATAAGGAATGATATCAGAATGAACCACAGAGCTGCTTTCATCTTTGTAGGACTTTGTAAGGACTTTGGCTTTTATTGAGAGAAACTTGCAGGCTATTGGGAAATTTTGAATGGAGGATTGTTACAGTAGGACTGGTGTTTTTAAATGAATGGCTCTTGATAATAAATCATGTTGAGCGAAATGAGTCAGATAGAAAAAGTCAAGAGCCATATCAATGCAATATGATGTATTATGATATATCATAGAATTGAATACTTAAACCCTATATAATTTTATTAACCAATGTAATTCCAATAAATTTAATAAAAAATTTTTTTAATAAATAAATAGGTCACTCTGGCAGTATGTTCAAGATAGACTATTGGAAATAGTGTGAAAGAAGGGATGCCACTAAGGTAAATTATATTAAGTTACATTATAACAATCTCATCTAGGAAGGAGGGTAGCATAGATCAGGTAATAGGAGTGTTTAAAGTAGTTACAGTGTGGATATATTTCCAAGGTAAAGTTGATAAAGTTTGATGACAAATTTAGTGTGAACAAAAGGGATAAAGATACCATTCAGTTTATGAGATCACTGCCCGGGCCTCACCAGCAGGTGAGGGGTCCTGAGGCAGGTGCTGGGCATGGAGCCCATGGGGGCATAGACTACCAAGGAGACAGACTAAAACTCACATCACTCTGCTTGGCCCCGGAGGATGGCTACTTAGCCAGAGACGGGTAAGATTCCTCAGGGAAGGAACAACCTAAGACAGGCACAGTCACAGAGGGGCCATCAGGAGAGAACTTGGAGGTCAACAGAGGTGGGGCACAGACCCTTACCAACCCCCTCCCCCCTGCAACCTGGTAGGCACCTGAACCTTCTCCCATTCTGAGGAGGTCTCCAGCCCCCATGGCTCCTTTGCTTCCCATGCATAGCTTAAATTGGGAACCAGATAGCAGACGGAGACTTGGCTGACAGCAGCTGCTCTCTCACTGCAACAAGTCTTGTTTGAGAGGTCTCATACCCATGGTGTGGGCAAGAGGGTTTTTAATATCTAAATCCAGTCTAGTACCAGGAATGCTCAGGCCCTTCTCAAGAAGGCAAATAATCAATTCCACTAATACACACATGGTAAATAAGATTGTTGCTAGAGTGTTGAGTTTGACAGTTGAATAGTTGCCAATTTCTCAGAAGAAATTAATATGCCTAATGGAAATAAATGAATATTCTAGAAAAACTGATTGTACTGTACAAAAAAGCTGTTCCTAAAGTGTTAACAAAAATTCTTATTGGCAGCTGAAACCGGTTTGGCTCAGTGGTAGAGCGTTGGTCTGTGGACTGAAAGGTCCCGGGTTTGATTCCGGTTAAGGGCATGTACCTTGGTTGTGGGCACATCCCCGGTAGGGGGTGTGCAGGAGGCAGCTGGTCGATGTTTCTCTCTCATCGACGTTTCTAGCTCTCTATCTCTCTCCCTTCCTCTCTGTAAAAATTCAATAAAATATATTTTTTTAAAAATTCTTATTGGCAGAGCGTCTCATGGTAAAATTGCATAACATGTTATGAACCTAAAGCATAGTTTAGTGCAAATAATTAAATGTAAAACCTATCAAGACTACATTAAAAAATTTCCAAAAGTCTCCTATTATTTAAATTAAAAAGGGGGTGACAGTGGAAGAATATCATGTAAGGAAAAATATCCTGCGAATAATTTACATCTAAAAAATTTGTACTTTAGAAAATTAAACTTCATTCAAAACACTAACAGAAAGATACCCATGAAAATACACACATAGTGTCAAAACAAGCCAGAGGGAAATCATCTGGGGAAGAAAAAAAAGAAAAAAGAAAAAACTAAAAAGGATCCCAAGTCAAATTTATAGAAAATATCCCTTTATTAACTTTTGGTTGAGAATATGTTTGTATATTTTCAGAAAACAACTCTGAGACAATCTGGAATCCTGTAACAGAGAGGAATAGACAGAAGTGCTCCAGCCCTGAAGACAGAAGAGACACAATTCAGAGATGGAAGATGCTGACGAAGCCTCAGCATACCAGCAGACAGCAGCTGCGTGTTGCTGAAGGATGCCCAGGACCAAACCAGAGATGGTGGGACCTGCATCACCACCGTTTGTCCACCAACCAGACCTGAAATAGCATGGCTGACATGTACACATAAGGAACTATTTGACATTGAAATTGGGACTCAAAAGAACCGTTGGCCCAGAAAGGAACTCACTACAGAATGATTCATTTGCCTCTCAGCATAACCATTATGGCTTGTCTCAATTTAGGTTCTTACAAGGGTATTTCTTAGATCACATGATCTCACACATCTAGAGGAAATGATGAACATAGACTGAAGAACAAAAACAGACCCAGAGAAAGAGAAGCAGCGAACAGACACTCAAACCTCAGAGGGAAAGTAGGGGAGGGTGGGGATAAAGAGGAAGAGATCAACGAAAGGTCTTGTGTGCATGCATATGGGCCTGGCCAGTGGCCATGGACAACGGGGGGGGGGGGGGGGGGGGGGGAGGCATATGTAGGGAGGGGTTTGGGATGAGAACAATTATGTGATACCATAATCAATAAAAAAAATTTTTTTTAAACTTTAATTAATTTAGTTTATAAACAAAGTTTGAGTTGCCTGCAGATGTTAGATGAGCAGTTAGTAAATGAATCAGAATTCCCCAGATTGGACCGAGAAATCAAGGAGCCTTCACCACCTGGATTATTTAAATCCATGAGACTGAGTGAATTCACCTAAAGAATGAATATTCCTAGTGAAGAAAAGAAACCCAAGGACTGAATACTGAGACTTGCCCGATTAAGAGAAAAGAAAGATGTGGCAGTCTCAGCAAAGGAGATAAAGAGACGGTCATATCAGAGGGAAATCAGGAGAGCAATGTACCTGGAAGAATGAGTTCCAAAAAGGAGGAATGATGCTGCTGGTGGGGAAAGACCTGAACTGAGAACTGGCATTGGATGTCCATCTGATGCTGACCCCTCCAGCCTCTGTGGCCTAAGAAGGAGCACGAATATCTAATGGCCATTTGAGTTACCTATCCCATATCTCCGGGGCCTCAGATTTTATCCCAGTTATCAATACCATAAATATAGCTGACTTGGGAGAGCTCAGTCTTTCTAGTTGCAGAATTTTGTTCTCTATTGAGCAAGTTCCTTTGTTTTTGTTTTGTATTGGGCCTTTAAAAAAAATTTTTTTTAGATGTTTATTTTTGAGCTTATGTGTGAGTGTGTGTACATGTGTGTGTGTTTTTGTTTCCAAACCAGAGCTGCATTGATCCTAGGAGAGCGAATACCCAGCATTCCATCCGGATGAATACTGCTGCTAAGGCCCATATTTGCTTTTCTCCTCCCCTGCTAGCTTAAATTCTGCAGGGGCCAATTAAACTGCCTACGCTGGCATCAAACACAACATGCACTATCTCAACATGGAGGTGATTATAAACAGCCAACTACACTTGAGCACAGGTACTAAGCTTTGCATGGGGTGTTTTCACTTTCCATGAACTGTCTTTTGAGTAGAAACACATTGTAACTTGCAGTGCACTCAGGTTCTCAGGAGTATTGTCGTTAACTACAGGAAGACACCTGCACTGAGCTTCCTCCTCATAATTAGGGAGGTCAAGTCATTCCTGTCCTATGTGTTTTTCAGTTCTTGTCCATGTTCTGAGACCTGATGATTAAGTTTGATGTATGACTCACTCACTGAAGTCATTATAAAAAAGTAAATAAAACATTTTAGCAATGTCTGAAAACTCAGAGGAAAGTAATTCCGGCTAGGGGGGAAAAAGGAGGCCAGAAAGTTCTTAGGGGTATGAAAATATGAAAGTTTGTATACCTCACAGGAATTCTTGTCTCAGTCCACCCTGAACAAACGTATTGGAAAATTATGTTTTCATTGAAAAATTGCTTCTATTTAAAATGCTGGAGAAGGTTTGTGTGTTAAATAAGGAAACCATATTATTCCCAAGTTACATCTGAATCTACGTTACTTTTCTTCCTTGTTATTTATAAAAAAAAATAAATAAAAAAATAAAACACACACACACACACACATTTATGTTAATTTTATAGATATGCAAATATTGGCGAGAAGAGATTCTAAAAGCACTAAAGCTACTAACCAGTAGACAGTACAAATAACAAACGGGGGTGATATTGCTTACCGTCTTCACCAGGTGATAAATGGGTCCTGGTAATGGTGCGCAGCTGGTCCTAAGGAAAGCCCAGTGAAAATAAGGTGATCTGATAAATTAGTAAGAGGAGTTATTGGGTGCTAATGTGTGCATGGAAGAGGGCTACCTGTAATCTCACACACTCACAGCAGTTCCAGGCTACTGGGTGCTTTTTAACAGCAGTTTCTTAAAGAATAGCCATTCATTCATTGAATTATTGATTTTTCTCAACCATCCTCCCTGAGCACTGCCATGGGCTAAGAGCTCTATTTGCCAACAGAGGGATTTCAATGGAGACAGTATCAGAGCAGATGGATGGTAGCTTGATTCCATGAGAGGCCAGGAGAGGGAGACATTTTATCCCCTTCTACTACTGTGTTTCCCCGAAAATAAGACATTCTCCGAAAATAAGACCTACTTACAGGTTTCCTTCTGGGTGAAATATAAGGCATCCCCCGAAAATAAGCACACCCCCTCCCCCCACCCTCACCCCACCCCCCCCACCCACCCCCGCCAGACTAAACATGAGAGATTTGGTCCACTGATTCTGAAAGAAATGGAGTCACAAGAAATTCACCAGGAAATTTAGGAATTGGATTGTTATGATGATGTTCCAGAATATGATGACATGATTGTCATTGAATAAATGAGTAAATTCTTGATACTGTAGGATTCACAGTTTGTCTGGTTTGTATTGACAACTACCATACTACCGTACCGTATACAGGTAATAAATTTCCTTTATTTTCATTCAACAATAAATGTGTACTGTATTCTTCTTCATGGAAAAATAAGACATCCCCTGAAAATAAGACCTAGCGCATCTTTGGGAGCAAAAATTAATATAAGACACTGTCTTATTTTCGGGGAAACAGGGTATTTGCCTCACACTATATGGGCACCTAGGAGGATGCATGAACAAAATCCGAAGTTTTCCAGTTAAATTTTTAATTGATTTTCGAAATGAAGGGAGAGAGAGAGAGAGATCAATGATGAGAATCATTGATAATCTGCCTCCTGCACACCCCACATTAGAGTTATAGCCTGGGACTTGGGCATGTGCCCTGACCAGGAATGTAGACCTTCTAGTTCACAGGTCTACACTTAACCACTGAGCCATGCCACTGGGGCCAAAGTTTGACAATTATCTCAAATGTCATTTCTTCCCTAACCCATCCAATCTAAACTGTTTAGCTCATTATGTCTTCTTATTTCTCTATAATGATTCTTTATAGCATTATCACAAATTTCAATATTTATAAAATACTAGAGGCCCAGTGCACAAAATTCGTGCACTTGGTGGAATACCTCAGCCTGGCCTGCACCTTCTTGCAGTCCAAGAGCCCTCTCCAGCCATGAGTCTGGCTTTTGGGTGAGCAGTGTGCTCCCCTTATGGGAGCACACTGACCACCATAGGGCATCTCCTGCATTGAGTATATTCCCACTGGTGGTCAGTGGGTATCAGCGATCAGTTGTTCTGCTGCTCAGTTGATTTGTATATTAGCCTTTTATTATATAGGATTAATGTGTGAGTTATTAAATCATGTCTCTCTTACTACAGGCAACATCCATGAGGACAAAGAGTTCATAGAACTTGGTCACCATTATATATTTTTGTAAAGCACAGTCTCTAAATACCATAGGCAATTAATTGGACATTCTAAAATCTAGAGGCCCAGTGCATCAATTCGTGCACAGGTGAAGTCCCTTGGCCTGGTCGGTGATCGGGGCCAATTGGGGGCCAATTGGGGTCAGACTGTTGGGGAATTTGGGGGTGGCAGTAGATGGTTGGCTGGCCATGGGAGGTTGGCTGTGAGAGCACACTGACCACCAGGGGGAAGCTCCTGCATTGAGCATCTGACCCCTGGGGGTCAGTGAGTGTCATAGCGACCAGTCAACTGGTCATTTGGTCGACTGGTTGGAACAGTCACTTAGGCTTTTATATATATACTAGAGGCCTGTTGCAGAAAGATTCCTGCAAGAATAGGGCTTCCTCAGGCCTACTCCTGCAAGAATAGGGCTTCCAGCAGCCAGAGCAAAGCAGAGAAGGGATCGAAGCCCAACAAGGTGGGCTTCACTTCCATTTCCACTGCCTTGGATCCACTACTGTCTCTGCTTTCTCGGCTCCTTCCCTTCTCTGCTGCTTCCCTCCCTTCTGCAGCACTTGGCTTCCTTCTATACTGTCTTCAGTCTTCAGTTTGTGCCTGTGTATGCAAATTAACCCCCAACTTTGTTGGGTTAATTTGCATACTCATTCTGATTGGCAGGTCAGCATAGTGGAGGGATGGTCAATTTATATGTTTCTCTTTTATTTTATTTTTATCTGAGTTCTATTAATGGAGAAATTGGTTTTCCTAACAGTTAATGTGTTCCATAAGCTGTATGTTCACAATCTTTGAGCTTATTTATTATTATTTCAAAAATGGTAGTTACTTACCACTATTTCAACCATTTTACCTATTATCATACTACTCATAGAATATCAACTATAGCAGACACTTTATTTATTTATTTATTTGTTTGTTTTTAAATATATTTTTATTGATTTTTTACAGAGAGGAAGAGAGAGAGATAGAGAGCTAGAAACATCGATGAGAGAGAAACATCGACCAGTTGCCTCTTGCACACCCCCTACTGGGGATGTGCCCACAACCAAGGTACATGCCCTTAACCGGAATCGAACCCAGGACTTTTCAGTCCGCAGACTGATGCTCTACCACTGAGCCAAACCGGTTTTGGCTATAGCAGACACTTTAGAGTTGATTTATTGACAGACATTGACCTTAAATTTTCATGATACTACACTGTCCTAATTTTCTTCCTTCTCACTCACTGCTATTCATTTATTTTAATTGACTTCTAAATGTTTAATAATTAGGGATCTGTCCTAGACCCTCTTCCCTATTTTTCTCTTGCCATAAATGATTTCCATCTAGATCCATAACTTTAAATATGACATAACCCCAAAATGTACATCTTTCCCCCTTTAAATCAGACTCTTAAATATAACTTCTTAAAATGTTACCTCCAACTGAATATCCAATGGTCATCTCAAAATTATCATGACCAGCCTGGCTCATGTGTCTCAGTGGTTGAGCTTCCACCCACAAACCAGGAGGTCATAGGTTCTATTCTCTGTCATGGCATGTGCCAGTGTTAGGCTCAAACCCTGGTGGGGGGTATGCAGGAGGCATCCAATCAATGTTTCTCTCTCATTGATGTCTCTATCTCTCCATCCCTTTCCCTTATTCTCTCTAAAATTAATTTTAAAGATATATAAGCTATCATGACCAAAATTGTTTTTCCTTTTGTATTTATCATATCTCCAAGTTGCAACCAATCACCCATGTACTAAAACCCCAAAACTCCACTCCACCTTTGATCCTTCTCTTTTCATATCTAATCATTATCAAATTTTATTTCTTTTATTTCAAGTCACATCTTGAATCTATGCACCTTCTCTAAGTTACATCAATCCACTGTACTTCATCAGGCCTACATCTCACATACAGTATTTTAAGGTCCTTGTTTCTACCATTGATCTCCATAATCTATTCTCCATACAAGTATCTAGACAGATTTTACTTATGAAAGAGAGAGAGAGAAGCCATGTCCTCCCCTTGCTCATGACCCTTTGACTACTCTTAAAATTAGATCAGAAACACCTCATTGCATTTTGTCATGTGCCCTGAGATTTGGCCCTGCCTCCAACCCTCACCTCATCTGCTGCCATTTCCTCCCTACCTCACTGTCCTGCCCCAGAGTTTCCCTCCAAATTCCTGGATATGTGGAAGTCCATTCTCCCTTCAGGGCTGGCAAGTAGAGAAAGGTGAACAATTCTGCTTCACAGTAGTAAGATGCCACTAATATTAAATGCACTTGAACTGGTGTTGAACTTGAAGTTTCATTTCCTTGTCCAGTGTCTAGTAAGTAATTGCTACTGTGTTTGTCTCTGATACTACTGCTTTCTTAAAGTGAGAATTGGGATCTTCTTATTCCCTCTGACCCTAGGGCATCTCAGAAGTTTGCTAGATGAATGGATAAATGAGTGAGTCAATACAAGATACGTAAATGCCCATCTAACAGGACTTTCCCTGCCTTTAAAAGAAAGCTAAGCACCAGTAGCTCTCCTTTCCCCCAACATGTTCCCACTGATTTGAGGTAGTACTGAAGTAAGAATAACTAGAACCAGATACTACCTATCTATATATTAAATTTGTAATCTTAATCAAAGAGCACCTCTCTTGAAACCTTAATTATGAAATGAAGGATTTGGAATAGATTGGTGGTTTTCCAACTTTCTAAATGAAACAAAAATTTTAAAACAAAATGATATAATGGGCTGTGATATGTGAATCATTTAAAAATGATGCTGCCTTGGATAAATACTGGTGTTCTTGGAATCCTGCCTATCAGTAAACTCTTTTGTCCCTGCCTCTGGGGATCCTAGCCTCCCTCTCTGCCCCCGCTGCATAGATGCCGAGGGTCTGCAAAGCCCAGTTCAAAAACCACTGGTCTCAAGTCTCTGAGGCCCCTGGTAGATCTAACATTTCATAATTCCAGCTCTGAAATAAACAACAGATGTTGCCAACAAAAGCCGAATGAAATGTATTCATGCACTCCCTTAAAAATTAAATGGAAGACTTTTCTCCCCCTTTTAAAATCAAGCAAAATTCATTGCTTGGAATTCTGACAGAGTATACAAAGAGCCTTTTAAATGCTAAAGAACATTCATAAATGACTTTGTCACAAAGTGTTATAAGATTTTGCAAAATTGAGCTTATGTAAGTTTTTGCTGACTTGAAGTGTTATTGATTAGAAAATACCTTCTACCCTCCAGGCCATGTGTGCCTCAGAAGGTTTCAGATCCAGGAACTCAAGTCGGCTCACCTATATACTGGAAAGGTCAACCCACCATGGAAACCCATTAAAACACTCGCGTACATTCACTCAGCTTCGAGGTTGAGAGTGGCAGATCCAATCTCACCCAGAGCCACATTGCAGCCTCCAGGAGGCTGATGTAATTCTCCTGCGACTTTGTGGTTTAAATGGAATTGATTATTTTAAAATATTAGATATGGCATTGCTTGCTTTTTCACATTGCATTAAGCACCCCATACATGGAGCTAGAGACTAGTAGACAAATACGCAGAGTTTCACGTACTGTCTCCCTCTCTCATACATATGCATGTGCACACACCTGCATATGAGCACACACATACAAGGAGAAGACAACAGTATTAATAGCTTACATATGTGTAGGAATTTACTATTATAAAATATGTTAAAGCATAGTGGTTCATTCAACCTCACTGACAACTTTGTAAGTTAGATATATAAGAGCTTCTAGGTACCAAAAAAAGAATGCACTAAGTAATTTCCATACACTTATCTTGCTTAATGGTCCCCATATTTCCAATGAAAAGATGGGGGCTCTAAGAATTCGAGTGGCTTACTCAGTTTCCCGATGCCAAAAAGGACAGATTGGTGAATGAAAAACCCAGACTATGAACTGTGGAGGGCAACTTTCCCCTCACACGGGTTTGACTAGTCCCAAAGCAAAATGTGGGCTGTCTTTTAGGGGACAGTTGACTCTGTCAGAGCAGCTTTTGGTAAAGCAGTTGCTTTGGATGCTTTTCTAATGTGGGAACTAGACTTTTTCAGGTCCTTTCATGCCCACTATCCAGGCTCTCCCTTGAGTTGGTTGGGAACATTTTTTTAAAATATGTTTTATTGATTTTTTTAGAGAGAGGAAGGGAGAGGGATATAGAGAGATAGAAAGATAAAACCTTGATGAGAGAAAAACATCAACCAGCTGCCTCCTGCACACATTCTACCGGGGATATGCCCACAACCAACATACATGTCCTTGACCTGAATCAAACCTGGGATCTTTCAGTCCGCAGGTCAATGCTCTATCCACTGAGCCAAACCGGTTTCAGCAAGTTGGCAACATTTTTGACAAGCTGGGTAAAGTCAAATTTGCAAACTGGGTCACCTAAGGTTCATCTTACTGATCTTGACCTCATTCTTCCCAGTCCTTATCCATAGTAAGATGTTTCTGATTAGAGGAGTAACACTGAGGCAATGGTTTGTGTCCTCCTCCATACATTCCATCTTCCCAATAGACTGGTAACTTCAATCCCCTGCTTTCCATTTCTTCTATTGAAGTTGACATTATATTTTTGCCTTCAATGTGATAAGATATATGATTTTCCTTGTCTCTTTAATTTATAGCTGGCAAGATTAGCTGACTGGTCTTGTAGGAACAAGAGAAATGTGATTATTAGCTTTAGTGGTTTAGGAACTATATACTATTGGGTCTCATTAATAGGACATCAGCCAAGAAATTTCATTCACATACAGCTTAAGCCTGTTGTGCAAAATCTCAAGAGCCTGCCATAGCCTGGAAGTTGTGAAAACGATCCTGGATTAAGCTGTTCTGTGAGGAAGGAATGAGAATCGCCCAAGATAAACTACCACTCCTATAACTGAATGGTACAGAGATTCTTGGGAGGAAGAAAGATAAATGATTTTCTTGATTACAAATCTCTCACTCTTACAGAAAACCTATTCTGCAACTCTGCGGCCGTGTCATTGGAAAAGCACCCTCTGCCACTGGCTCAGCTCTAATGAAGAAAGAGTTCAATACAGTAGTGATGGATCCTCTCAGTGGCCCCATTCATCCTGGGAGAAGCTGCACTGACCACTTCCTGAAGCAGCATGCCTCTCCCTTGCTGCTTTTTTCTTTGTGGAAGGTGATTTTTCCAAGGAAGTAGGACAAGGGAGGGAAGTCAAAGATATGGTGCCACAGCCCTGGCTGGAGGGGCTCAGTTAGTTGGGTGTTGTCTCATACATCTAGAGGTTGCTGGTTCAACTCCTGGCCAGAGCACATGCCTGGGTTTTGGGCTTTATCCCTGCTAAGGGGTGTGCAGAAGGCAGCTGACCCATATTCCACTCTCATTTCTATGTTTCTCTCTCTCTCCCTCTCCTTTCCTCTCTCTCTCTCTGAAAACCAATAAAAAAAAAAACTTTTAAAAAGTAAAAATATGTGGTGCCACAGTCCTGCTGTTAGCCCCACAACCTATCATGTGGATCTTGGCGTACCTGACAGTTTCTCCAGGACCAACCCAATTTTGGGCCATCACGTCACTAAACATCAGCAAAGTCCCTCTAGTAGAAAAGGTGCAAAGGCAGAGAAGGAGAGGAAGAAGCAGCCGAGGAGAGCACGATTAATGGTGCCATGAAAACAGCAAAAACACTTTGAGAAAGGAGAATCATAATTTACTTGCACTATTATTCTGGAAACAAGCACAATTAAATCATGGTTTTTGTGAGCATATTTTCCATACCAAAAACTGTGGGGACAGATAACCTCACAAGGAACCTTGGAACCTTTACAACACTTCTGAGGGTGAGACATGGTACTAAAAAAAAAAAAAAAAAAAAAAAAAAAAAAAAAAAAAAAAAAAAAAAGTGTTTAGAACACATCAATAGACTTAGAATCAACAGCAAAATAGATTTAAAAAGGGACATTGTCCAGACAATTCAGATATGTAAATTTACTGAAGTCATACACTCAGTATAAAATTATTATTTTATATCAATGCAGTAGTGAGTAGAACTGACTAAAAGGCCTTGGACACTCAGTCTCCTCAGGCATCAGTTTGGGCAACTCTAAATTGAAGGGGGATATTAGATCATCTCTAAGATCCCTTCATGAACCAATATCCTATAATTCTATAATTTATTCTACATGCTATAATGATTTTGCTTCAGAAGCAGAGTATGAGAATGCACACCTACACACACACACTCACTAACAAATTTGGCATTTATCATTACTAACTTGTATTATAGCAAATACTATCTGTTCTTTTCCCTCATATGTTGGTCTTTTAATCAAAAACATACCTCCAGGTCTTTAAACAATGAAATAGAATGGTGTCTAAATATTCTATTAATAACAAGAATGCACTCTTCATTTTACCTCTGACATCTTTTGTCATCACAACTCTCCATCTTACATGTCAGTTTCTAACTCCAGTTATCACAATAGCCGACCTCAGAGCTCCCCAGTGCTCCCAGAAGCTTAGCCAATGCCTGGTTTCATCAGCCTCTCTCCACTTTCTGGTAAAGGAAAGAATAACAATATCATATACTTAAACTGAGAGATTAATGTTTAACAGCCAAGTTGTTCTGTAAGCTTCTTCTTTAAGTCTCAGTTTGTCTGACTGTAATTGGGTATAAGAATAATTATCTACCTCATAAAACTATTGAGGAACAAATAAAATAATTAATATAAAACACTGTATCTGGTATACATTTTTTGTTTTCCAAAGCTATTAAAACCAACTCTAGACTCAAAGAACAGCCACTTCTTTAAGAGCTATTGATGTTTGTATCAACTTCCCTCAGACAACTAACCTCGGGCTTCCCATTTTAAAATTGGGGCGGGGGGGAAATGGGTACTTGATACTTATTTTGTGAGAATATGAGCTGTTTTCTTTTAAATATGAGTCACTCCAAAGTCTCTTTCTCACCAGTGTCATAAAGCTCAAAATAATTTAAGTCATCTTGTATCACTAATGACCTCCTTGAAAACATAATGGCTATATGGTAGCCATTTTAGTTACCAATACCTTAGCAAAAGCATAAACATTCAGTTATATGAGACTATACAATAGACTAGTAAATATTGATGAGAGAGGAAATGGTGAAATAATAACCTGAATACAGTGACTTTTGAGGGGAAAGTAATTTCAGGAAGGTGCTTAGAAGGATGTTTAGGAAAGGCATATAAGGGTACACAAGGAAATCCTAGGATGCTGGTAGAATAGGAAGAAGGATCAGTGCTGGAAGGAAAATAAAGCTTCGAAATGGCACACATTACATGTAGCTTAGAACTAGCCATACACTGGTGGCAAATGGAATATGTCCTGGTGACTGATTTCTAGGCAATAAATGCTGGCTTTACTCAAACTATTTTGGTTTTGTTTTCTAAACAGAATGATCCCCAAGACCAATGTGTGGAAATACAAATACTACTTTCAACAGAGCTCTTAAAGGTAAATATTCATTGTTATTTTTGCAAGGCATTGGAGTGTCCTGTCAATAGTAGAAGACATCTGCCTAAATTACAAAAATACCTTAATTTCTCTGCAATGATCAATGATCAAAGTATTTCTCTGCAATGATCAGAGTGTTCTTAGCAAACACTTCTGTGAAAAGCTATGGTTGTCGCCGAAACCAGTTTGGCTCAGTGGATAGAGCATCAGCCTGCGGACTGAAGGATCCCAGGTTTGATTCTGGTCAAGGGCATGTACCTTGGTTGCGGGCACATCCCCAGTAGAGGGTGTGCAAAGGGCAGCTGATCAATATTTCTCTCTCGTCGATGTTTCTAACTCTCTATCCCTCTCTCTTCCTCTCTGTAAAAAAATCAATAAAATATATTTAGAAAAAAAAAAAAAAGAAAGAAAGAAAAGCTATGGTTGTCTCTTATATATCATAAGAATTATAATTCTGGGAGATTATTAAAAAAGATCAAATGATTTCACTTGTGGAATCCTGTTAAAAGACTGCACACATCTTTTTAGCATCGAATCAATGCCTCTTCCCAGGTCCCTTTGTAGCACATCAGGCCATCCATCGAAGCCCCCTCGCACCATGGTCTTAGCCAGTGCAGACCAGCTGCACGCATGGCCTCAATGTTGCACATCTCCTTTTGGCAGTGTTCTTCTGCTCCTGGACTTGGCCATGTAAAGTGTAACTTGCTTTAGCCAATGGGACACAGCAAACTTGATACAAGCAGAGTCATAGATGTTTGGGGCTTCTATTTTGCTTTTTGACCTCTATCTTGACATCACACCTGGGCTGTACTATTGAAAGAGAAGACAAGTGTCTCTGTTGCCCTAGCTGAGGCCCAAGACATGTGAAAGAGGCCAGATAAGATCAACAAAGCCACCTACTAACCAATAAAGCAAAAATAAGTGCTTATGGTTGATTCCCATTGAATCAACTATAATTTTGTTGTTTCTTATGCAGCATCATCGCGGCCATAGGAAACTAACAAGGACCTTATGCTCAGTCTTTCTTTCACCAAAACCAACCAGTGCTAAGTCTTAGTCCAACAAGATCCTGCTTGATGCTGGCTAACTTATATGATTTTTTTTTAAGTGTGTTCTAAGAAAGAATAAAATTATGCCATTTGGGGCTGCTTTATTAGGAACTTTTACACATTTCCTATTTGTGATGTAGTGATTTAGGACAGAATGCAAGAAACCAAAACTTGAAAGTACTGTAACTCTGTCACATAATGCCAGATAGGTGGGTGATATCCCCCAGGCAAAAGCAAAAGGAGTGGTCCAATTAGCCTATGGTGGCAAGTACCAATAGAGAGCTGAAGTCAGGGAGGCCAGCCTGGAAGGAGAGGCATCCTGAGGTGAGCAAGCACTGCATGGTTGATAAGATTCTGGGTGCAAATTTCATCCACAGACCAGAAAGGTGAGGGCATTACAGAGAATGAAAACAAGTAACAAGACTATGTTTCTAGTAGTATGGACAGGCAAAATCCCCAGGCTGGAGCAATCGAAGTCAGGGACTTAGCTTTAAGGCAACAAAGAAGGGAAACTTAGCCTGAGCTGGCAGATCTTATTGGCAACAAAGCAGAAATCAAGTAATTAGAACCAGTGGAAAGTCAGAGCCTGGCCCAAAACAAAACAGGGTGGATTTGATGCTAAGCACTCTGAATGTTGAAGTCAGGTGAATATTTTTCTTCAGGGTTGCAGATTTGGAGCAGAGAAAAAAAGAAAGTGATGGAAACTGGGTTACTTGCCCTGAACTTAAAAAAGTAAATCAGTTTGCCAGTTCAGTATCATTTGAGAAACTTTTTGCATTAAAAAGGATATTGATTTTAAATGCCTACCAGATCTTTAAGCATAATATAATAAATAAAGAAATTTTTAAAAGAATTTTTCAAATTGTAACTTGAAGTGGTACTTACACAGACACAGCCAATAAAACAATTATTCAGGAAACTCAGACTCTTGAAAACTTTTAATGAATGAAAACTAATCTCTGCTTTGGCTTAAATTATTTTGCTTGACTATTTAAATTGATCAAATTCATCAATCATTGCTCAACTTTATACCTCATTTTTCCTTTGTACAAACAAAATCCTTCTAATGATTATTCTAATTGTAGGCAATGAACTCCAAAAAACAACTCGAGAGTCATGGCAGTCCGACCTCTATAACTTAATATCTGCAAGTCTTTCAAAATTGGAGGCAAAATAAATCTAAATTAAAAAAGTAACACTCAGAGTGCCTCAAGTACTATATGTGTTCGTGTGTGTGTGTGTGTGTGTGTGTTGCTCGCTTTACTGAAATTTATTACACAAGAGATAAACAGCATGCCTTGCATAAAAGTTCTCTGAAAACAGTATATCTGATTCATAATTAGTTTTAGTTCATAAACTGGGCTGTAGATTAATCTAATTACAATGTATACATTGGTATATTAGCTTTTATTTGCTTATGCTTGTTTTACTCCGAAGTCTCAAACACATTTGTGAGCTTTATCTGCTATGGGCAGGTAGAGCTTGAGGTAATCACTCAGTGGTTTAGAATGCAAGGGAAGACAAGCAGAAGCATGCTAATGTAGATGAGAGTAACAAAATCAGAGAAAGTGTCCTCCACTCCATGAGAAGAAATTAATTTGAACTTCCTACACACTCTTGAGGTAAATATTTTTTCTATGAAATTGTAGGAAGGTTCAAGAATAACCTAGATGGTGTGTTGTAAAATAGATTACATGGTATCCAGAGAATCACTTCTTCCTCAGTTAAATTTCCAAGTAAAGGATTTTTTTCCTTATAGTTCATGTAAGCAGACTGTTTATATAGTGATCACATCCCAGAAAATATCATAGAAGTCAAGTACAATTGAATTGTTCATCCCATCTAATAAAAGAGAAACATGCAAATTGACTATACCTCCTCTACGCCCACAAGCCATGCCCACCAGCCAATCAGAAGTGAGTATGCAAATTAACCCAACCGAGATGGCAGCTGCCATGGAGCTGGAGCAAGCAGGAGGCTTGCGTTTCCCCCAGTGATGGAGGAAGCCAAACTTCCTGCCTGCCCTGGCCTCCCTGGCCTTCACTCAAGGCTACAAAGTTTCAATTATAGAAGATAAATAAATCCCAGATACCTCCTTCCAGCCGGCCCTGGCCTATGCTTGGGTTGCTGGAGGGCATGGCTGGCCTGCAAACTACCACAGGCCCCTCGCTCATGTCCCAAGGGAACCTCCACCCTGATCTGGGACACCCTTCAGGACAAACCAGCAGGCCCCCACCCATATACCAGGCCTCTATCCTATCTAAAAAGTCCTATCTAATAAAAGAGTAATATGCAAATTGACAATCACTCCAACACAAAATATGGCTGCCCCCATGTGATCAAAGATGGCTGCCCCATGTGTACACAAGATGACCACCACAAGATGGACAGCAGGGGAGGAATGTGTGGAAACTTGAACAAGACAAATAGTTTCTAAAATTACCAAATGCAATTATAGAAACTATCACAACTCCACACCAGCAAAATATTTACAACCATGAAATCTAGTTCAAGTAGAATGAAGGTCAAAAGAAAAGATATTCCAAAATAACAGCATCCTATCCAGGGCAGTTATATAGTGAAATGGATTGGGGCAGTACGCTGTCCTTTCTCTCAGAGCTCATGGCTCTTGGTGCTATCCATTAATGGATCTGAGGACTCTACAGCAGTCATCAAACTGATAACATCTCTGAACAAATGACCATGCCTGAAGCTCTTTGAAGGCATTATCATTGCCTCTCAGCATCCCACACAAGGAAATATACAGTAGGCACTCAACAAATATTTGTTGAGTTAGTCCTTTCCTTTAAAAGACCAACATAATCAACTGACGTACAAAATTTTTTCAGTTTGATAGATTTTTTATCAGTTTTTTTTTTAAAAAAAAGTCTATGATTTTGGTTTTTTATTAGAAAGTGAAGTCTATTCATTACAGTACATTTGAAAAATGTATACTTTCTAAGGTACATCTAACTATATCACTTACTTTATACTAATATATTGTCAGCATCTTGCCATGTCATTGAATGTTCTTCTACAATACTGTTAATGGCTGCATAGTATTCCATTACATGAACTAGAATTATTCTTTTTATTCAGTTCTCATTGGTTAGTGAGTAGAACAGTGAGTGGCTCAGAGCAATGGCTTAATATACCTCTGCATGAATACGTGAATGAAAAGATAGTTTTTCTCCACTTTTTTTCTATTGAAACCGACACTGCCATGAACATGTTTGTGGTTAAATCTTTGTGCACATTCATAATTCATCCTTTGGATAAATTCCTAGAAGTTAAAAGGCTGGTCAAAGAGTACAAAGTTGCTGAATTTTAATCCCATCACTATACAATTCTCGAGAGCCAGCTAAGGCCCCCCACACAGAAACAATTTGCATTACTCAAAGCTGACAAAGATTTGCTTTCCTAAGGCTAGACTTACAACTAAAAAAAAAAAAAAAAAAAAAAAAAAAAAAAGATTTAGTTTTCTCTCCTCTTGCTCTACAGGAAGAACCTAAACCTAAGTGATTAAGATATGTTTGCTACAAAGATATATAATATATATGTATTAGGTGTGAAATAAAATGGGTCAGGTGGGGAAAATCCTTGTTCGATTCACCAGAGACCAAATAGAAATAATTATGGGGTGTGTAGTACTGTCCCACCACATAAATGACTACAATGGCATGTGCGCAGTGGTTTGTTTCAGCAACTGCCACAAACAATGAACTCTGACTGCAATGTCAGTGTCACCCTACGATCCACAAGCTGCAGGAACCAGAGAACATCATCTACTTCATCCACCTGCCTTCCCTGTAAAATGCTCTCCTGCAAAGAACGGTGGGGGACCCTGCAAGGAATTAAAAGACATTATGCAAATCAGGTAACATCTAAGTGCCCTAAATACTATTGAAGCATATTTGTGAACAGAGCATCTCACTGCACGCTTTTCCTTTGTATGGCACTCACGTATTTAAAAAAAGAGAATCCTAAACACCTGGAAATACTGTTGGCGAAGTGTTTCTCAATACCCTGAAAATCCCTGTTACAAACTAACTCCAGCTCAAGTGCATTTCTCATATTTCCATCAAGTCTTTCAAGTGTATATTAGAGCTGTTCCCCCAAATCGCTGTTCTCTAAAGTCCGCATGACCACCGAGAGTATCCACTTCGATTAGACAAGGTTTATAAAATGGTTCCTTTAGCACACACATGAAGTGATCATTTTCAACGTGTGTTACTGAGACTGTGCATATAGGCTCACAATATCTAGGACTAAATGTAATTTAACACATTCTCATTCCTTCCCCACTTTTATCATGCTGCTACTTTGTTTTTTCATTACAGGACTTTTTTTTTTTGAGTACAGAAAATCTTAACAACAAAAATAATGACTCTAAAATTACCAAATGCAATTATAGAAACTATTTGATCTTACCATGGGAGAGACACATCAAAGGATGACAGCTCAGGCTTCACAGTGTAGCAACGTCTGGGAACAATTATTTCAGTTGTTTAGAAGAAGAATTACGGAGGCTGAAAAAAAAGATGATCTCTGTTTCTCTTTTAATTAGATATCATATATAACTGAATGTATATATTGAAATGTTTTTTTAAGTGTGCCAAAACTTTATGTCTATGGGAGCATTTTATCATTTAATTAGTAAGTTGAATATAATAAATATACTTAAAAAATTTTTTAAGTATCTATGGCTATATGAAACCACAAGAAGGTGTTATTGAAATGCGATAAGGTAGTAATTATAGACTGCACATTCCATCTAAGGAATAGCAATATTGTCGATGGAAATGTGACCTTTATTTTTTAAATCCTTGAAAATTGCCATCTTTTGAGCTATAAATATATGTATTCAAACAAACCAGTCCAGAAGATAATATAGAATAAAATAAAACAGATTTATACTAGATTTCAGATTTTTTTATAAGCCAATTGAGGCAGGTAGTCAATTACATTTTACATGTGAGGCAACTAAGACATAATGCAGTCAAATAAATTACCCAAAATGGCAGAGAAAGATTTAAGCCTAGATTACTGTATCTCTAACCAGTGGGCAATAAAGTCAAAATCTACTTTTAATATTTGATTGTTTTTCTATTAGCCAATTGCTAAATGAAGTCGTTCTTACTAGTGTTGCAGAGATTAAAATTGCCAGTGTGACCTTGAACAAGTCACCTTAGCTCCCTAAACTTTCATAACTTTGTTTTTAAATAGGGAGGTCTTGATATCAACATGTTACAACTACCAGATGATCATAAAGATATTTTCCAAATCTGAAGTTCTTTGGTTTTGTAAAATTAAAATATATCAATTATTTGAATAGTCATTTTATTCAGCTTAATCCTTGAATCTATTCTACATACTATTGTGTTTCCATTTTCCCCATCACATTGGGCCACGATTTCAAATAATAAAAAGCTTTACAGGTTACCATTATCTGCTGTCACAATAAGGTATTAATATATTATACAACATTATAAAGGTGCCATATTAAGTCAATAAAGTGTATCTGAGTGACAACCAAAGGTATCACTAAATATAGATACCCTGAAATACATACAAATGATTATAGATTTTGTCAGTAAGTGATTTGTTTCAAAGAGAAACCATGCTATTCATAAAACTCTAAACTCCCTTTAAAATATGATGGAAAGATTTCTTTCTCCAGAATAGTCTTGTGAAAAATATTCTAAGTAAGAGAATTATTGTATTAGACTGTTTTAAATGAATTGTTTCCCAATAAAGTAAATGAAATTAAGAGCTAATTGGTATCTGTTCCAAAGAGCTGGAGCCTGTTTCCCTACTGGCCCTTCCTGGGGGTGGAAGAGTAAAATTTTTAACCTCTCTTACCCTCAGGTCCCTCATTTGTAAAAAGGAGTAATTACAGAGCCCTTGGAGTATTAGTGAAAAAAAAATTAAGATAACATAAAAGCTAGCATAGTGTCTGGCACATAAGCCATTGACATTAATAAGAAAGTTGCTTAAGATTATAGATTGCCATGGCTGCTCTGGGTCATTGTATGTCTAATTCCTTTTGTGTACACAACAGTGACTTAGGTTAAGGTTTGTCAAGAAAGGCAGCTGCTCACAGTAAAGAATGGATGTTGTAGGGCTGCCTTGTATTAGCACTAATCTAATATCTGTATTAGCTTCCCAAGGCTGAGATAACAAAGTACCATAAAAAGAGGGGCTAAAAAGAGAATCCATTCTCTCACAGTTCTGAAAGCTAGAAATCTGATATCAAGGTGTCAATCATTTTTCTATCTTCTGGCACTGCCAGCCATCCTTGGCTCACAGCTGCCTCACTCCAATCTCTGTCTCCATCACATGGCACTCTACATGTGTTTGTGTCTCTGTGTCTTCTCTTCTTTTTATAAAGACACCAGTCATATTGGATCAGAAACCCACTGTACTTTCCTGTGACCTTATCTCCATACAAATAATTACCAAAAAATCTACTTTTAAATAAAGTCATGCTCTGAGATACTGGGAGTTAGGTCTACAATATATATTTTTGGAAAATATAACTCAACCCATAATAATATCTCTCACCTGGACTGTTGCAATGACTTCTTTTAAAGGCCTTCCTACTCCACAATCCCTTACCCTTTTAACACATATAGAAGCACTTATATTCTAGACCAAACAAAGCAGCAAGAGCGGGCTCCTAACAGGTATCATAAGTCCATTTTTAAATATTTATTTTTATTGTTGATTTTAGATAAGAAAGGGAAAGGAGAGAGAGATAGAAATATCAATGATGAGAGATAATTATTAATCAGCTGCCTCCTGCCTCCTGGGGATCAAGCCCATAACCCAGGCATGTGCCATGACCAGGAATCCAACCATGACTTTCTGATTCATAGATTGATACTCAATCACTGAGCCACACTGGCTGGGCCATAAATCATTTTTAAATACTGCTAATAAGCAGATGAATTTAGTCAAACTATATTCAGAATCTTAGATTTTTCTCTGAGTCATGCTGATGAGTTTTTTCTGCCAGAGGCCAAAGCATAACAAGCATTTGCATGAAAGTGCAAAAGAGACATTGGAAGGCCAATGGACCTTGATATTCAGCAGGGCTGAAATTAGCACAAGATTGCTCCTGCTGTGATTGCAATGGCTCGAGGCAATTTCCTGACCTGATAATCCTTACATTGTTTACCAAACTTTACCTTTGATTTGCCTGTATGCAGTGCTAAAGAGAAAATGCGTATTCAAAGTGAATAAAAGGGGGCAAGACAAGGACTTGGTGTTCCTCTTCTTGCAGAAGTTTCCACCTGGCCCCCCAATGCCTTCAAAATTCATATTTCTTGTATAGTATACTCATTGTGTGTCTCGGCCCTCCATCAAGTCTTTCTAAACCCACCACGCAGGTCATGGCATTTATTCAACTATCATTATGTTTTGATTAATTCCTTTGACAATAGGCTCTCATTCAAGTTTGAAGTAAATAAGAAGTTGAAGGCAAAATACCTTCCATAATAAGTTCTTTACCAATTCTTCTATTTCTAGAACACTTGGAAATTATTTACTATATTCAATATTTAAAATTCATAAAAATAACCAATTATGAGCAACTATTGATAAATAAATTCACAGGGCTCTGAAATGGTGGGACATTTTAGTTGAAATATTTTAGCATCTCTTACAAATAAACGTTAAAAGGAAACCCTTTAATAGCACTCTTTACCCCACAAAATGTTCCTTTTATGTGAAATTAGAGGCCCAATGCATGATGATTCATGCAAGAATGGGCCTTCCTTCCCCTGACTGCTGCAACTGCCCTTTCGTCTGGCCCTGGAGCCACCTTTTTGCCTTCCCTTGCTGCCGAGAGGCCCAGAGTGGCTGGTGTGGCAGAATGCCTGGCCAGTAGGCACCTGAATATGCAAATTAACCCTCCATCTAGGTTGTTAATTTGCATATTGACTCCTGATTGGCTGATGGGCACTGTGAATGTAGGATCAAATTGCATCTTTCTCTTTTATTAGTGTAGTTAGCCTAAGAAAGGTCCTAGTATATGATACTGCTTAACTTTATTTCAGAAACTTTAAAGGAACAGCTTCTAAAACAAAGATGCATTAATATTTAGCCAGTAACTCTTTCTCAAAGAATCTATTCAGCCAAGACCGGTTTGGCTCAGTGGATTGAGCGTCGGCCTGCAGACTGAAAGGTCCCAGGTTCGATTCCAGTCAAGGGCATGTACCTTGGTTGCGGGCACATCCCCAGTAGGGGGTGTGCAAGAGGCAGCTGGTCGGTGACTCTCTCTCATTGATGTTTCTAACTCTCTATCCCTCTCTCTTCCCCTCTGTAAAAAATCAATAAAATATATATATGTTTTTTTTTAAAAAAGAATCTATTCAACCTAAAAGCCCCAATGCACAGCAGTCAGATACACAGACCAAAAACAGGATGTTATGGACTATGGTCTCTGCTCACAAATTCAAGAATGAAGCATGTAAATTCCACAAGAGAAAAGGTTCACCATCTAGGGGGAAAATGCTACTCAAAATCAATGAAAAGGCAGATTACAAACTGTCATAGTTTCAAGTGATTTTGATTAGTAATATGTCAGTTAAACACAAGGGTCACTTCACATTCACTAAGTACAAAGGCCTCCTTATCAAAGCAAAACTACTCTTATATGCCTACAAAACGAAGAGTTCGTGCTTTGTAAATTATTTTCTGACCAGCTAATTAATAAAGTGATTATGGTAACTGCAATAGGAATTTTAATTTTAATGGGCAGTGGTGAGATTCGAAAAATATCTAGACGGTAGAACTGAAAAGCTATGCTGATAGATTGGGAATATAGTGTGAGAAAAAGAGAGGATTCAGGTAAATCTCAAGTTTTTAGCCTGAGCAACTGAAAGATTTATATACCACTCACAGAGGTCAGAAAAATTATGGGAGAAGTAGGTGGTGAGAAGAATTTTAAAAAAGCTTGTTTCTCAGATATTTTGAAGTTGAGATGCCTAATATATAGAGTAAAAGTATAAGGGCTCTGAAAAAAATGATTCTTAGAGTCAAGATACTGTCATGTTTAAGGGTCTAAATCTAGAGACTCTGGAGCCAGAATACCTGGGTCCAGGCAGCTCAGATGGCTCATCTGTAAAATCCTAGGTAATAAAGAGGCAATATGCAAATTGACCATCATTCCAACACACAAGATTGCTGCCCCTATGTGGTCAAAGATGGCCACCTCCATGTGGACACAAGATGGCTGACACAAGATGGCCAGCAGGGGAGGGCAGATGTGGGTGATCAGGCCATCAGGGGAGGGCAGTTGGGAGGGACCAAGCCTGCAGGGGAGGACAGTTGGGGAGGGGAGGACCCAGACTGCCCCCCTGCCAGCCTGGTTGCCCCTCATGGACCGCCAATGGCCTGGTTGCCCCATGCAGCCTGCTTGTTCAGTCGTTTGGTCATCTCTCACTAACCACCTTGCTGCCTAGTGGTAGGCAACCATCTTGTAAGGACGTGCAGGTTAATTTGCATAGTACCTCTTTATTATATAGGAGATATATATATATATCAGAGGCGCAATGCACAAAATTTGTGCATGGGGTAGGGTCCCTAGACCTAACTTAGTGCCCCTTTCTTTCTCAGACTACAAAAGCAATTACACTTGTAAAACTCTATTGCAAAAAACTACTCACAATAAACAGAATGAAATGTCATTCTGAATGACAGGACAGAGTATTCACAAACGTCAGCATTCACACAATAAACACCAATTTACTGAGCCCACAACTGGTCACAGGGTTCTCCCTACAGTGTTGACAAGCACAATGCAGAGGGAGGATGCTGTGGAGCAATAAGGAGAGCTTGAAAAGAGGCCAGGAGAGGGCTCAGGATGACAGTATTTAGCGTTTATTGCCTTCCAATAAAAATAATCAGACAAAACCATTGTTGCCCATATGGCTTTATTCTAGGAAACCTCATGGAGTGCCATTCGAGAGTAGAGGGAGAAGCCTGCCTTTCTCTCCTGACCTACAGAGAAATGGGGTCGAGACCCCTAAGGAAAGCTGTGCCTATCCAAAGATCTGTGGGAGATCTGTGTGAAAGCCATTGGAAGATATCAGGACAGCAATGCCTCGTGTGCTAGGCAAAAGCTTCTTGGGGGTTCCTTACAGGGTGAATAAATTCAGAAATCTGCTATACAATATAGTGCTGTTAGTGACAATACTATGTTGCACTTAAACTTTTGTTAAGAGGTAGATCTCATGTTAAAGTGCTCTTACCACAGAAAGGGACAAGAACGATAGATCGATGATAGATAGATAGGTGATAGATGGATAGATGGATAGATGATAGATAGATAGATAGATAGATAGATAGATAGATAGATAATAGATCAATAATAAACTAGTTTCCACTTGAGTGGGAAATATCGCTTATAAGCCAAATTTCTCTCTCTGAAGCATAAAGATACTCATTCATGGAGCTAGCTATTGATAATAAGATTAAAATCCCACTCAATGTGTAATGTGGGAAGTCTAACGGGACACCACCATGGGTGCTCACAAGCAACTGTGACGATAGGAATTCTCATCTGTCACTCCCTTAAGGGGCTATTGAATCCCTGAAGATGGATTCAGGCTGCCTACAGCATTGGACTTTCTCGCCTCTCCCTGGAAGTGTTCACATGACTGAAAGTGAGAATTAGTTTCCAGAACACTCTGTCTTTTATTCAGACCATGTATCAGTGCACACTACTACATTTCTGAAGAGGAAGAAACAAGCTCACTCTTTTTCAAAACGGCTCTCTGAAGTAGTCAGTGGTTGAAATACATATCTTCAGGGTCCAGGGCAGCAATTTTCAAACTGTGTTTCTCAGATATCAAGGATTCATGGGCTTTTTTATAGGTCCCCTTGGGACAGGAAATAATTAAAGCTATAGGGCTCAATATAGTGTCTATAGGTGACAACCTCCTCCCAATGGGTAGCCTCATCTATTAAATAGTGGGATTGTTAGAACATTTTTTAAATATGCAAAACTTTGTCTAGTGATTGTTGTAGTGGCCTCCTGATGGAAGTGGCCTCCTTTAGACACACAGAACCTTACTTACCTCAGGGAGCTCTGTGGAGATGAATATATTTAGATTTAAAGACACTCTGAGATCTTAGGCAAACAAAAACAAACAAAAAAAGACTATTAGAAATATTTAAGCACGTTTTTGTTACATAAGATACTATATACTGTATTTTGTTCTTGTGCTACATATATAGTTAGGCTTTAATAAACACAACAAAAATTTATTGGGACAAAGTGGTTCATCTCAGACATCATCTTTGTAGAGAAAGGATAAAGGATGTCTGGACTTAAAGCTTGTTACCTTTGGCCTGTGGGTTACCTGATTATTAATCTAAAAAGACTTGTAAACTCATTGTCAAGCTTGTAAAAATCAGATCAGCTCTTCACTGCAGCGAAGTTCCAAGGCCACATTCATTCCTGTCAGTCCCCCTTCTAGTCAATGTCCAAGGTACAGCTGACCATGCTCTCTGGGTGTCTTGGAGGGTGCCCTCTTCTGTTTCTCTCCACTTTTTCAAGCCTTACCTGTTTCTCCACTTTTTCAAGCCTCCTCCATTCTCTTCCCTGCCAGCCTTTACAGGATTGGTGCTGTCTTGCCTGGTAGCAAGGATGGACAAGGTCTAGTTAGAGGCAGCCACAAATGTTTAGGGCCGGAGGAAAAGCACACTGCCTACAGGAAAATGCCAGGAACCAAAGCAGAGACATGGGTTTGAGGCCACCCTAACGAAAGCCCTAAGAGAAGAACCAGGACATGGAAATCTACACAAACAAATGAGTAGGGTTAAATCAGTCCATAAGCTGGAGGTTGTAGGTTGTCATCATAACCACATTACCTATTCTAGGACTCCTACACCAAATAGTTGGACTAGAACTATTAAAAGGCCTGGATACACAGCATATGTATGCCCCGAGATTCTATCTTCATGGCTATCTGTTCCATTTTCATCCTGTTTGATTCCTTGCAATTTAATCCATTCTCATGTTTTAATCTACAGGCCCATATATACATCTCAATCCTAGAGCATCTAACATTCTTTTACATCTCAATAGTCATTAGTATACATCTTTATTTATTCTGCTTTTAAATCCTCAGAGGATAATATTAATAAGACTTATTGACCAGTTATCATAGTATCATGGATGCATTTCAAAATCCCCTCAGGTTTTAAATATAACAGATTTGGTAGGGGAAAAAATAAGCAATATATCTGAAGTGGTAGATATACATTTCTAACTTACTAACATCAGTAACTTCCCAGATGTTGCTCAAGGACCTAAAATTGTACTGAAATTTGAAATATCTGAAGATTTTTTTGGAGGAGAGAATGCACGCGATGAACCCAGTGACAGATGGTGGTGAAGATATGCTCTTAGGTAGATGTACATTACAGTACTTAGACAGAATGAAGGAATGACTAAGTGTACAATGCTGAAAACTGTAACCATATGGATAGTGTCAACCCAAAGAGTAGATAAAAGTACCCAGGAAGGGGACATAGAGGGAAGCAGAAGAACATAGTCATAAGGACAATCTTGGCAGAACATGTGAGTGCTCTGTTCTTGGTCCCACCATGCACAAGGTCATTTAAAGCACAGTGAGATAGTCATCCCCAAAATTAGGAAATGTTCAACTGGTCCATATGTCCCTAGAATGTGTTCTAAAAGAGGTACTGGGTAAAGGAAAGATAGGAGCAAAATAATCCATTTGTTTCTCTAAATCCCCCCCACACACCCAATGCTTAAGAAAGCTGAATGAAGAGAACTACTGTTTACAGTGGACCTATTTCAAAAGAGTTTTGCTTATCTAGAAATAATGTAACTGGTTAAAGAAATTATTCGATTTTGTAGCTCACACAATTAGAATCTATCTATAAATATAATAGCTATGCACACAACATGCATAATAAATGCTCACTGAATGAGGACACTACCATTCCCCCCCCCCTTCCTACCCCGTACTATGGGAATTGATTCAATTCTTTCTTGCATATTTTTGTGACTATATAAAAATGTAGCATGTAGTCTTTGAGTAATTTCCATTTAGATTCCTTATTGTAATTTCTTTTTTTTTTATTTTCCCCCAAGTGAACACTCTTCATTATCACTTAATGTTAATAATAAATTATTAACATTTTTTTTTTGGTAATGTTTTCTGAGATGAGATGTTAACTTCCAGCAAGTTAATTGCCATAGTTCAAAATTATAGGATGTGAAGTATGTTTTAAAGAAACAAGTGTTTAATGAAAAGTTATTTAAATAGCTTTGTCCATAATTGCTAACCTCATACCTTCTTGACCAACACTTTACATTATTTGTTCCTAAAAGAATTTTCACAATGAGATTGAATGAAAACAAAAAAAGATGACTTGATTCATGTTCATCCTCAGCAAAAGCTGATAGTTTCAGAATTAAAAATTGAATCTATATTTGCTCTCAAGTTGGGTCCCAATTCTGCATAATTTTGTGGACTAGTTTCTCCCTACCTTTCAAACTACAAAATGGAACATTGGCATGCAAAGGTCATCTTGGCCAGCCACTTTTTCAGAAAACATGGCGCAGTGACATTTGAATTCAACCTCATGTCTACTGAACTACTCATTCGACTTACTTTGACAGATCAGAGTATGATGGATGCAGATTTCCATCCAAAAGGTTTGGCAAGGCCTCAGCAGTAATATAACCTTTCTTAAAAGGTTATTTTTAACCACTTGCTAAAAATTCCTGGAGGGAAAAAATGTGACGTGCCCTTTAGTAAAATGAATACAATAATATACCTACAATTGATACCACTACAGTCAATTTTGGCCAATCGCCTGAAAGAACCTCCTTCTTAATAGCCCGGGGCTGTCCAGTTCTGGCCCAGCACCTTGAGTAGGGCCTAAAGATTATGCAGAAACTGTGTCACACTGTAATTCTGAAAAGAAAAGAAAGGGGGAGGGGGAGCCTCTAAGGTAATTCTGATACAACTTACATTATATTGTCAATTAGCTTTGATATTGTTTTTATAAAGTCAAATCAAATCAATGCAATAAATTTATTCACTAGGAATCCGATTGACTCATTGAAGGTTAATCTTGCAGTTAAATATTATGTGGTTTAACTTTAAAAAGATTTTAATATTATGCCATCTCTGAGAGATAAAGTAGAATTAAGAACTAGAGCCATCAGCGCACTTACTGGACCAACAAAATTAACAGCACTCCATTTGAGATAATAACCTAAAATTATTTCCCAACTAAGAGTCCATCTACTCTTCTAATTTGTTAGTGATTGGTTAAGAAAAAAAAAAAAGAAAAAAAAAGGTTATACAAATATAATTAATCTTCTGGCTCACGAAGTGTAGGTAATGCAGATTTCATTATGACAGCATCAAAGTTAATATATTGCCATTTTCAATTCACAACTGAAAATGTATTATTCTAGTGCTCTCCACTTATTAGGGTAATAAGAATAATTAGCAGCAGCGCCATGCTGACTACACATGCTTTGAGCTGTATGTGTGAGGGTTTGGGGGAATGGGTGGCATTGATCAAAGCTTTTCTCGTGAATCCCTGTTGCCTCACCACAGGCAGCTATGGATAGAGGCAATTCCAGGAGACAGCTCTGAGGAAGATGTAAACCTCCTGGGAAGATTCCCCGCACTCCTTCAGAGCAGAAGTAGGGACCCATGGCAATGCTCACAGTGGGATGCAAATTAACAATGTGAAGAAGAGCTATGCTACTGAATGGCATGGCCCTTCTCTGAGACCAGGTAAATGCTTTTATCTAAAAGCTATTTAATACTTTTTCAATATTTCTACTGAAAAAAAAAAACACCTTCTATTTTATTCTCTTTTTTTTGTGAAATACTAAGTGTATTTTATGTTACTTTGCAAAAAGAAAAATATTTCTTCAAGCCAATTTAACTTGTATAAAAAGCTAGAAAGAAAATAAATACCCATGTTTTGAGATGCCCATCACTCAAAACACACACACACACACACACACACACACACACACCAAAAAAAAAAAAAAAAGCACAACAACAACAACAACAAAAATAGCCGAAACCGGTTTGGCTCAGTGATAGAGTGTCTGTCTGCGGACTGAAAGGTCCGGAGTTCGATTCCAGTCAGGGGCATGTACGTTGGTTGCGGGCACATCCCCGGTAGTGGGTGTGCAAGAGGCAGCTGGTCGATGTTTCTCTCTCATCAGCGTTTCTAGCTCTCTATCTCTCTACCTTACTCTCTGTAAAAAATCAATAAAATATATTTTTTTAAAAATACCTTACTATCTCTTTTGTTTAAACTAAATATGCAAATATTAATACTGGTTATTGTTTTTTAAAACTCCCTTACTATTGGCCTCTATGAGGACTCTAAGCTTAAGTCTACCTCAGGAAAATGGGTGCTATAATATAAAATACACAATGTGTGAGAATCTAATTAAAATTTCATCTTAAAAAAATCAGTGTTTCCAGCTTTGTTGGTTAGACAATGATACCTAAAAGGAAACTATAATGGTAAGAAACCCTCTTTGGAATTTTGTAAATTAGTTTCCTGTCTCATTCTTTAGATGCATGAATGTAGAACATTCAGAGAGAGAAGGTAAAGCAATCCATGATAGGGTGTCTGATGTGTTTTAACAGATGGAGGTACAGTGTGAGTAAACTTCCCATTTTATGATTTTGCTAAAAAGCCCAGAGCATGTCTTTAAATGCATTCAAATCTGTCAACATGACCGTTGTGACATCCTAGTTGGTCTATAGACCTTTACTTCTAAAAAGCCTTCTGTGCATTGAGGGCTGCATCAGAAGGCCCATGTGCATAGCCTCTCCAGAGGGCATAAACACCCTGACTCCAAATTGTTAAGTTCTAAATGCACAAGGGCTATGACTACCAGATATGAAAATTATTAGAGGTACATAGGCCCCAGGCAGGAAAGAAATTGAATTGGATTCAAATAGTATTTCTAATAAGTAACATGTATGCTTAACATCTTCTGGATATAAATTTGTAGCTTTTGATGGAGAATAAAATTTCATACTTTGCACATACATTTAAATTTCTCCAGTTGGCATTAAACTATATAGGATTTATGGCAGATACGGATGGACAGCTGAATGGATGGATGGATGGATAAATGGGTATCCCATATGTGCAAGAAAGGTTATGAGAAAACTGTAGTAAGTAAAAAATAAAAAAAATAAATGCCAGGCCCCTTTTTTTCAGAGGTGAGCACTGAAATAACAGCAATTAGATGAAAATAGAAACCTTTTCTTTTGAGGGATAAGCTTAGTCCTTTAGATCTTTGATAGAAGAGACTCTTCTTGATCAAGAAATTTAGCTGATGAAGAATTCCCACCAAAAGCACAGGAGAATGGTACTGAAAACCAAAATGGACTGAGGAAAGGCAGCAAATTCATTTGGACGATGAGGATGGGCCTGAATTGTTAAGTACTTTGTAGAACTAGGTTAAACTTTATAATACAGACAATCTGTGGAAATGGGGGCTTGTGATGGACAATCATCTCTGCATTAAAAAAAAAATTAGTGGTGATACAGGGGAAAAAAATCTAATAAGAAATACATAGAGGAGAGCTGTAGGAATGGTGAACAGAGGCCAGACTTGAGGAACATTTCTTAGGTCCAATGGATAGGCCCTGAAGGATAATTAAAGGAAGGGGATGGAAGAGGTGAAGGAGTCAGCAAGGATACTCAATATAAGGTGAGTATCATCAACAGTGAATTCAGGAGAAAGAGCAAGTAATTTAGCTGGGGTTGGGACTTAGTATGACTTACAAAATGCTAATATTAAAGTTGCTATGAAACAGTCAAGAAAATAAATGTCTTGAAAATTCCTGGAAGCATAAGTCTGCCATTCCAGAGAGAGGTTGTATATTTATGAGGCACCTACAAAGTCAATAGGCTGAAGAATGGGGAAAGAGAGAAGGGGTCACTAATATTTAAAATATTAGTGAAGAAAAAAGATCCAGAAAAGGACAAAAAGAATTATCAAAATCATATAAGAATCAGGATAGCTATTACTCTTTTAAAAAATATATATATTTTAAATTGATTTCAGAGAGGAACAGAGAGGGAGAGAGAAATAGAAACATCAATAATAAGAGAGAATCATGGGTTGGCTGTCTCCTGTACATCTCCTACTAGGGATTGAGCCCACAGCCCAGGCATGTGCCCTGACTGGGATTTGAACCAAGACCTCCTGATTCAAGGGTCAATGCTCAATCTCTGATCCACACCAGCTAGGCTAAAAGGCAACAGAAAAGCGTGTATTTATGTATGTATTTATGTATTTATTGTGATATAAATCTTCATAGTTGAAAGTATCACATATGTCCCCTTTTCCCCCCATTGACCCCTTCTGAAACATAGGTTTTTTAAAATAAGAGGTGATCAATTGGATCAAATGCTGCAGGGGAGGGGAGTTAAGAAGAGTGTAATCCAAAGAGTAGCATACAATTTGACAGATGTGATGTTTATTTTGGTAAGGTAGTTTTTGTATTTTGGAGGATCAGAGGGGGTTGACTGTAACATGCTAGAGAGTGAATGAAAGTAGCCAAAAGAATGACTACTGTTGATTCATTTATTTATTCAGCCATTCCATAGATATTTATTGGTCATTTATTATACTATGCCAAGCACTGTTCAAGACACTGGGGATATTGCAGTGGACAAATTAAGCCTCCTTTTTCTTACGCTCTTGTGGGGAGAACATCCCTCCAGAAAATTCATCATGAGAAGAAGAAAAGAGAATAAGATTATTGCTTGACTAGGGAGAGATAATGAAAGGGAAGATTTTTAAGGATGAGAGAAATTTGAGTCTCTCTGTGGCCCAAAGAAGATGCAGAAGGTAGAGGAGAGAATATACATAAAGAATCCAAGAACAAACAAGTCTTGGGTAAGACTTAGAGAAGAGTTCAAGTCTTGGATAGTGACAGGTAACATCCAAGCCCACAAGAGAGGTGCATATGGCCCCACCTGCAGTCACTGTAAATTCCCAAAGCCAATCTCTAGTGAACTGGGAACTCAGGGAGGGCATTACAGCTGTTTGATGACCCTGATGTCACTAAGTGCTGGACCGGGCTGGCCAGGGGATATTGTGGATCAGGCTGCCACATAAAGCTCCAGGAAGAGAATACCTTGCATCCAGGAAAAACTCACAGTGTCGCTGTTGTAGACCTTGACCTCTAAGACACGACACCGTCTTTGGGCTCAGGATCTCACATAGAAAGAAACTGCATCCCAGAAGCAACAGTACTTTAATTATAAAGCCTTTTATTGAGATTCCTAGCACAGAGTTTAGCACATGGAGACAATGAAATCTTGAACTGATTTGAATGGAGTAGAAAACTCCTAGTAATGATAGCCACAACACAAGCAGGAGGGTGAGTGCTTTAACCAGATGATATGTCAACTTCCTTCCTCAGTACTTATTAACAAGGGACTTACTGTGACGGTGGTGTTCTCAGCCACAGCGGCTCAGTTAATTATGCTCTGCAGTACACAGTACACTCTGTTTGTCAGTGGTTGCAAGAATCCTCTCCTGATTCACTTTGTTTTCTCTCTCCTGTTTGTGTCCTTGTCCCAATTCCACTCTCTCTGAATAGTCACCTACCTCTTCTAATGTGTTTGAGATAGATCCTTAAATATGCATGTATCCTTGTAAAATTCATAGTGTTCTGTTTGTGTTGCTAATTTACATAAGAAGTCTTGGGCAATAAATTCCCTGCTGTTTCCTACCTTTTCATCTCAGCATTATGTTTTTAAAATCCATTCATGTCGCTGAATGTACAGTCTGTCACTATAATGCAAATTAGCTCATATACAAATGCTAAGGAGGGAAATGATGTCAGGATAACAAAGAAGTTACATTGCTTCATAAGCTCTTTTCCCAGCTTTTTAATGTTTATGAATAAGAGCCACTGATCACAAAGTACATAAATCCAGCTGAAGGAAGCCAGCATGGAGGACCACATCAGTGTTCAAAATTTATTGTGGTGACCTTGGTTGGTAGAATTATGTAGGTTTCAGGTGTGCAATTCTGTAGTACATCATCTGTATATTGTATTGTGTGTTCACTACCCAAAGTCCAGTGTTCTTCCATTTCTGGATCTTCTTGAGATCAACACCAAAGCCAATATTTGTATGATGTGGAGGGATAGAGAGGGAGACAGGCTCATCATTCTGAGACAAACTTAAAGACATGAAAACCAAGAGAGATAGGTTGGTAGATGGCAATGAATTAGGAAGTACAGGTCTTCATCTCATTTACTTTATCTAAAGAGTGTGGGAAGTTGTGATTATACAGTTGAATATTTATGTGTGGTGATTACTATCATTATTAGATTACTAGAGGCCCGATGCATGAAAATTTGTGCAAGAGTAGGCCTTCCTTTCCCCGGCTGCGAGCACCGACTTCCCTCTGGCACCTGGAATCTGGGCTGGTTTCCCTCAGTTCTCAGCTTCGTCAGGAAAGGGAACAAGAATGACATCTGGTCTAATTAGCATATTACCATTTTATTATCCAATATAATAAAAGTCCAGCAACCAAAGGGCATAAAGACCAAAATGATCAGAACAACCGTGGCCCCTCACTGTGGCCAGCCCATTCCTAATCAGCCCCCATTGGGACAAGCTAGCTGGACCCTACCAGTATATGAATTCGTGCACCAGGCCTCTAGTTATAGATAATTAAATATAATCTTTATGAGCTAATTAAATCACATCATTTTACTGTTACATATTTTGACAGATTTTAAATAATAAACTTTCATTCACAAATTTAAAAAAAACAAAAACAACATTTACCCCACCTCCTCTTGTCTTGGCTTGACCACCTACTCATTTAGACACCTTTAAATATGCTTCTCTTCAACCAAGCCTATCTTTGAGGGAGGATAATACTTCTCACTCATGGTTGTCAGTGTTGGTCATATGATTTACACTGTCCTATAAAATGTGACTGGGAGCTATTGGAACACATCTGAGGAGAAGCTTTAATAATCAATGTGCAGTTCTACCACCTCCCTTTCTCCTCTGTTGGCATGTCACAGATAAAGCCTGATCCTTAAAGCTATAAAGTGAAAAAGACACAGGCTCAGAGCCTTAACTGAGAATTTTTAAACCATTGAGATTTGAAATTGTTACTGCAGTTTAAACTAGCCTAAGCTCAACGATAGAGATATTAATTTAGGAAGAAAGTTAAATCCTTACTTTGCACTGTAAATTAATTAATTAAGGAGTAAGATGGAGTATAAAAACATTAAAAATAGGATATTTTTAAAAAATATATGAGTAATGAAAAACCTTCTAAATAAGATATGAAATCCAATAGTCATAAAGGGAAAGTTTGACACTACTGGCTATATAAAAATATAACAACACATGTTGTTATACAACCTAGAAGAAAATTTACAATATATAAAACAATAAAATAATGTATAACTACAATGTAAATATGGATTTTGATACAAATAAATATGAAAAATATTAAATTGGAAAAAGTGGACTAAAGAAACTACCAAGCAATATGAAAAGAGAAAATAAAAATGTTCACGGAACATATAAAACATGCTAAAACTTATTTGCAAGGAAAGGGAAGCAAATTTTTAAAATTAAATAGCATTTTTTCAACTTTCAGATGGCTTTTAGCAGTCTGGAGAGGTTCCTGCTCTAATAGTGGTTTTCTCTAAGGAAGAGAGTCAGGAAAGAGACAAATGTGGACCATAATTCCCTTAATCCCTACAGTGTTTTGTTGTTTACCATAAGTGCATATTGTTCAGGCAATTGCAATAAAAAAGTTATCATGAATGAATGTATATGACCAAGAATGGATTCATACTGTAAATTATGCTTGGCTTTAGGAATAATAGCTAGAGCAGTGGTTTTCAACCAGGGGCAAATTTGCCTCCCAAGGGCATTTGGTGATGTCTGAAGGCATTGCTGGTTATGACAAGGGGCAGGTTCTGTTGGCATCTAGTGAGTAGTGATTGCCCTAGTAATGTGTGCTCAGCATCCTTCTGTACACAGGACAGTCACTGACACCAGACAATTATTCAGTCCAAAATATCAACAGTGCCATGGGTGAGAAACCCTATTTAGAGAAAGAGATGATATATATCTCAAAAGGAAAATAGCCCAAACAAAGGTACGGAAGAGAAAAAGCCAACAGCATGAACAGTCCACACCAATTATAGCAGTTTCTAGAGGGAAGGGCTTAGGTATTCTCAGGGGGCCACTCAGCACACCGTTAATACACTCGTAAGAATTTTATACTCTTCAGGGAATGAAGCAGAGGGAAATGAGAGAAACGGCATTAACTCTGTTTTGGTTGACTTACATTACTTCAGACTTATTCCACTTGGTTTTATACCCTGTGATTATTTTAATTAAGACTACATATTGCATTTTAGAAGTCTTTTCTGCACAAAATAATACCACATGTACACAATGGCATTTTGAATGTCTAATTTGATTCTTTTTTAAAACAATCAGTTCTAAAATGCGATTATTAAATTCTCATTTCTATCTCATAAGCAGGATTAGTGAGGTCTGGCATGAGAGAAAAATGATGAAGAGAATAAAACATTAATTTTCAGTGAAATTCCTGCTACAACGTGTCAAAATATGCTCTGGCAAGTGATTTCACTTAGTGAACCTGAGAATTACTGGATCCAAAACTATTGATCAGGATGATAAAATGCCATCCTTCAGGCACTCCCAAAGAGATATCCCTGCCATTGCAGCAAACTGAAAAATTAAGGTTTTAGTCTTAATCTTCAGGTAGCTTCACTAGGTTAACTGGCAAAAGCAAATGAACATGACTTCCTTTTTCAAATATCTTACAGATCTTGCTGCATGTGGATGATTTGTTAGTGAGAAAGTTATGTGTTTGGCATGCTCACATTTTAAAAAAAAAATGATTTAATTGAGGTTGTTAGCATACAGAGGATGAAACATAATTTTTTAGATTTTACAAAGATATTTTAAGCTATATTATGACTCTCCCAATATTTCAATCTCTAATTACCTTGCCTACTAGGGATACTGTCCAAAAAGCTTCATTGATTTACCAGAGCAGGCCTGTAGTTTGACAGAATGCACCAATAAATAGCAAAGTCTGGACTAGCCTGGCAGATACTGAAGCAAATGCATCTCAATAGTCCGGTGGGACCATTTGAAACATCTTCAGTAACTGGAGAAAGAAGGAAGAGACATTCATCTCCTTTAGCCTAGGCAGCTACAAACGCAAGGGTTGCTGGCTCAGGTGAGCAGAGCATTGTGCTAATGAGACCAAGGTCACCATCTGATTCCTGTGGTTCAGTTTAATTCTCTTCTGTTATATGACTGCAGTGCCAACGTATGTAAAACTCCTCAAAGGGATCCAATGGAAAAATGAAGATGAAACAAAACAAAAGCAGGAAAAGGAAGAATGGATTAGGAATGATGTATGCACAGAACTTATGAACTAATCGATTTTTGCATGGCATTACCTAAATGTTTTTCTACAAATCTGCATTTAAATGGTAATCACTTTGCGGAAAAGGACAATTTTGTGAAAATAGACAATAGGTGAAAATTAAATGCCCAACTTATAGGCTATGCCCAAATGAGTAAGTTTTGATTTATTTATGTATCTATTTATTTTTTACTTCTCAAGTGTTTTTCTTGTCTTCATAGGAATAGCCTAGAATGGAAAGCAAGATTAAAAAGAAGTAAGTTCTTTAAACTATATCTTGTATATCACCTTCATTTGTTCTCTTATGTACTAGTATATGGACCTGGTTAATGAACACAGTCACCCCACTATAGAATTTCCCCCACCAAATATTCTTTAACAGCACTCTCATACCTCGCTTCTCCAGGTATGATCCATGAATGAACAGCATCAACATCACTCGGGAACATCTTAGAAATGCAGGATGTCAGGCTCTTCCCAGACATCTTAAGTCTGTATATTGACAAGCTGTCCAGGTGACCCTTATGTACATGAGAGTTCGAGAAGTACCTTCCTAATAGAGATCTAGAAAAATGACCAGCCCTGTGGCTCATCCAGGTCACATCTGTGGGGTCACCTGTCCTCAGCAGCCATTCTTTGATGTACCAATCACCTGCTTTATAAGGTTGGCAACACCTGGTGTTGTTTTGTGTTTGACTTGCTTGATGAGAATTCTTTTCAGAGCTTATCGGAATTTCATGTGGTGTCGCAGGCATCAAGCTGTCTAAAAGATCAGTGTGAGAAAACATCCAATAAAAGTTTCCCAGTTCAACATGTTCCCTCACCTGTGAGTGAAAATCAAAAGCTGCTACGGAATGAATATACAACATACCATGCGTTAGTTGACTACCCAGTTAAATGTAAATGGATTACCTGTGATATCATTGAAAGTGCTTACAGCACATAAAATTTCCATTTGAATCTGTTGAACTGCAGACTCAACAGTGGAAAACATCATTTTTGCAACTGAACTTGTTAGCTAATAAAAATGGCAAATATTGAAATACTGTAGGCTTTGATGGTTTCATGCACAAGTAACCCTTTTCAGAAGTTTGGAAGCAATCATTGCATATGGCATGCAGGAAAGCTCATTGAATACATTATCTTTTTAATAAGCTAGTGCTGAGAACATCAGTTAAAAATAATGTATCAAATATTTCTACTTCTTACAACGTAACCCAAGAATGAAATGACTTTTAAGAAAAAGAATAAAGATTCAATAGATCCAGAACACTGAACATAGAATTCAATATTTACAGCTCACTACTTCTGTTCCAGTATTTAATGAAGTAGAGGTGTATAGTTAGAACTTCACTTGTTTTTATTTGAGACATACATTTTTTACTTGAAATGCTAAATGTGTAGAACACTTTTCTAACTTAAATTCTGACTCTTGTTGCTCTATCCTCAAGTTTGTTTGTTTGTTTTAAATTATCTGGTAGGTTCAACAGTGTTGTGCTGTGCTGTCTTTTCAGAGACAGAAAATTTCGGAACAAAGTTCATAAAAAATAAAAAGGGTGATTTCTTTGATCTGACAATAATCAATTAAGCTGAGTATTTGTTTCATCCTGAGTGGTTGTTTATTGCAAATCCTTTGTTAGGAAGACAGATTCCTTCAGGTCCATTCCTCTTTGCCCAGGCTTGGCCATGTCTTCTGTCCAGACATCTGATTGCTACGCATTGGGATATCAATGTGTGTGCACTAATGCTGCAAACTTCCTGGGCATGGCAACGAGAGCCCTATGGTACCAGAATGGAAGTATTTACTGAATAAACAAGCAAATGAGTTATCCTGAAAGCAGGCTAACAATTCGACTGGCAGGCTCACCGTTCAGACCAGCCAGCACTCCACACAGCCTTCATCTTCCTCTGCCACAGGCCACCCTCCCATTCCATAGCAATTTCCAAAAACATCGTTAGAACAGGTTTATGTCTCTGCTGATTTGGCAGACACACTGTATATTTACTGCGATGAAAGAACATTGTCATTAAATCCACAAACAGCAGATAGTTGGGAAAGAAATTCCAAAGTGGAAATCTCCTCTTGTGATCCTTTCTTGTCACAAAGATGAGAATACTGACCAAGTCTTTTAAGAGAATGAAGGGAAGGGGAGATAAACCTGGGATAACTGGTTTGATTATAGCAAACTGGAAAGAAAATGCCCCTGGGAATAAGAAGCCCACTGGGAAATACATTGACTCCATAGAAAAATGCTTTGACATCAGTTTAGTAAGATGTATTTTTGGTTTTGGACTTCTGTTATGATTTGAATACCAGTGTTCTTAAATGAAAGGTTTCTCTAAACATACAGGTCTTGACCTTACATCAGAAACTTGGGGGAAAGGCAGACATCTCCCTGAAATTCATCTCACTTCAATGTGCAGACCAAAAACTCAATAACAAATTTAAGCCTTTGGAATTTCTCTTAGCTACTCACAGTTTTAAAAGCTACCAGGTTATATAGATGTTAGCACCTGTAAAACCACCTTCCAGTAGGCTCTCAAAGTGCATTTACAAACTGAATTAATGTAAATCCTAAAAAAAGCCTAGTTCCCTCTTTACCTTTCTCCCCATTAAGTGCTGGACTACTCCACCATTTCACCCTGGCAGAAAGTCTACTGAAAGAGGAAAAAGAAAAGATAAAGTTTATAAAATGAATCTATTGAAGTTTGATGTGGATAGTGCTTCCAAGAATGAATGGGGTATAATTGTCATTGTTGTATCAGTCCAAATTTTACATAGGAAATAAAAAAGTGTTTTAAGATTTTTATGCAGTCTCTTACTCATTTCAGTCATGAACTTCAATGCCATTTGATTAAAAAACAAACTCAAATCATGTGTCTGATCATGCTATAGAAAGTTATCTTTACTGGATAATGCCACCTCATATTGAAATACTGTCTACCAACAGACCCAATTTGTAGACTTTATCCAAAAGTGACAGGACAATTTCACACACACACACACACACACACACACACACACACACACACACATATATATATATATATATATTAGATTTATATCACCGAGGCCTTCAGACAAATGCATAGTCAGAGTTTATGCACTGCCTTTCCAACAACTTTCTCAATGACATTACAGAAAGAACTCTGATAAAAACTGTCTTGTCAAAAGATTGGAGTTTCAATGTTTAATTCCCATCAAAACCATTCATTTTTTATTTGACTTCATGTAATGCCATTTACTAATCTCAGTAGTCAATATTAATGCAGTATCCTAACAACTAACTGTGGGAAAAAATGTGTTCATTACCCAACAATGGAGAATAGCTAACATTTACTATTGTACATGTCTAAACACATACATTATGTCAAACTACAGAATCAATACAAAAGCCTTCATTCTAAAGTTGATATTTAACAATAACTATTTAAAAAAAAACACACATGCATTTAGAAATATATGGTACATAAGTATATTGTAGAAAATTTAGCAGACATCTTTTCATACCATTCTCTTTAGCTTGACTATCACATTCATATATATCATTTAAGTTATATAATACCTATCACTTTTGATTTGTTGGTATTAACCAAGCCTCTTAGTTTAACAGAACATTTTAAATCACTTTTTTTATTATGATGTAAACATCAGAGGTGATGGTCCATGGAGCAGATGTTTGTAAAATGGAGCTTAATTTTCTCAACATCAATAAAAAGCAAAATTAAAGCCTTACTACTATATGTGTGATGTGTCCGACACATAAATGAAATTTTAGAGTTGGAGGATATATTTGAGATTCATAACCCAATCCTGTCATTTACAAAATGAAGTCTGAGAGCAGGAGATGTCAGTTAATGCTCTCCAGGTCACAAAAGTGGTTAGAAGCAGATTAGGAATTAAACATCCCAGCCAATCTGCATGTCCTTCTCTCCTCAAAGAGTCTGGCGTTTATTTACCCTGCTGCAATGATACCTTTAAAGATACACTGGACCCAATTCTGTTAGTCTATTGAGAAGAAAATAAATGCTATAAAGGCCCTTTCATTGTTCCAGGACCATACTTTTCTGAGACAAGACAATTATCTGCCCTGTTAAGCCAAATGGTCTAAGTCTGCCCTGAAGCAGACTGGACATCAATCTGTTAACCTTGATATATTCTCACTGTTATTAAATATTAAAATATTGACATCTTCCTGGATAATTATCAAGAGGACTTGAGCTTATAAGATCCATTAGTCCCATTGTGTCTGTGGGAACACTTCAGAATCTGGGCACAATTACAAGGTTATCCAACCATTCAGTTAATAGGTAAAAAATGAATAACAATAATGTATTAACAATAATAAATAAACCAACTCTGTTAAATAAAGTATTCCTCAAACCTGCTTTGGGACATCTTCTCTATATCTCCACTGCCTAAAAGGATACCAGGCATTTAGTATGTTATTGAATGAACTACTCATTGATGTTGATTCATTAAGTAATAAATCTACAAATAAAACAAAATAGGTCTACACACACTAATTTGCTGAAACCAGTGTGACTTATCCAAAGGCCGTTGGGTTACTCAACTTAACTGAGAAAGCCCAGACCCAAGTATAAGATCAGCAGAACTGGAATGCTGACTGGGATGTTTATATTCAAGAATTAATGCAAACTAAGCACCATTAATAATTTGAACACAACTCAAAACCAGAGGTAAAAGAAAAAAGTAACTTTCAGCCAATTGGTACTGGCCTATGTAAAATAAATGGGTATCTGGAGAGGTTGACTGGTAGGAAATGAAAACATAATCCCTTTCAATGTTCTGCAGATACACATGTGTTTAGAAGTAATAGATTTGTTAAATGCTCTAAACGTTTCATTTGCTTTTTCTTTTCTGCCATTCAACTGAATAATACTAGAGCTGAGTTGTATGACTCATTACAGTTCTTCTCTATATCCAGGTATGGCATAAGAACAACAACAACAACAAAAAAAAAAAAAAAAAAAAAAAAAAGGAAGACTGTAATGGATAAGAAATAAAAGCCCAGAACAGGTCTTCAAGGTTGTTGGCCATGGGTACTTTTGACATTCCAATGAACTAATTTCAGAAAAAAATGCTTTTAAATGTGCAAAAAAAGATATATAAAATAAACATTAAAATATTTACTATAAATATACATGTAATAAATATCCTATCTAATAAAAGAGTAATATGCAAATTAACCATCACTCTGTGACAAAAATGGTGGTGCCCATAGCCACAAGATGGCAGCGCCCAGTCCTCTCAGCCCCACCAGAGTTCTCCAGTCCCAGGGATGGCTGCTGCACCTGAGTCCCAACACCGTTATCCCCAACATCAGGACACCCAGGGTGTCCAGCTGGGAGGCTCCCATGCCTCCATGCTGCCATCCCATCCCAGTGGTAGGACACCCAGGGTGTCCGGCTGGGAGGTGCCCATGCCCCTCCTAGCAGCAGCCCCAAGTGTCTGGCTGGGAGGCATCTGTGGCCCCAAAGATCGATTCAAGTACTGATGATTCCACCAACAGAAAAATTAAGAGAGAGGACAGAAAAGGAATAAAAAGAGAGAAAGAAGGACAAAAGATGAAACATCAAGAAAAAGAAAGAAGGAAAAAAGGAAGAAACAACCACATGATATCACCTTCCCAAGGTCTCATGAAATCCTATTTAAGGAGTTTATTTTATGATACTTTTAGTTTGGGTTTACATTTACTGGTTTATCAAGACTATGGCACGTACACTATTCAATATTTTTTTTAATATATTTTATTGATTTTTTTTTTTTTTTTTTTTTTTTTTTTTTTTTTTTTTTTTACATAGAGGAAGGGAAAAGGATAGAGAACTAGAAACATCTATGAGAGCGAAACATTGATCAGCTGTTTCCTGCACACTCCCCACTGGGTATATGCCCCCAACCAAGCTACATGCCCTTGACCTGAATTGAACCTGGGACCCTTGAGTCTGCAGGCTGACACTCCATCCACTGACCCAAACCAGTTGGGGCTCTCCAATATGTTAAAGAAAAAAAAACAACCTATCTAATAAAGAAAGAATATGCAGGGGAGGGCATTTGGGGGTGACCGGGCTATCAGGAGAGAGCAATTGGGGCCGATCCAGCCAGCAAGAGAGCAGTTAGGCTGGCAGGGGAGTGGTTAGGGGGTGATCAGGCTGGCAGGCAGAAGCGGTTAGGGGCAATCAGGTTGGCAGGCGAACAGTTGGGAGCCAGCAGTCCCAGATTGTGAAAAGGATGTCCGACTTCCTGTTTAGGCCCAATCCCACAGGGATCTAAACAGGCAGTCGGACATCCCCTGAGGGGTCCCAGATTGGGGAGGGTGCAGGCTGGGCAGAGGGACACCCCCACCAGTGCACAAATTTTGTGCACCAAGCAACTATTATAAAATATTTTTTAAAAAATAAAACTCTGAGGACTACAAAGAAAACAAATTATATTGAAATGGACCTATCAATAGATTATAAATAAGCTACTGTGATTTCTCAATAATGGTAAGTAAATGCTATTTTGAGGTATCTGCAAAGACTGAATTGTGATTGGAAAACATCTGTGTTTTTTATAGGTGATAAAATCCATGGATACTGCAGATACCTCTGTGGTTGTCTGCATTCATAATTAATGAAAATGTTCAATTTCTGTTGGAGGTAAATGAAAATAAACATGTAATTTTTTTTTTCCCATCCAAGTTCATGGAAATTCTAAATTCCTTCCACTGACTCCCTGAGGAAGTGTCGGTCCAGATTAAACACCCCTGATTTGGAAGTCAACCCACGATGAACTGGAATTCTAGTTCAGCCATGGGTGATATCTGTGACCTTGAGTAGTTGCTTACCTTCTATGAGCTCCATAAAATGAGAGGCAGGAGTGCACATCGCGTGAAGCTGTTGAAAGGAGTAAAGCATATAACATGGTTAGCACACTGTCTGGCATACATTTAACTCTCAATGCATTATCCTTTTGATTCCCAATAGGACAATGTTTTGCCCCTGGAATTTTAACCTTTTAGAGTATGTTGCATAACTTCCAAGAAAGTATGTAATATTCTTCTTTATTGCTGAGGATTATATTCCTCTTCATTTTAGCAACTTAATTCACAACAATGACAAAAAACAGTGCTGAGAGGATCAAGATCACATGTGATCCTATCAGAGACCTAACACAAACTTTGCTAACACTAAGATTAAAGAACACTTCATAAAATGAACAAAATATCAAGTGCTTGCATATATCCAAATTCATATTGTTATGGAAGAAGCTGGCATTGAATTTGGGACCCTAAATCCTTTAGTTCTGTGGTCGGCAAACTGCGGCTCAAGAGCCAAATGCAGCTCTTTGACCCCTGGAGTGTGGCTCTTCCACAAAATACCACAGCCTGGGTGAGTCTATTTTGAAGAAGTGGAATTAGAAGTTTAAGTTTTAAAAATTTGGCTCTCAAAAGACATTTCAATCATTGTACTGTTGCTATTTGGCTCTGTTGACCAATGAGTTTGTCAACCACTGCTTTAGGTCAATGGGACAAGACAGTGCCTTCAACAATATATACCAATTTTAAGCTTTCCATTTATAATTAACTAAGTATTTGTCCTTAATTGACCAAAATTATTAAGTTTAAGACAATCTAAGCAGAAAAAATACATGAGTATGTGATTTGATTTTGGTAGGGAGTCTTTCATTTCTAGAACGTGTAACCAGCCAATGCCAAGGTTAATCTAACCTCTGATGATTGATCATCTTGTGAAGACACAGTCTGGGAAAAATAAAAAGAATGTTTCAGGAACTTTAATACATAATCATTTTATGTGATAGGATGCATATAAAAGCATTGTAAAATTTTTTAAATCATCAATTCAAGTCTATTTTTGTTAATAACACTGAATTTTACACCCTCAAATTAGAACACAGAGAGTGAAACAGCATGTTGAGGATTTTTGTGCAGTGGAAACATTTGTTTCCTCCAGGAATATATTGATAAAAATCAGGTTTCCTTCCCTATGTGTGCCATGCCAGCACAGCCAAGGGTGAACCTGAAGACGGGCAGTGAAGGATTGAAGAAAAGACAGACAAGAGAATACAGCTGGGGCCCAGTGGCTCTCCAGTGCCTGGATGAGGACACAAAAGACCCAGCCTGCAAGCTGATGCTTTGTTTTATAGTCTGGTTAAAACGAGGGTAGGTTAACATGTACACAAATGTTCTTGTTTTGGCAACACTTGATGCACCTCCCACAGCCCATTGGCTACTTAGGAAGGAATTAGGAAGAGCTACAAGGTCGGGGTTATTAGTAATTATGCTAGGAGAACTCTGCCCTCCAGACTGGGACTTGTTTGTGGCCCTGCCACAGATCAGCCTGAGACTTGACCCTAGAGTCCCTATACATATGAATTCTGAACAATACAATAGTATCTATGTCATTTAGTACTGAAAGAGATATATGAAATTTTCATCCACATTGTTATTAATTATATTACAATCAAATTTTAGAAATATTTCTGTAGGGGGATTTGATTTTCCTAAGTATTAAAATATATAAATTATGCCTACAAGTCCTAATAAGTTTGTTTTCTCTTTCTAGAAAATGGAAACTACCCCTTCAGTTAATAAGGTAAAAGTAAAAATGTCCTCTTTATTGCCATGAGTGATTCAAATCCGACCGGTACTTTTGTGCTGTCTATATTGTACTATTTAGTTTAATTTTTTTTTATTAATTTCTTACCTACCAACCCAAAATCCCAAATTATATGAACCTACAAAATGTTATGTGGCTTAGATTTGTTGATCTGGATTATGGTGTTTTATCTAAGATTCAATTTACTCAACTGTAAAGTGGAAATAATAATAATCAGGTAGGGTTGTGTGAGATTTTTGATAAAATGTATAACAGGTGCTTATCACATAGAAGTATCTTATAAATAATAATCACAATTTTTCTTATCTTCAGAAACATGAATAGTTTTGGCTTTGGGATGAAACAGCTGTAATCCTTAATTACATGTAATTCACTAAATGCCTTATTAATAGCAACATATAGTATCTTCATAAATCATCTACTACTTGAAACCCATGGAGAAAATCAAGAATTTGCCTTTTATATTTTTGCATATCAGTTAAGTAAGTATTATTAAAAATCATTACAATGAAAAAGAATCTCAATTTATGTTCTGTGTCTCCAAACCCCAAATTTCTTTTTTGTATTTAATTCTATTTTATATGTGTGTATTTTTTCTCCTAATAGAGGAAAGAGTGATATAATTTTCAAGAATCATTGAAACTACAAATAGCATTGGTATTCCAATTTTTAAAATAAGTTATTACCTTAAAGTACTTTGGTTTTAAGAATAATTTTCTAGGAAAACAAATGATTTAATAGTAGATAGTAATTACATAGCACTTTACATTTTTCACAGTTACATGTAAAAGAAAAAAAAAAGTCATAAAATATTTACCAGATATTATAGACCTTAAAACATGGACAAACACTATTATGACTCTATTCATAAGAAGGTCATACCTTAGAGCCATTGCATGATTTACCAAAAGTGCAGCCCAACAGCCAGTGGCATAACTAAAGATGCAGGCATGGTGGGCTGATAAAGTGACCCTCAACATAGAAAAAAAAAAAAAAAAAAAGAAAGAAAGAAAGAAAAAAGCCTGACATGTCACTTTTGTCAATAATTGTAGTCCCATATGGCCCAGTATGGTCAATTTCAAACTACCAATGATTTAACGGCCAGCTTGTAAAATTCCCAGATAGTTACCAATAGACCTTTGTAAGCCTGTACAAAAGGACTTCTGCCCATCCCTGAAGGTCAGTCTCCTGATTCATAGACTAGAGCTGTCTTCACTTTACTAGGTCATCTGCTCAACAAGCATCATCAATATATATATATACAGTATATATATATATATATATACATATATATATATATATATATAAAGAAATCTGTGTCTTTCTACATTTTTCTTCTGTTTATTTTTATTATTTATTGTTGAAAATATTACCTATGTCTCCTTTTACCACCATTGACCTCTCCCCACCCACAGATTTTTTAATCCACTCATCTGTTAATGGGCATTTAGGCTGTTTCCAAATCTTAGCTACCGTATTTTTCGGACCATAAGACGCACCAGTTTTTAGAGAAGGGAAATGAAGAAAAAAAGATTCTGAAACAAATAGTGTCCTAAAATATTTTATGTGCATTAAAACTCAACATCACAGTCATAAACACATGTAATCAACCCTGTAGTAAACAGCAGCATTTAGAACCATTTAGAACCATTATTAACAAATACAGTCAGCAAAAGACAAAATGTACTGTAAAACACAATAACGAGAGACTTCAGTAATAAATTAGAATAAAGTTGAAGATTTATGGTAAAGGTTCTGCTGAGATCTACAGTACGCCTACCCAGTAGTCAAGCATGGCAACAGAGGGCGGAGAGGAATGATTGGGGGAATAGACGCGGCATTCTTCCGGGCACGGAGTACGGGCCAGCAAGGGGTACAGGCGATGATTACGGTTTGGATTACGCAGTTACTGTACACCGCACCTGGGCTGACATGGAGATATGGCTGCAGCGAGGGCATGGAGGCTGACTACCATACATGGGAACTCCTCTACCACTCGGGGTTTACAGAGCGGGGCAGACACTCTGGGCACGGAGGAATGGACAGTGGCTGCAGCAAGCACACAGAGCCGGGCAAGCACACAGAGACCACACAGAGCCGGGCAAGTATATGTGTAGGCTATATTTGGACCATAAGACGCAGGGACTTTTTCCCCCCATTTCTGGGGGGAAAAAGTGCGTCTTATGGTCCGAAAAATACGGTATTATAAATTGTGCTATAGTACTATGAACAAAAAGGTGATTATATTCTTTCTCATCAGATATTTCTGATTTCTTGGGATATATTCCTAAAAATAAGGCTACTGGGTTAAATAGGAGCTCCATTTTTAATTTTTTGAGGAAACTCCAAACTATTTTTCACAGTGGCTGCACCAGTCTTCATTCCCACCCCAGTGCACAAGGGTACCTTTTACTCTGTATCCTCACCAGCACTTGCCATTTGTTGATTTGTTGATGGTAGTCATTCTGACAGATGTGAGATGGTACCTCATTGTCATTTTGATTTGCATCTCTTATATGATTAGTGACCTTGAGTATGTTTTCTTATGCCTCTTGACCTTCTGTATGTCCACTTGTGAAAAGTGTCTATTTAAGTCATGTGCCCAATTTTTGATTGGATTGTTTATCTTCCTTTTGTTAAGTTGTTTAAGTTGTATGAGTTCGCTATAAATTTTGGAGATTAAACCCTTTTCCAATATAACATTGGCAAATATTTGACAAAGGAGGCAAGAGCATACACTGGAGTCAAGACAGTCCCTTCAATAAATTGTGTTGGAAAAATTGGACAGATACATGCAAAAAAAAAAAATGAAACTAGACCAACAACTTACACCATACACAAAAACTAACTCAAAATGGAAAAAAAAGATTTAAACACAAGACTGGAAACCATAGACATTTTAGAAGAATCCATAGGCAGCTATCAGAAATATCAGACATATCTCATAGCAATATCTTTACTGATACATCTTCTAGGACAATGGAAACTAAGGAGAAAATAAACAAATGGGACTACATCAGAATAAAGAGCTTCTACACAGCAAAAGAAACCTTCAACAAAACAACAAGAGAGCCCACTGCAGGGGAGAACATATTCTTCTTTTTGTACATCTGTGTCTTTCTGTTGTGGTTTTGGGCATGAGTTCTGAAGTCAAGACTGGGTCCCACTACTTCTAAACTGTGAACCTCACCTGAGGCAATTTTTTAAGTATTTCTGTGCTCAATTTACTCTTCTATAGAATGATGATAATACAAGCTAATAATAGCATCTGTTTTTCAGCATTGCTGGGAACTTAAACAAAATATGTAGGAAGTCCTTAGAACAAGTGCCTGGCATAAAGTAACTCTAAAAATGGTAGCTCTGAGATATTAGCTATATTACTTTTAAATTAATATAGAAAATATTAATAGATCAAATCTTAACACTTAAACCTTGTAAGTGGCCTAACTGAGATTAAAGATTACGTACTCTTTACCAATATGTTATACCATCTCTCAATGCATATATTAATGAAATGTACTAATACATTAACAGTAATAATCACCATGTGGTAAAATATGAGTTATAATTATGTTTTTCTTATAATATTTTTCATATTTTAAAACTTTTTAAAGTATTACTTCTACATATATAAGAATGTGCGGGTACACATACATAAGCATAGACATACACTTTTGTAGAGATATAGCTAGCCTGCTAAAGGCAACCTCAATCCATGCCTATAACTATGTCTATTTTAAGGCCCTAACACATATAATACAATATATAACATCTAATATATATGTGTTATATATTATATGTACATATTTATCAGTATTACCTCCTTCTACCCAGCTTTCTCAATAAAAAGATATAACTCTACAAAGCATTAATGATTAAATGGAAATTTTCCTGAAAACAATTATGTCACTTATAATAATCTAAAACCAGAAAATTATTATGAGATATACCTTTCTTCCAAATTACCTCTCCAATCGCATCTTCTCTTTCTCCTTTTCCCTCTCCTGAGTTCTAAAGGCTACAGTTATGCCTTGAGTCCATTATATTTCAAAGTCAGAAATATAATTCAAACTATTCTTCATTGCATATAGAAATAATCCACCTCATCTTTGTTTAGTAAATAATTCAATAATTTTTATTCTTCCATATCATTGGCTATCATTATGTTTTATACACAATGGGGAGCATATTAATCATTTGTATTGAAACCTTGACAAACAAAAACGTAATTCAGCACAACAGAAGTCAGGCCAGGCTCTGCCTACCTCAGAAGCAGTTGAGTAGCTACCTGTGGCAACACCAGATAGGACACTTGAGTGATGCATCCTCACCTGTTCCCCTCCCTCTGTAAAGCATTCATAAAAATTTCACTCAAGCCTTAGCTGGTTTGTCTCAGTGGATAGAGCATCAGCCTGAAGACTGAAGGTCACAGGTTCAATTCCGGTTAAGGGCACCTGCCCAGGTTGTGGGCTCGATCTCCAGTGTGAGGCATGCAGGAGGCAGCCAACCAGTGATTCTCTCTCATCATTGATGTTTCTATCTCTCTCTCTCTCTCTCCCTTCCTTTCTGAAATTAAAAAAAAAAAAATCCCTCAAACTGCCCCCCCTCCATAGAAAGAAATAGAAAAGCAGGTGTCACATAGATTGGAGGGGAATCTGAGACTAAAAAATATAATATGTTGGCTTTTTGCCTATTTATAATATTACCAAATACCAAACTTCCCAAACCAACTGATATTTATCATCAATCCCTCCATTTAGCTGTCATCTTGGCCCTTAGCTATACAAGAATGATTCAGTTCATTTAATCAAGCACATTTTGAGGACTATTATCTCAGTCATTCATATTCAACAATTGCTTATTGGTGTCAGCTACTGCATTACATACTGGAGGCAACGAACATGAATAAAAAATGCCTTCTATTTTAGGGAGCTAATAGTTTAATGCGCAAGATATTAAGCACATTCAAGATTCATAAAATTAACCCTGGTTTATCAACACCTTAAAATAGCTTTCTGGAACTGAGGGCGCTGTTCTTGTGGCTAAAAATTACTAATAAATTTTTGGAAAGTGAATGAATGCATATAATCAGGAAGAATATTCCCAGGGATGTTTGTATGTTGAATATATTTATACTGAATGTGTACCTAATGAATGTATACAGTGATCTCCCCTCTATTCCAGAGAAGTATTCGCACTATCACAGAACCACTCAAGGCCAGAGGAGGGCAATAAATTGTTTAGTTGCCAAGAGAACACAAAATTACTTTGCAAAGAAAGGCCTCATTTATTTTTTAAATTTAATTTAATTTATTTTATTTTATTTAAAAGACCCTCAGGAATTGAAATTCCCAGAAAGAAAGATTAACTTTAGTTAGGAGAACTGAAGAAGGAAATATATAGCTTTAAAGAGGGTGGGGGTAGAAGGTGGTAATATGAGTCCCAGAGACTGGCAGAAAAAGGAAATAAATAAGAGAACTCTGGCAATATACAAAGTGATCTATATCTGTAGATGGTATGAGATAAGGAGCAAAAAACATAGTGATAAAAAGAACAACACATGATTCCAGCGCAGGCTATTGTCAGAAAGGTAGAAACACAAAAATAGAAGCCAGAACATAGGAATAAGTACTAGGGAAATAATGGAGATATGTTACTACCCCCAAAAAGAGAGCAGACAGCTTTATGAGGCAATAAATCCCCATCTTTGAAAGCATTTTAAAGGGAGATAGATAAACAAGGGTAAATTAGAACTGACTCATTCACTGAGTACAGGGTTGAGCTCAGTGACATTTGAGAACTTGAGATTCATTTATGTGTGAAGAAAAGTCTACGATTCTGAGTACTATCAAACAAAAAAGTGTGAAGGCATACTATGAAAGCAGAAAAGAGTAAAAAACTTCAGAGAGAAAAAAAAGAAATGAAAGGAAGGAAGGAATGGAAGAAGGAAGAATCTGTCATCCCTTATACAAATATCAACTACTTATACCTTCCACCAAGTATTCTTTTTGAAGACACCTCTACAAGTCCAAGAAATGGAAAGCTCAAGAGTTGCTACAAGGGAAATAGCCCATAACCTGGCCTTGTGAAAGCAATTTCAGGGGCACAGAATAAGCCCTGGTTCTGATTATGCCACAGCAGCCACAAGGGAGCTACAGGAACAAAAGGCCCCTAGAGCCCAGTCCTCGGGCTCTTACCGCTGGTTCTCAATAACGAGTTTATGAAACCCCCCTCCCCAGAACACTAGTAATTCACACCACGCTAGTAACTAATCCAATAAATGCCTCTCCTTTGCTTGAGAAATTCATTCCTGCTGAGATTTGAACCATGGACCCTTAGATCCAGAGGAACTAGAATCAATACTGTGATGACCAGCTCCAGAAATATTCACTTAATCAGCGTTCTTGTTAACTCTCCACGTGTTTATAAGTTGCTGACTGAGAACACGTCTGTGCTCACTGAACACGTCTGTGGCTCGAATTAACTTGAATAACCACAGCTTTGTGGCAAAGGAGCTGACAATGAGGCCAAAAACCTGATTCTTTTCCCATTGTTCTCTGAATTCCTCCAGCAAGGAGGTCTGATGCAGAGTGAACACTTTTCTTTCACAGGGAATCTGAATGTAAAGTTCTTTTATCTTCTGAAACAATTGTTCTTCCCAGTAAGGTATTTTTTTTTTTTCTTCCTAAAAAACGTTTCATTGTAGAGACTTTCCTTGGAAAACAGATCCTCAATGTTTCAAAAACTGAGCATTTGTTTTCATCAAGAATTCAAGTTGAAAGATCAACACTTGCAAAATTAACATATAAATTACATGAAAAGAGACAGACTTTGACTCTCAACTGAGTTCCATTAACACCCCTATTTCCTTATAAACTTCCATCATTTATTTTTCTTTCTCTAATTTTATTACTCTAAAGTTCACTTTGATGAAGTTGTATTAGGACCAAGAAAATTAACATTAAACTACTGGAAGTGAAAATCAAAGCACCTCTGATTTAAGCGTGGGCTTGCTTATTTTTTAAACAGTGGCCCTGAATTAGTTTGCCTGACTATTTATTATATACCTTTGCAAGAACCAAACTTTCCTTAAAACATGTATACATAATTCAGAGGCTGGAGTATGCCAAATGAGAATGCCCTTATTTAGTATAACTTCTTCCATTTCTCCAGACCCTACAATATTTTGAAACATTATTCATTGCCATGGTAAAATATTCAATGCAGAAAGCACTATCGTGTACCAACACAGAAAGTGATATCTTTTGCAGGATTTCTCACATTCAAATGATACAAAGATGCCCTTCCCCAAAAATCTTTCTCACTCTGCTTTTTCACAAGGTCTGGCTGTCCTGCTAAGTCTGACACTAAAAACTTTGTCTTTGTGACACTGTTTTGATTTTTAAACAAGCTACAATAAAAGGGCTCATAAAATTGTAATTTTGATTGGTTACTGATATTAAAATGCCAATTAATATTCCTCACTTTCTTTGAGAATGAAAACAGAAGGTGGATTTTAAAAGATGACAGTTTTTAATTTATTTCCCTTATCTGTGAAAATTCTTTGTTTTGAAGTACAATAAAAGGCTTCTAGGCACAAATGTATGATTTATGCCAAGAAGGAGATACAGGTACACATGGAAATAGCATCCACAAATCTTGTATGCTGTGTACATTTTCTGTTTGCTTGGTCTTCTGCTAGATTTTTAAGATATATTCTTTAGTGAGAATATAAATTCACATAAATCTATAAAGAATGAAATAAGATGGTGAACACTGCCATAGGGGTCCAAAGTGGTGTGATTTACATTTGGAGAAATATGCAGAAAAAGTTTTCCTGAGGAGGTCTGTAGGTGAAAAAGCCAGTATCTCAGATGAGAAAGACATAGAGAATGAGACAGGAATTCATATTAATCTTAAGAATATAGTAATAAGAGGTAAGGGATCAGTCACCAGTGAATGCTCTAGGCAGATCTAGGGGGAAATAATAGGCTTTCTTGATAAAGTAAAAAACAAAGGATAGGGTGGTGTTCTGAATGTGAGATGGCATAGGTATTTGATGGAAAGAAGTTATGAAAAGCACATAATCCCTACAGCCAGTTAGGGGTCAAAGGAAGTATTCAATATAGGAAATGGCCCCAGGAACCAGAAAGGTAATTCTCTCTCTGAAAGTAAAACCAGACATGTCAAGTTCCAGATGATGGTATCCATATGATGAAGTCGTCATGGAGAAGCTTTATCTTAAAAGGAAGCAAAAAAAAAAAAATTTAAATCAGGGAATTCTGGTTTTCTAAAGATGGATTTTAGAGTGCTATCTATGAAAGCAAAACTTCATTAATGGTAATAATCCAATAGAAGAAAGAACATAAAAGCAAGAAGTAATGTTATTTCTGTGACAGAGGAAAGAAGAATTCTGAGATCTTGGCGGATTTCATAACATACAGGTCAAAGAGAGATGCGGAGGCTTTGTCCATTAGGACAACATACTGCAATTGTGAAGGGCAAGGAGCATTTAATTTAAGCATCCTGGCCAGGAGGAAGCACGTTTAAGATTACCTACCTCCCCAGCTTGTATTTCATCTCCAGTTAGCTTCTTTAATTTAATTTTGCTTTCATGGGCTAGGATCCCTGGAGTGTGGATGAAAGTATCAATTTGTCAAGCTTACCGTGGAAAAATAATGAATTCCCAGTGCATTCATTAGGTTTTTTGTTTTTTTGTGGGGGTTATTTTTGTAAATGATGTTAGTGTCACTCCTTATAGGATGATTAAATCTTGGGCACTAAAAATTCAAATTGAGGTTTTTTTTTCACAAAGGTATTTGTTCTTCCACAAACCTTGTCTGAGTCACCACCAGCAGCCCACTTGGCCTCTCCCATCTTTGCGATATTATTCTTTAACTTTAGCAAAGCTTGGAGAGCCAAAACCTATTCATGCTATATGCATGTATGGAAAGTGAAATAATGCTCCCTTCCAAGATGGTCACCTTCTTAACCCTGGAACCTCTGAATACATTAGGTTACATGGCAGAGGACATGAAACTTGCAAATAGATTTAACATTAGTAATTAGACTAACTTAATTAGGAAAATTGGCCCGGATTATCCAGGTAGCCCAAGGTAATCACAAGGGCCTTCAATAATGGAATAGGAGGCAGAAGAAGAGAGTCAGAGGAAGATGTGATGAGGGTCAGAAAGATGCTACCTTGTTAGCTTCGAAGATGGAGGAAGAAGCCAAGAACCAAGAAATGTGGGCGTCCTCTAGAGTAGGGGTGTCGAACTCAATCAGAGAAGGGGCCAAAATCTAAAATCCAGCCTAAATCGAGGGCCGAATGGTTTACTGAACAGTCATAAACTGACAATGTCATAAACTGACAGCGGAGTGCAGTGATGACAGCGCGGTGCGGGCCACATTGCAAGGCCTGGCGGGCTGGATTTGGCCCGCGGGCCTTGTGTTTGACATATGTGCTCTAGAGGCTGAAAAAAGCAAGGAAATAGATTCCCCCCAAAAGCTGGCAGAAGGAATGCAAGCAGCCCTGCCACACGCTGGTTATAGCCCAATAAGATCCACGATGGACTTCTAGCTTACTAAAGATAATAAAGTTGCGCTGTCTTAAGTTACTTTTAGTGGCAATTTGTTAGAGAAGCACTAGGAAACTAAGACAGCATGCATGCAAGTAAAACTGCATTATAATTAAATTGAATTAGACTTAAAGAAATGGGATTTTTGTGACCTAGGATCTAAAGAAAATGCTCTATTTACTACAATGGTTAAGATGATGATCTTTAGAAGTAGACAAATTAGATTCAAATTCCAATTGGTACCATTCACTGCAAGATGAGTAAATTATTTAACCACAACAAGCCTCAACTTCATCATCTATTACATAAAAAGAATACCTACACCAGAGGTTGTAGTGTGAATTTCTTAAGATAAAGTTTGCTTCATCTAACAAAAATGTCTGTGAAGCACTCATATGTGGTAAAATGCTTGATAAAAATAAGTTATGCAATGATTTAGTTCATGCTTTTATGAAATGCTGGGGCTGCTATGATGAACATATCAGACTGAAAAATAACCATAATATTTTAATATCTTTTGATATACCTTTGATAAGACTGCAGGAAGTTATGTTACCATGTGAGGGGTACTTTGGATGGATTTATGCATGAGAGAATACTTTTTGGAGAAAATCAACTCCAAATGGAGGCCTAAAAAATAAATGGGAAGCATACAAAAAGAAGAGCATTGTAGAGGAGGGTACAATGTGGAACAGGGCATGGGAGGATGGCAATCATGGGGACTGAAAATAGCAGTGAGGGAGGTGCGTTTCTGAGCTAAGCAAATGCCAACACACGAGGTACCTTTTGTCCTCATTGCCACATGGAGTTCTTGCAATGTTTTAAACTGGACAAGAGACACTGGTTGTGTTTGTGTTTTAGAAAAATTGTATGGCTTCAGTGTGGAGAAAAAAATTGAAAAACTAAAAAGACAAAAAGTCAATTGAAACCAGTTGAGAAACTAATATAATAATACAAACTAGTTTGGTTACTTTTTGTAATTAAGCATATATAAGAAATGGAAATAAACATGAGAGGAAAGAAGTGAAAGAGTACATGCAAGCCAACCTGTTTACATGTGTTTTATCTTAAGATATTATTTTTGAAATATGGAGGTACTCTCTTACTCTATAGGGGAAATGCAAATTAAAAAAAAAAGACAGAAAGAAATAATTATACAGCAGCAATTGTTCAAAGACATGAGTGAAGGTTAGCCAATGTCACGCAAAGTGAGAGGAGAGCAGATTAGAAGGCAGGATATGGCGTAGGAATGAGATCTCAGATCAAACAAAAGGCAAAACTATCCTAATAGAGAAGAAGTTCTGTGCCTCACTCTTACTCTGTCTCCTGGGAGAATTCTAAATGAAATATAGACAATAGAAATGCAGGATGTGACTTACCACAAGAACATTCTTGTGCAATTCTGGGTTTAGAGTAAAGAGAAACCAACACATGAAGTGTCTTTTACCCTCATTGCCAGATGAATTTCTTACAATATTTTATCTGGAGGAGAGATACTAATCACATTTATGTTTTGTGGGGTTTTTTGTTTGTTTGTTTGTTTGTTTTTTTAATCATTGTAGCTAGTGAAGAGAGAAAATCTGAGAAACTCAAAAGAGCAAAAGTCGCCCTGGCCAGGTTTGCTCAGTGGGTAGAGCCTTGGCTTCAGGACTGAGGGGTCCCAGGTTCGATTCCCATCAGGGGCACATGCCCAGGTTGTGGGCTCCATTCCTAGTGAGTGGCGTGTGGGAGGCAGCTGATCGATGATTCTCTCTCATCATTGATGTTTCTATCACTCTCTCCCTTTCCCTTCCTCTCTGAAATCAATAAAAAAATAATAATAATTTTTTTTTAAAAAAAAAGGTCAATAGAAACCTGTTAGGAAACTGTTGTAATAATGTAGACAAACTAGTATTGCTATTTTTTCAATCAAGCATTTGAGAAATAGAAATGTACATGAGAGTAAGAAGTGGGATGAGCATGTGCAACCAACCTTATCTACATGTTGAGAAATAACACTCACTCAAACCCACAAATACCTCAAACCATGGCTTACTCTGAGATAATGTGGAGAAATTGAGATTCTGCCTCATTGGGAGGCTCCTCATCTAGGATAACCCTCCAGGAAAACTGAGTGAATGAAGGCTGGAAGACAGGAGTACATGTGTACATATCAGGTGCTGAGGAAAATGGAGACACTACCTGTGGAGCAGGAATGGGAAGAGGCAGGGACCCTTCAAGCTACCACTCAGGTGGAGCTGGGCTTTCATAAGCAAGAAATATGGTGGGAATGCCCCCACAGTGTCAACAAGGAAATCTGGACATGTCAACGAAACCTTTCTATATGTGCAAATAAATTCCACAAGGAGCAGGAATTAAAAAGAGCAAGTAGTTTGAACAAAATGGCAAACCAAAACTATAGGATATAGTTTTATATATTATAGAAGTCTAGTGGCCTGGTATACAAAATGCATTCACATTAAAAGGGAATTAATTAGAGGAAATATTTTAATATTGCTCTTTGCCCTTCTACTTCTCTATAATAGAAGTATCAGAGATGAAAGAAAATTAGTAAAATCTGTATAAAAATCTTCCTTCTGTCAGAGTCTGGGGTGCACCACAGGACCCAGAGTCAAGTCCCTGCCCACCCACACATGCCTCAAAATCCCTTGAACCCAAATCTGGCCAGCTCCACCCCCATTAGGTGAGATCCAGACCCAGCAGGCCCCACCCCCATCAAGCCCCGCTGGGTTAGGGGATACAGCCTCAGGTCCCCTGACAAGCCCTCAGGTTCTCCTGCCCAGTGACAGTGACAAGGTGGGGGGGGGGGGCATGGTCTGAGGTCCCCTAGCCTTGTGCTAAGGTGGGGGGTGTGGCCTGATGTCCCCTGGCCCAGCACTGGAGCAGAGAGGGCATGCCTTAGGTCCCCTGTCAAGCCCCACCAGGCAGGGGGTGCAGTATGAGGTCCCCTGTCAAGCTCTGCCAGGTGAGGGGTATGGCCTGAAGTCCCTAGTCAAGCCCCACTGGGCAGGGGCTGCAGCCTCAGGTCTCCTTCCCTGGCCTGGTGCCTTGAAGCCTCAACTCCCTGCTGATTGCTCCACTGTGGGTGCATCCATCTTGTGATGGCATGTGGGTTATTTTCATAAAGAGTATAAGATTATGACTCTCATCCTATATAATAAAAGGTTAATGTGCAAATTAACCCTAACAGCACAACGACCAGGAACAACCAGACACTATGATGTGCACTGACCACCAGGAGGCAGATGCTTAACACAGAAGCTGCCCCCTCCTGACTAGTGAGCTCCATAGGGGGAGCTCCACTCAGCCACAAGCTGGGCTGATGGCTGCTAGCACAGCAGTGGTGGTAGAATCCTCTCCCACCTCCTCAGCAGTGCTAAGGATGTCCGAGAGCTCTCAGGTTGCCAGAGGGATGTCTGACTGCCAGCTTAGGCCTGATCTCCCAGGGAGCAAGCTTAAGCTGGCAAATGAACATCCTCTGAGGGGGCACAGTCCGGACTGATGGAACCACCCAAGTGCACAAATTTTCTTGCACAGGGCCTCTAATGTGGATATAAAAATGAGCACATTTAAGATTTTATTTAACTCATGAATAAAGAAAGTGGTGAGGTGGTACCACCAATTCAAAGGAGAAAAAAAAAAAAAGAGGCCAATATAGAGATTATAAATATTGAAATGAATGTGCAATGGAGAGAAAACTGGCTCCTTCCACAGTCAAGAGACAGGAGTCAATTGAAACAAACCTCCACTGGACAGAATTGGTATGTCTCCAGACAAGAAGTGTTTTTGCCTTGCTATCACTTAACTACATCTCCAGAGGTGTAAAATAGCACCCAAAGAACAGAATCATGAGCTATAGACAATCATAGCTTTCCACTGAAGCTCAAATTTTTCCTGAGAGTGCTACAACCGGCATTTGTCTTCAGTAATTTACCAAAAGTACACCGCAAATGGCATAGAATTTTTTAAAAAAGAAACCAATCTCCAGCCCACCATTTCACACTGAGGGCAGGAAGTAAGAGGCAGTAAGCAAGAAGCAAAAAGTAAGGTAAGTAAGAGCACCTTGCTAATGCAAGTGGCTCCCTTAGCACTTTTCTGAAGATGTCTCTGTTACTATTATATTTGATCACAGAGCCGGCCTGCATCAAGCTCCTTGTTCCTCAGCTTATAGGCCTTCTCCCAACCCTGCAAAACTCTATAGACCTTGAGGTCTGAATCCTGGCCTCCAATCCTGACACCATCCAAACACACTAAGCCCATGTCTAGGAGATTCTCCTGCACGAAGGTGAAATGTGAAAAAAAATCCATCCTGTAGTTGTTTATCTATACCCCAACACTGAATCCTTGTGCCATTCCATGGACAAAGCCCAAGCCTCCCCCATCTTACTTAGGTTACAGATGTTAACAGGATTAGAGCTAGAGGAAGTTTGATCCTGTTGTAATAGACAATGACAAGAACTGCTTATAGGCTGGAGTTACTGGAAGGCCTGCAGCAGTCTGTGGGTAATTCATTCTGAAGCAGAGAGCAAAAAACATGTGGGAGAAATGAAGCAAACAGTAACTTCCACATGAAGCTTATGAGAAAAAGTACATTTTATAACTCCAGGGACCTCCCGGAACCTCAGATAAGAACAAACAATCTGCCAATATGTTGTCTCAAAATCAGCGGATAAAAGATGTTAAGTCTGGGTTGAGAAGCAAAATTTGCCTCTAGATGCCAGAAGCAATTGTAACACAATACGGGATCAACGGTGAGAAGCTCCCAGAAGAGATCTTACGTATGCACCGTGGTCATTTCCAATCGTGAAGACAGAATGACAAGGAAAAAGGGCTGCAAGAAATGGAAATATTAAGTATCTAGACCGGGAGATTTTAGTACTCTCAGATGTTGATGGTTAACATGATCTAAAGAAAAAAAAACAGCAGTTTTCTTATTTATGTTCAAACCATCTTTTAGCTGAAGTCAAACAAAAGAAAGACAAAAGTAACACATTGTATAAAACCTTATAACAAAGGCATAGCTACTGTCCTCCAGGTTGGGATATATATATATACCCTATTTGCTAGTGGAAAATCCATTATGGCATTTGAGGATAATACATTTTGTTAAATCAGATGAGAAATTTTTCCATCTCACTGACATTATTCTCTAGTAGTTCAGAAATCTTGCAAATATCAACAGTGTTAACAAAAAAAAACCATTGAAACCTGCAAAGAATTTTAGTGAGTTTATTTGAGCCAAATTGTCGACATATGCCAGGAAACAGAACCTCAGTAAATTGAGATAATGCTCCGAAGAATGGTGGGTTACATTTCTATTTATACATTGCAATCAAAGGAAAGACATAGGTAGGTTACATGAAATTCATTGGTGGTGGATTAAGAAGGCAGGAGAAAGCAAAGCAGTGAGAAACACCTGGGATTGGATAAAAAGTAAAATGATAGACACATACTTAGGTGGATGCAGGAAAATTAACATGATAATGAAGGACCTGGTGTCCACCACATTTGGTTTTGCCTCAGGGGCTCCAGAAAAAGGGAAGTTACAAGTTAACCAGACATCTTACAGATATGTTATCTTAGAGGCAAAAAAGGCAAATGGGCTCAGTAAAGAAGATCTAAGTTTTTGATCTTTGTCAGGGAAAATATCGACCTAGGACATGACTACCCACTATTACCTGTTTGTAGTTAAACATTTAATTTTCAAACCATTTTTCGTGGTTATTTTAGGTTCTGAATTTGCAAGACTGCCACACAGGCCTCCCCTGAGCTCGTGAGGTTAGTTAGCATGTGGCTCCTTCCGTTCACAACAGTGACACATTATATGCTGACATGTCATTAAGTCATTAAGAAGAAAAGTAACAAATATTATTTATCATCACTGTATTCCAGGCACTAAGCTGAGTGTTCTTGCTCTTATCTTACTATGTTGAGTCAAATACTAGTACACTTCCAGGTACAATCCTAGATACAAACAGAGGAAGCATTGTCAGATTATCAGGTTTGGGAGAAACTGCCTTTGGCTGTTCGGGTGTTTGGCCAACAGAAGGCAATAATTTGTAGACTGAGATGCCCTGAGCTGTCTGGCAGCAAGCAATGAATTTATGCGTCCCTTTCAGTTTTAGGGAAATGCCTTCAGCCATTCCCAACAGGCGATAACATATGTGACTCAGACTTTGTTGAGCCCCCAAGTTCCATCAACATTTCAATGAAACTCTTGCAATTATGACATGCTGGAATTGGCTTCCGGAAAAATTGTAATTCAAGAAAAATTTATACATTGAGAGCCGTACAATTTGCTTTGAGAACCACCATAACAACAGTTTCACTTCAGATGTGGTCATGTACAAAGCAACCTGTACACGCTGGGATTCCCCTTGATTATCTGGAAAAAGATGCAAAAAATAACCAACCAGGCCCAGAGGGACATGAGGTGCCCTCACACCTTCTTAACACACGTGACCATCAGTCATGCATACAAAGTCTCAAAGATCCCTTGGACTTTGTTATTTTACCCATTCTGCTAATAATAGTTTCAGTTTTTAATTTGATTTTGAAGTTGTAGTTAATCAAAAGGTATTTTACTTTTAGTACCACATTTTCATTTCCTTCCAGCTAACACTGCAATAACTGGAGTTTCAGCAACTTATTCCTCATTAAATGCCCATTAGAAACACCTTCTCCTCTGTATGTTTTGGAAGATAGCTTGTATTTCTGATCCCTTTTGCCTTTTTATAGTACTTATAATTTTTCACTGATAATCATACTTTGATTCCTTTTCATATGAAGGCTGAATTTTTATTTTTTTCATTTTGTTTTCTTTGTCAACATTCCAAATTGAGTTTTATGCAAATGCTTCTTGGAAAATATATAAACATTACATCAAAATCCAAAAGTAGAAAAAATTGTATTCCAATAAAACAGTACTAATACATATAATATTCCAATTCACTTTTACTAGGCCTTTAGGCATACAGGGGGGAGAAAAACACACTTTTCCAAAGAAGTTGTCATAATCTGTATAATTGAAAATATTAATGATTATTAACTTAGCCCAACAGTTAACTATTTAATAGAATATGTTTGATCAGTCTTAATAAAATATTTAAAGAGTAAAAAAATACCTGGAATAAATAAAGCATTTTAAGAGAACATATGATAAGTTTAAAATAATCAACACACTTTTCTCCTTAGTGGTCAATATTCAGAAAAAAGAAGAAAGAAAAAAAAGAACTTTCATTTGATTTTTTGACAATATAGTGATACTTGGCAAGTTGGGTATTTTTCCCCTTTTTAAGTTTTTAGGAATTTAGTATAGAAGACCAGCCAGGTTGGCAGCACTTGAGATTTAGGTTAATTCCCAGAATTGGCTCTCCCCATCACTGTGCTTCATGGTTTGGGATGTAGGCTGTGTGGGATTCTTTCCTCCTTTAATTACTTTTCCCCTATAGCACAGCCATTAATGAATCAGAGAAACCAACCACTGGAAAAGGGATTGACCCACTCTGTCCCTGGTGAGAAATAATACTGGCTTCTTAGCATTAGGAGAGAAGAATTTGAATGGAGAAAAGGGAGAATTGAGGCAAAGGGAAAGAGGAGAAAGAGGAATGGTTGTAGATCATGTAGTCCTGGTTGTTAATATTTAACAGGCTGTCTGCATGGTTTCTAACCCCATCTGAATAGGACACAGGAAATACCTGAGCTTCAGGAAGATCCTGCTTATTCCCACAGGCAGAACTACAGAATCTTTGACTCTAATGGTGAAAGGACCCTTGAGCTGAAATACAACTCAGAGCTAATGTTTGCATCCCTCCTAACACATGCTTCCCGGGTGATCGTCTGCCAGGAACAAGAAACTTTATATCCCCTAAGGAAGCTCACTGCAGAGATAAATATTCCTTTTATTGAGTTCAAATGTCTTTTCTTCCTCACTTGGACTCTAAATGCTGTGGTAGTCACTAGATCTAATTCTGCACCTAAGGTCCAGTTCCTTGGAAACTTATTTTGTGTGAAGGTTTAGACTGCCTTCCTCTTTCTAGTCAAATCAAAGTTAATATGAAAATAATCAGTCTCATAAATGATTGTTACTTCTGTCTCCAAATGAACCCAAGCTAAAAGACAGGTTTTCATTTCACTCTTATCTAAACCAAAAATTTGGGGGTTATTTTGAAACCGAGGAACACATTTCTATTTGCTTATTTTTTTTTAATTCAGTAAGTGTGTATTTACAAAATATAAATAGAATATATCTAGGCATTTTATTGTTAAAGGGAGATTGTTGAAAAAAAACGAAAAAAATGCCGGGTTCCACAAGAAAATTAGAATTTTCAATTTATAGTTCTAAACTTATGAAACACCAAAATAACTTTGCTCTAAGTGCTGATCATACATACCAAAACACTCTCCAGTCCTCAGTTTGAACAGAAAAGCTCCTTGTTCTATGACTTGAATAAGCAATATCACAGAACCATCTCAGATGACTTTTTCTTCTCGACATATGGTCAAACCAAAATAAGCACATATATTAGCTAAATAGAAAATTAACAGAAACCATTGGAAATGAGCTTCTGTTTGCACTCAGGGAAGTGCACAGAAGGGTGGGGCGCATAGCCAGTTAAAGGCCTATTTTCCAATGTCTAAACTATTAACATATGCACTATTTACAAAAAAGTGTCATACTCAGTAAACTACTGCAAAATGATGCACATGACAATTGCAGCTTTTTGGCCTGTAACATATTTTGCTGGTGATGAAAAGATTCAGAAGAGTGACGAACATTAATGGATTCTGCATGTCATAAAGAGTGAACCACCCTTTCCAGAACAAATGCTGAACTAGAACTGTGACAGAGAGACATTAGGAAGGCGCATTAGAGAATGCACACGAGAGGCTATCTCTGCCTATTGATTCAGACACCAATTGAAACCAGTTGTTTAAAGGCAAGCATTCCTATGTGCCTCTTTTCCCATGAAATTCATATTGCTCACTAAGGAAACTTGGCATTACAGATCCTACTCCTCTACAGACCCTCTCGGGAAAGAAAAAAAAAAAGTTGCACAAGGCATTCTGAGTAGAAGAAACAGTTCCTGCAGCTTCTTTAGGTAATGGCACTAAATCTCTATTTCACCCCACCTGAGGATATCCATCAGCTCCTGGGAGTCTCTCTCTTTCTCTTTCTCTCTCTAATATCTTTATTGATTTCAGAGAGGAAGGGAGAGGGAAAGAGAGATAGAAGCATCAATGATGAGAGAGAATTTTTGATTGGCTGCCACATGCCCAACACCCCCTACTGGGGATCAAGCCCACAACCCAGGCATGTGCTCCTGACCAGAATCAAACCCAGAACACCTCAATCTGCAGGCCGATGCTCTGCCCACTGACCCAAACCAGCTAGGGCTGGGAGTCTTCTTCTTAAGGGGTAGTATAACTCCTACTCTATTCAGCTTTCCAAGCATGGTGTGAATGAAAACCTCCGGGTTGGAGAGACAGCACACTTTCAATGTTGGTCTGAACACTCGCATTTTGCAGAAGCACAACAACCAGAATGACACAATTTTACGCTTTTTTAGGAGCCTGAACCATGTCAGGTTCATCTAGCAAAAAATTAAATTTATGGCTAAAAGTGACAATTTGATTTTCTTGAATCCATAAGACACTTTGACCCAGTTGCTTCAAAAATACTGAACAAAACAAACATAAAATGTTTCCTGAATTCACGGTTTCTCCTTTTCTAACACTGTGGGCAGGAAAAGATGAAATGAAGGTAACTATTTTTAATGTGTTGTATTAATTTATATGTGTGGGAGATTTTCAAATTAATAGGATAATACAGAAGTTTTTCAGGGTAGTTTCCCTCTGGAGTAATTAAGACCTTCATTATCTATGGGGGATGTAGTTTTGATTCAGTTTGATTTATATATAGAATACACTCTATAAAGAAGAAATAAAAAAGGGTGGTTAAAATGCAGTCTATCTTCTGCTTTAAAACATTTTCCTTTTTTCTTCTTATTTGTTATTTTTTGGTTGAGGAAGCTAATTCAAAATTAGAGACAAGACATGAGTAAAACTAACTTACCATCTTCTTAAGACTGTGAGAAACCACTCAATTCCCCTTTTTTGCATGAGTATATGTTAGCTGAAATAAGTGGAACAGTTCTTGTGTGCCTTCTCTACACTGACGTATCCTATTTTTCTAACTGGCAAAAAAATAAAATATCAGAATTATAAGTTCAGGAATTTAAAAAAATGTAGTGGTACACCTGCTACAGATTAGTGTTTTGATATGACCCTGGTACAGATGAGTTACTAAGAGCAGATCAAAATCTGGTCTAGAAAATGGAAAATATGTAAAACAAATACTCAGAAATAAAATTATAACAAACAAGGCAAAAGTAAGGAAATTAGTTTCCATAAAAATCCTATAAACCCTCAAGCATACATAAACTAATTCCTTACTTCATCTGAAGGTCCTGTTTGCTTACGACATAAGAGATGTTAACCATTACGCCAATATGCCAGATTTTTTTTTTAAATAAATTGGATCTTCCAAGTTTCTATCACTAATAAAACAAGCATACCTAAAGTTGTAATTTATTTCTAAAAGGAAGTTGAGTTTAGTATTCCACATTAATGGCTGTGTAAATCATACAAAATACAATGTATTGTAAACAATGCAAATTTATTCCCAAGAAAGAGATTATAAAATCACTTACCTGATTCAGACAACTTTCCCATAGTCTTTACATCACTGGACCTTAAATATCTTCCCCTAAGTACCTTAGTTTACGTTCAAATAACCATCTGTTTTTTCAAGTAACCAGTGAACATAACTGATCATGTGGAAACTATTGACTTATATAGCTAATAAATATTATACAAACCAAAGAACAGTGGTAAGTTTATGACAATTGGAATTGTGTTTTATGTTAGATGTATTGCACTATACCAAAATAATTGCCAATACCATTCTTTAAACAATACAATTGAGTGTTTTCCAAAGTAATATTTTTGAATATATATATATATATATATATATATATATATATATATATATATACCGTGTTTCCCCGAAAATAAGACATCCTCTGAAAATAAGACCTAGCGCATGGAAAGATAAGACATCCCCTGAAAATAAGACCTAGCGCAACTTTGGGAGAAAAAATTAATATAAGACACTGTCTTATTTTCGGGGAAACAGGGTACATTTATACCAATGCATCATGTGGTAAATTAATTTTATTTTAAAGGCAATTTCTCCCATAAAAAAACTAGAGTAAAGGAAAAAGCACTCTATCAAAATTAAGAACTTAGGGGACACACACACACACACACACACACACACACGGGAAATGCATTAGAATTAGTAGTCTAAAAATGTCATATATATATATATATATATATATATATATATATATACACTCACATATATATATGAAACATGGACAGGGACAACAGTGTGGTGATAGTCAGAGAGAAAGAAAGGCAGAGGAGGTGGAGGTAAATAAAGGGGGTTAAATGGGAAAGGAAAGAGACTTGAATTTGGGTGGTGAGTGTACGATGCAATATGCAGAGGATGTTTTATTGAGTTGTACCCTTGAAACCTGTATGGGTTTTAGTAACCAATGACACCTCAATAAATTCAGTTAAAAAAGGAAGTACAATTTTAAAAAATTAAAAAAATATTTTAAATGTCTAGTAAGAAAGGCTAGATGGGATTTAAGAACTCGTTCTGGAAGAGCTATACAGATGATTCTAGAGTGCTTGCGCCATAACTAAAAAGTTTACAGCTTGGATCAATTATGAGTAATTGATTCTCAGTTGCATTGGCCAACATGTGTGTGAACTCATTAGTCATAACATAAATAGAATGATGTCTGTCTCTATTCTGACTAAAAGCAGCTACTGAGACAGGGCCACTTGAATGACTATGCATATGTATGTCAGTACAATGAGGTGTCTTCCAAGATATCCAGCCTTTTACCAGGTCAGGTGTTTTGTGTGGTTTTTTCCATGTGAGGAGGGGGTTGGGCATCACTGCTAAGCCTTAGTGGTATGCTTGCTGGAGTGCTGACAACACACCTTGGCCAAAGTGTTACATCCCATTCTCTCCACTTTTCCCAAATTCCCAAACTCATTTCACTCTTTCCCGAAGAGATTCACTATTAAGATCGTGCTTAATAGCCCTCTGATATAAGGAAAAGATTATATTTAATGAATTTAAATATCCTTTTCCCTATCATGCTCAACCTTTCACAATTCAGGAGCTTAATTGGTTTGCAAAGGTACAGGGGGAGGGAAAAAAAAAAAAAGAGAGAGAGAGCTCTCTGAATTTTATATGTAGAACTTTCTTGCCCCCTACTGGAAAATGTAAGCATGGCAGCCTAAGAATTCCAAATTTAAAATATTTTCTGATTGATTTTTCTCTGTAAGTCTGCTCACAGACACATATCTAGTTCAAGGAAAAAAATATTGCAGTAAAATGGAGTACAAATGCTTTAAAAGTATTAGTTATTCACTTTATTGAAAAAATAATGACTTTTAGAAATCCAATCTGTAGGAAAAAAAGAAATGAAAACCCTCAGTAATGCAAAAGTCTATTTTTCAATTGCACAGTAAAAGTAAATCCACCATATCAGGTTGAAAATTGGTAGAGTTCTTTGTAAACAGAGCTTAAGGGGAGCTTAATATTCAACTGGATTTATAAAGATTAAAAAGGAGGTATGTTTTCTACTTTCAAATATTATTCATGACTTCTTAGGCATCGAAACATAATTCCAGGAGGAAGGGTATTTTAATAATATCTCTATTTCTTAAGGCACATATGCCACTTTCATCAGAAATATTCTTCAGCCTGCAGCACGTGGGGCCTCTGGATCCCCTTTTCACAATTTCCCCTCCAGCAATACATTATTAACGTCCTCTCGTATCAGGATGATGACCATCACTATTTCTTGGGTATGCTTTCTAGTTTTCAGGGTTCAAGACCTCTATACATTTTTTAAACAAATATAGCTAACCCCAAATCAAAATTCACGTGTTGGTTTACGTTCTCCTTAGACCAACATTCTCTCTTCATCCAACCCCAGTGGTTGTGAGGTTGATCATAAGGATGAGGGGCCCTCAAACAAAGAGGTCATTCTTTTCAAGGTATGCCTCTGGGGCATGCCTCTCTGACTCTTCATGCCTCTTTAGGTCTTTCAAACCAGCAGCCATTCCCTCCTGGGTGTCAGGGACCTTCGCAGACAGCTTCTCAGTCATGAGCAACACGGAGCATTTTACTCGGCGACCTCAATCTTTCAAGTGACAGGTCACTTCCATGGTGAAGAAAATGTCCTCAGAGACTCTCCTCCAGCGGAGAATGGCTCACGGGGTCAGGAAAGGACGCCCATGAAGAGAAGGGACCTTTGCTTTTCCCATGCTCCCCTCTGATACTGAATGCCTTCAAAGGCCAGGCCTTAGCTTGATACGAATTCCAGTTCTGTGCTCCAAAGGCACCAAGCAGACAGCTGTGATCAGACCCCCATTTGCAGCCCTTGGCCCTTGACTTCAGTGGACAGAGAGTTCCACGCTTCACCAGGGTGAGCACTGCATGGATTCCTTTCGTGCTTAGTGTTGGTCCTCCATCCCAATGCCTTTCATGCAAAGACAGAGCTAGCCAGGTGAGACAGAGGAGCATGATTATCTTTGAGAATAGTCTTTGAAATCCGAATTGACACATCTGCTCTAGCATAGCAACTATCCCTTCCTGGTAAATGGCATCCTGGTGGGGGCAGGGAGAGGGCAGAATTTCAAAGGTTTCATTTCACACAATGCCTGAGAAGGGTCTTGAACCTCTTAGGACTAAGTCATCCACTTCAGTTATGGGCGCCAGAGATGCTTGCACAGAAAAATTACCTGCTCTGTAAATAGCAAGTGCCAAATCTCTGAGCTGACTTTTCTGCGACCTGTACAAAATGAGCATCTTCCAACAAATTTCCTAGCAAACGGGTGTGCATATTACCACATCAAGGTTAATAAACCCATCCCCTTCCCCCACAATAGTAAGAGCTGGAAGTGGGACATGCAGAAAGTAAATGTCCCAAGTTTAACTGAAGTCTGAATAAACTCAGCTCAGTGCCAGTCCTGCCCTGTATCTAGCTATGGAAGAAGTAAGATTCAGTTGTAAACCAATTTTGAAAGCATCAAAAGATCAGCACTGTCTCAAAAATATATCTTCCCGTCTCACTCCACCCTCTAGGGAGTTAACTGGCTAGACAATTTGTAAAGAGAAAATCAATAATATGAGTATTTCCAGTCTTTTTCCTCCTAATTTGTCTGCATAGGTATCTCCTTAATATTCACTGGTTTGATTTTAAGAAAAAAGGAAACTAACATGATGCGACGCCATTAAGCCAAATCACTTACACACCCATGAGTGAGGTTAAAACAAATTTATTAATACATGTGGAATATTTACAATATCGCAATGTAGGTCAACTGATTTAGTTATCCGTAAACAGAGGGAAATTTTGTAGTTCATGTTTGTCTTCAGAATCTTCCAGGACTGTTATCAAGAATTTAGGATACAGAACTCATATGGCTTCAACCAAAAATGAACTTAAGAATGTTCTCACACCCTAAACGGTTCCTGGGAAGAGTTTATTAGTCTACCTGCAAATAGAGAGGGGAGGAATCTCCACACGAAAGAAAAAACTCTTCATTAATCCTTTTAAGAATATAATGACAGAGCCACCTGCTTTCCTGCTTTCGAAACACATCTACAGCAGGTCAAGAGGTGGCCGGAGACAATGAGCTATAGCCCTTCACATCTAGCAGCCCATAGAAAAGAAGCATTTCTAAGCACCACCCTCCACTGTTTTTGGGATACCCGATACGGGAAACAGGTTTCAAAAAGCCGTTGGGGAGTGGGGTTCAATGCCACTGTTTCCCTTGTGTGTAGTGTCCTTATTATAGTCAACAACTTCAGCCCAGCTCCGGAGCTCAAATTCCCAGCCCTCCACCTCCTTTCCACTGTTCAGTTGAAAGGGTTGCTTTTCCAAGGGCCATTAGCCATATGGGCTAAAAGTAACCTTCTTGAGGATCCAATTCCAAATTTCCAAAAAGTCAAACTCTGGGACAATTAATCAACTAGTATTATGTTTAATTAGTGCATCGGTAATTCATGGAACTCATGAATTTATATGTATACCCAACTTTTTTACAAAGTAGGCTTGAAGAAACAATGAAAATTTGCTTTTTCAGATGAAATAATAATATCATATAACATCATGTTTCTTATGTTTGCTTTTCCACATGATTTAGTGCAAAACTTTGTCTATTATGGCGATATTTTTTTAAATACAGGAATTCTGGTGCAAATACCTTCTTCATTCCTTGAGTGAAGTGTTATGCAGTGCCTGACACATAGTAAATGCTCAAAAAAATGGTTTCCTGCTTTCCTTCATTATAGACTTTAAGCACGTATATAGCCTCTCCAACTTTTATTTTCCTTATGAATAAAGTAAAAATAAGAATAGTGTCTGCTAAAGAGGGTTATTGAAAAGATTCAGTGAAGTAGCAGATGAACAGCGCCTACAAATAAAAAACAGCAAAACAAATGTCAGTAGATGTTATTGCTGTTTTCGTGATACTATTAAATTCCTGTGTTCTAATGATGGTACTGTGTGTCTGTCTTGTAAGTTACTGCTCATCCTCCTAATAGGTGCATAGCATAGGTAACAAATTAATGATATCTATAAACATATCTAAGCCAAAAAAAATCAAAAGTAATATCCAATTATGTGCTCTAATTATGTAAAGAAGAAAACAATAAAGGCAGACTTCCAAAGGCTATTTCAAATTACTGGAGTGGTCATTAAACTTTTATGACCACAAATAGGTATATTTTATGGACTAAAAACATCTAGAATAAATGTTTGTGGGAAGACACTCCTGGGAGATTTGGGGAAGGTGAAACGATGACTGACATGCAGCTGTGTCATTTACCGGTATGTCCAGCAGCCAGCAGAAAATAAGGCATTTCTAGGTGTCAACCTCCACTTCTCTGAGAGAGCAACCACAGAAAACACATAAGGAGGGAGAAGTTTGGGGATTGTAAGACTTTAATATTAGTGCTTCACTTGTCTTGTTTACTAAGTCACTGAAGTTACAATGGATAAAGGAATTAATTTGTTGCTTCTTTGAGGCTTCAGACATTTTCTCTTCTGTGCTCATTTCATGTTCTTTTCTACCATGCTGGAAACAATAGTTAAAACTCATCATTTCATTGGGTCTGCAACTGAATGTTTGTGTGTCACTAAATACATGAATTACAATTAGAAAAACAAGAAAGCAAATGGGTGTATACTAACAATCAGTCTAAATACCTGAAGGATTGCCTCTTCCTTCCCAAAACACTCATCAAACTCTCCATGTAGGGTTTTATAGATATGATTGTCACAGTTGTTCCCTACAAGTATTATGTAAGGAAACCCATAACTAAATAGAAAAAAAAATAATACTGCGAGGAATAACATGAAAAGAGTAAATTAAAATGAACTTCTCAAATTTGTATATGTTATTTGAAATGTCTTGCTTCTCCCCCCAGTCCCTGGACATTGGCCTTCCTCTCTTACTTACCCTTTAGCTTCTGGATTTTTCCTCTTCATGATCCCAGCAGGTAGAATTAGTGTTGCAGTTAAACCATTCCTTTAAAAAAAAATAATATAATAACTATGGCTTATTTCAAAAATAAAATATGAATAACTGAAATAAATTTTGATTTCTTTTGACTGCACAAATTATTTTGAACGCTAACAGCTCTGCACATTTTAAAATAGAGTCAATCATTCAAACTCAATCACAAATTTTCTACCCCATAATAACTTCTAATCATTTTGCAGTGCACACGCACCCGCATCTAAATGCCTTCTTCCACATGTCAAAATAAAATTCATATCTATTACCACACCTCTGAACCATCACATCATCCAAATAAAGATCATAAAGTGAAAATATATGGAAATGATGTGTAATGCTACAGTGGAACTTACTCAGGAGCAGCGAGCGAGCCAAACTCCATTACACTTCTAAAACTTAACAGTATTTTGCCTTTGAAATAATTTATTTTTAACGTTCTAAATTATTTGTGATATTTACAGCTTAAACTAAACTTTGCTTAAAAGAAAATAGCCCAGATTTGAACTTAGCACAATAATGATTGTTAGAATCAGCTACAGGGTACAGTGTTAATATCATTATTCCTGTCCCTCACTCGACTATTAAGTATACTAGTGGCCCGGTGCCCAGATTCATGCACATTGAAAGGAAACTAATTAGAAGGTGGCCAGCAGGGCAGGACTGGGTGTGACGGGCCAGACACCCTAGAGCCAATCTCCCATGGCCCCACCCTGGCCAGCCACACCTGGGGTGGTGCTGTGGTTTAAAAGGCATCTGTGGAATGAGTGGGGTCCCTCTGACAGGTGGCCTCCCTCAGCCTGGCCTGTGGGGATGGAGCCAAAAATAACTCTCTGACATTCCCTGAGGGGTCCTGGAGTACAAGAGGTCACTCTGCAAAGTTGTTGTTGTACAGGGTGTAGAATGCAAACACAAGTGTTCGATAAACCAGATTCAGGGTCCACAACAACATAACCCCTAGCCAAAGATGGAATTGCACGGCCCTGGGAGGAATCGGACTCTCTCCTCTCTGGTTTCAAGGTGTAATACCCGAGAACCACTGCTGCCAAGTCATTGCAGCTCAGCAGCCCCTGCCTTGAGCATCTGCCCTCTGGTGATTAATGTGTGTCATAATGACCAGTCAGTTGGAGGAAGAGACATTTAACATATTAGCCTTTTATATATAGAGATTATATATATAAATTGTAGTAATTTATGCAGAATTTTGGATTAAAGGAAAATATAATCCACTCCAAAGAATGCATAAGTGCATAAGTAGAAAACTTTATTAAGACTGAATCATCTATATACACTTACTTCTTCCAATAAATGATAATTTAAATATGAATGACTCCTTCTCACTTCTCTCTTTCAGGATCTCCAGCCTTACACACACATGGAAACACAGAAAAATTCCATGTACACACATCCAAACACATCTATACTCAATATACATTCCTTCATACACACCTACACATATACACACCTAGACTCACATTCCCACACAGTCACACATAATGCATGCACACACATGCACCCCTACCTACAGACTTGCATGTGAGAACCATGCAGATAGTTTAATAAAGATGACATGACAGGACTCTCCTTCATGCCACCTTTATTCTGAGCTCGACTTACAGAACAGAAACATGTCTTCTGAGCCCTGTACACACCTATGAATGAGCTGCTAGACAGCAAAAGACCTCCTGACTCTACCAAGTCATGCCCAAGTAGAAAGCAGTTATGTGTGTGGTTTGCTTGATCACATTGTGATAACCACGCATGCTGAGCTGCTAGCCATCACTCCAGTTGGCTCTGTAATAGCCTCTTTTACCTGAGGATAAAGTTTGCCTAGAGAGCACGATTCCATTCTCCCCAAATAACTGTGTCCCTCTTTTTTTCCTCTGGCTGGGCTGCCCTGTCCAAATATTTATACCTTCTTTTGTATTCCCCAGTTGACTAAAAGACCTCACTGGGTAGGTGAGAACCCAGCACAGATCTCCTTACTCTCTCCTCCATCAATTCCCAACTTGATGATTCCTATATTTCATTAACCCTGTTCATGCTGTTTCCCTGTGCCTCCCTCAGCATGGACCACTCCCTTCCCTGTGTTAGAAGTGTTTCTTCTCCAGAACATCCCTGCATGTCTTACAAACTCAGCCACTTCAACTTGGGAGGCCAGCATTATCTTCAGTGGTAGTGTCCAGCTTAGAGTGGTTCTGTCACAGGAAGTGCTGAGAGTGACTGTCTTCAGCAGAACTAGACTTGTCCTTCATAACTTAAACATTATCCAGGTTATATTCGCTCCATCAATTCATTTCAGAATGCCCTTGAACTTCCACATACTTCTATTAAACTTGTGTTACTTAAATGAATGCAGCTTCTCAAAACATCCCATTTGGACACCAACTGTGAAATCATCTTCTTGACATCAATATGTAAGATTTGAGGAAACATTTGCATTCTGATTAAAGGAGATACTGCTTCTGATTTGTTATTTATATAAACTAATTTTCATCTAGAATGTGTTCTTTCCCTTTTAAGTTCTCCAAGCCCCCAATCCAGAAAGGACATGATAGGGCTCACATCACACTACCTGCTTCTCTCAACAACGTATTAGGCAGCCTACACTTTGATGGTGTCAATAAAAAAAGAAGATAGAATTGTGTGCTTTGATAGTGATGCCAGGAAATTGCAGAGAAGTATGAAATATACATAAAGAATGTTATTTTTTGCCTTCTGAGCAAATTTCAGTATCTTCATTTAGGAGTCAGGGAAGACACTTTTCTGGTGAAGTAGATAAGTGGGTAAGAAAAATCAAAAGGCAATAGTAAGGACCAAATGTGCAGCCTTATGGAATTACAGACAGAATGTGTGCTTGCTGGCCCAATCCACTGAAATAATGCTTCCAAAATAATACACTCTGCGGCTGCATTCATCTCTGTATGAATCACGCTATCACTTACCTTTCCAGAAGCCATTTTAACAAATAACTTCCTCTCAAATCAAACTATTTAGAAGTATAAGTTCAGCTTTCCTTTCAGCTCCCACTAAACCTAACTCAAGCATCCTGCAATAAGCTACATTCACTGAAAACCTCTGACCACTGAAATATGCATAAAACATTTTTAGCATATATATACAGGAATGGATAGTTATGCTTTACTTCACTCATTTATTAATGCATTCAAATAACATTAATTATACACATCTGTGATCAAAGCACTGTATTAAGAACGAGGTGGCTACAAAACTGAACTGAATAGAGTCTTAGCCTTCATTATATTTCAGTGCTACAAGAAATAAATATAAACACAACATAAAAAGTAAACTAAAACAAGTATAAATAAAATGCCTTGCAGTTTAGAGGAGGCAAAGATTAATTCCATCTTAATTCCAATTAATTCCAATTAATTCCATTAATTAATTCCATTAATTCCATTAAGATGACAGTAGATTTCATAGAGGTTGTGGCATTTCAACTGGGGAAGAATAGGTAGGATTTGATCTTTGGAGGTGTAGAGGTAGGGGTAAAAGGGGAATGTGATAGCAGGGGGAAGGACACCTACAAAGGTGAGAAAATGTGAAGTATTGGAGTAGAGGGCAGTGTTTGCCTGCAGCAATGGCTCGGGAAGAAGGGGGGGTGATGTGAAGCATACTTGTTAGAACACGTTGAAACCAGATCAAAGAGAGCCTAGCATGCCAGCTGAGAAATTGCTCTTTATTCTAAAAGGAATGGGAAATCTCTGAAAGGTTTGGAGCCTGTGAGTAAATAATCAAAGGTTGCTTCGAGAAGATTGCCAGCTGTGTGTAAAAAGTGTAGTGGAGCACAGCTGGAGACAAGATCAATAAAGAGGGTACTGCAAATGCCACAGAGAGAGAAAAGGAAAAAGCCAAAGGGTGGGAGGGATACCTCAGAGACAGAACTAATAGAACTCAAACGAATGGCTAGGAGGGGGAAGCAGAGGGGAAGGACTCATGGAGCCTTGAGTAGCTGGAAGAACCACGATGCCATTCACAAGCAACACAACAGAAGTAAACAAAAGAGAGTAAGCTCATGTGCAGACATACAAATTTGTGTTAGAATTTCTGAAAATTTTAGGTACATTCCCCCAACCCAGCACGGTGTACCAAATTATCTTAGAAGATGCCTGTGTTAGATAAATATTATTTACATTAATTCTAAAGCAACATTTGCTCTATCAATACCTTGACATGGTCTCCCACCTAATCTCTTTTTCTGACTTCCCAGCAGCCAGCCTTTCCAACTCATGGTTGGCTTTCCACCATCCCATTCACCAGTGGCTCATGCCTTCCATGTTGCCCGTCCACTGATTTCATACTGCTCTTGAGCAGTAGACCTTCAGCTCAGCCCCAGCAAGCTCTCACCAGGACTTTCCTGAAAGAATCATCCACTGGACACAGCAGATCGAAGAGACTGCCCCAACGGGATGGCTGGCCTCAGAGGGAATCTGCAGTGTTAAAGGGATGGCCAAATGAAGATTGGACTTGAGAGTTCTGAAAAGATGGGAGGTCTCCTGACAGTCATCCTCAGTTACTGCCACAGTGGGGGCAGCAGCGAAGTGTGCTTTCTCATCCTGCAGGACCCCGGATGTCTGGGAAAGGAAGGAACCTTTGAGGAAGGAAGCTCATGTACCTGGTGTCTTCCCACATCTTGGATGTTTGCATAAGAAGAGGATGGACAGGGAGCACGGACTATTTTGCATCATTGAACCTGCAGTGTGAGTGTGCTCCCGGGCAGCTCGGGGACCCAAAAGGACACCGGTGTTCCGCTCTAGCCACAAGCAGCAGGCACCCTGGTGGGCGTGGAGGAGTTGAGGTGGAATGAACAGAGGTTAAATGCTCTTTCACTTACTTCTAAGTGACAGGTTTTAATTAAACATGATTCACACCTCAGTTGATGGAACCAGCTCAGCAGAGAGTCCAGGTTTCTGCTGCTGACAGACTTGAAGGCTGTCAGGGAGCAAGTGTGCAGAAGAGACTTATGTGTGGTGGATTGGGAGGGGGAGGGGGTGCAACTTATAAAAACTGATCAAAATTAAGGAAGGGAAAAAAATACACTCAAAGGAATATGCCAAGAATAAATGGTTAACTATACTTACAGTGGTGATTTCAATGTTTTCACTATCTTTTTAAAAAATAGCTAAACAACTTGTTTAAAGAAAAAAAAACATTATCAGGTATCCCAAAGTTATTTTTTATAGTTTCAAAATTATGAAAATATGTTATTTATTTCATGACAGCAGAAGTATGATGGATGCAAGTGTGCCCATTATACAGATTCAACCACTGACACCAAGAGAAAGAGTCAGGGACCAATTTATGTGCAGCAAAGGGTCCAGGGTGACAATAGAAACTCTGATTCCTCCAAACAGGACCCCAACCTGGCTTTCCATGGAAGAGACTCTGACAGGATCGGTGGCTTTTACAATTCAAGCCATTCCCCTTTTGTTTGCCAAAGCTAAAAAATTAACGACAACAGAAATTATTCTTGCTCAAATTCTATTTCTGGGGTCACAGCTGCAGGATTAACATATGCTAACGCTAAAACTACTGAAGGTTGATTGTGCACATCTTTTCAAGTGCAGTTTAATCGCCCAAGAATGCAGAATCACATTTCAGATGTACTGCAAATGTGAAAAACATTTATCTAATTAGAGGATAGATATTAAAATCCTGAACGCTCTACGTAAGGTCCCTGACTTTTTGTGTGGACTTCCACCTCCATATTAGGTGGCCCTTCACTGCTAGCCAAACCCTCTCCGCCCACACAGGTCCAGTTCAAATCCACATCCTCCAGGAAGTCTCCCCACGGCCTTAAGGAGATTGCCTCTCACACTGTGAAACCCCAGAGCACTCTGTCTCCCTGATGCGGCACTCCAGTGCCTTGGTTATCTGATGTGCACACACCTTATCTCCCCTGCTTCCCTATTGCATTATGCAATCTCCAAGGGCAGAGCATCAGCATATCTGCTCTAAGAGCCTCATGAAAGACATCCTGCTTTGGAGGTGTTCAATATGTGTTTTAAATGAATGATGACTACATGGAAATTCTCCAGGGGACTCGGGCTTTCCTTTTAAAGTTTTGTCTCAGAATATGGGAAGCAAGCCTCTGCCGGTTACACCTAGCCTGCAGCTGCTCTTTCACCACAAAATCACAAATGAATACCATCTGCTGCTCCTCTCCCCTGGGCCCCATTGGAGGTTCCCTTCAGGCCTCTTGGTCACTCAGTTCTAGCCTTGGATTTCTATCAGTTCCTACTCCCGAGGAATCCTCAGTTGGACCAGGGGTCTAGGATGCTGGTTTTTAAGTTATATGCTCAATACCATATGCTTTTCCTCTTTAAACTAGTTATTACTCTCTTTTTAGTTATCTTTATTTCCTCCCTCCTGAAATGTTTCATTTCCAGGTCGCTTCTAAAACTATCTCCTTTGAGCCATCTATAGAACATAAGGCAAGCAGATGGTAGTTCGATTGCACTGGTAATTACCCCCGGAGAAAAGCATCCTTGTTCCCAAAGCAGGTAATTTGGATTAAAATAGAACTTTCACCAGAATAACTCAGGTAAGAAGGGTGTTGAGCCATATACCTATACGGTTATATTTTATACAATAAGAACCATCACCCTTACTTTTTGACAACACCAGACTGTTGTTCTCTACAATGAAGGTCGGCCAACATCTAAAAGCTAAAATTAACTAAAAAATATTTCTTTTCTATCTAAGAGGAACTCTTGCAGGCTCCACCCACTTCCACATCCAATTCCACCTCTACTTTGGGTGTAGAGGGCACTTAAATCATAGTAGGAAAACTCTTAAAGTCCTACTCTTGTCAATCACCAAGTATGCTCCTTCTCATATATAGTTTTTAAGCACAATGATTTTACTTTAAAATATACCTATTTTAAAGGAAATGACTGAAATGCAGTTTCCACCAGTATGTGTATTATTTTGACTTTTTGGAAAAGTCAATATCAAATCCTTAAACTTTGACTTGGGACAAATGGGACAAATAAACAGCCCTCTTTGCTTGAGAGTAAACAGAATTCTACCTGCATATTCACCACTCTCTGATTTTAGCTGCAAACCCTTGATCTGCTGAAATTCTTCTCTAACAGTAAGACTAACTAGAGTGTTTTCAGGCCAAGAGCAGGGCACTCTATGTCATCGGGTGAAAAATGGCCAAAGGTCATCCCAGCGAACTTCACATTAAAAAAGGAGAAGCAGCCATAAATGATAATTGCCCTATTCCAACCTAGACCAGGTCCAATTACCATTAATTCTTTGAGGTGGTGTTATTTCCTCTCTTTTTAATCTGGTATAATAGTGTGATTATCCTAAAGCTGCAATTTAGATGTAGGACTCATTAAAAAGCAGGTTGGGATTTTAATATGTATACCCAACACAAAAGCAAGATATTTATTGCACTTGGCCTATCACAGAGGTTAAAATTTTACTGAAAAGATTTTTCAGAGATTAACATAATGACATATATTTCTTTTCCTCTTCCTCTAGAGATGCAAAGTAGTGGGGGAAGGATATGCTTACCGGTGAAAAAGCTCCATGGACTTGTCAGCCTCATCAACATTAAGGGTAGGTGACACCCAATTTTATAAGAAAGTGTGTTTTTTGTTTTAGCATTTTAGTTTTTTCTATTGGAAAGATGTTTGTTACAATTTGGTAACCCTCTCTTCCTCCACTTTTTCTGGCACTGCAAATTATTCATACGTTTTGTGTTTTCTGTTATCAGCCTTCCAAACTCCCATCCAATCTACTATAAACTTGCTGAAGAAAATAAAAGGTGGGAAAAGTGAGCATATATTTTAGTTTTTTTATTATTCTACTTAAAGAAATATCAAATTAATTTTCTGTTTGAAAGTTACCATTATTCATGAAGGAGAAACTGCAGTTTTCCTATGCACCCATGGAGAAACAAATTACAGTGGGGTATAGTGAGTCCATACAATTACATTTGGCATATCTACCATGCACAAATTTGGCATCTTTACCATGCTGTATTGGATAGTAAGAGAAGTAGACATACTCCCTCCTCCTCGGTCCTTCTCAGCAGCTTTCAATCTAGTGAATGTGACAAGCATTTACTCAAATAACTGATAAGAGAATGGTTTCACATATGGCATGATAAAAGATCTGAGCTCTGGAAATACTGAGCTACTGGAGATTGTTAGAGAAAAATCATCAATGAAGAAAGGGTTTGGTTCTATAAATAAATATGAGGAAAGGGGTTTCTAGACGGAAGGAAGAGTTTGAGAACAAGAAATGTTCAAGAGATGGCAGGGGTCCCAGGGTGACCGGCATATAACTCACATGACACATGATAAGCTTTGAAAGAAAGGGCATGCAATGGGTCAAACTGAGCAGGGTTTTTAATGTCACAGCTAAGAGTTTGGAGTTATCCATGCATTCAGCAGGTAGAAGTAGCAGATTATTTGAAAAATGTAGTCAAGAGGCACTGAGGTTCTAAATTGATGTTCCCATACCACTTCTTGACTCCACACCTCTTGAAAGAAAGAACTACTTCTTAGTCAGCTTCTTTTATTTTTAATTTCCCTCAGTGTTTATCTATAGTGAACGCATAGACTATTCACTTAGTATATATTGACTGACAGAATAGCCACCCAAATAAATGTGAATAGAAACATGACAATAAACAACAGAAGTACACTGATAACTGCCCCAAATGTAGAGGATTCATGTACAAAATTGGAGGAGAGGAAGTAATAGCAAATGACTGATAGCATGTGCTTATTTAGAGTTAGGACAATACATCACTTGTTCAGCAATGACAGTATGATTAATAGGCCGAGCCCCCAGAAAGTTACAGAAGGTGGTTCTCCTATTCTTATTTACACTTCCCCCATGGTAGCAAGGACAGGCCTCCAGGCTGGTTTCTGGGGGAGCTGAGCTCTAATCCTGACTCCACTGGTTTTCAGCTGATTGGTCTTAGACAAGCCCTTCCCATTTCTTCATCCAAACACATCAATGTTGACATTTACCTCAACCCAGATTTTAAGAAGGTAAAAAAAAAAGATGGTTGTAAAAGCACTTTGAAAAGACTAAACCCCTAAATAATATATAAAGTTCCATTTTAATGGAAAATATGGTCTTCTAGGAGAAAGGGAAAGGAAATAGGAGCAGGAGACTTGTTAAAAGAGAAATGAAATCTAAAGCTTTATTCTCACCAGCCATAGAAGCATACCCAGATACCTGGCTCATCCATGGTACAGGCTTCAAATTCTAGCTGATTCCAATAGGTAGTAGATCCACATCAGCAGTAGAACCAATTCTTTTTTTAAATTATTGATGTGAGAAAGAAAGAGAAACACATCAATTTGCTTTCCCACTTATGCATTCTTGGGTTGATTCCTGTGTTTATCCTCATCGGGGATCGAACCTACAACCTTGGCATATCTGGATGATGCTCTAACCAACTAATCTACCCATCCAGGGCTATAAAATCAATTTCTTACCTAAGGCAGGCTTTGCCTTGGGCTTTGCAGTTGTGGTTGGCTTCTCTGATTTAGCACCTTGAGCCACATGGAAGAGACTTAATTGAAGAATTAGGTAAACAAAAGAAATGCCTCTCTCTAAATCAAGCCAAAGAGTCATGAAAAGTAAAACAATTAAGCAGAAATAAAGGCACCAATAAAGTATTCAAGCAGAACGAGTTTATACAAAACCATAACAAGCGTTCATCATTACAAATCAAAAGGCCAAGAGGCACACATGGGGCTCTCTATGGCTACCTTTATAAAGCAACAGTGCAGAGAGGAAAACTGACAATTATTCAGAAACAACAGTATGCCACATCTCAGTCCTGCATTGATAGGCAACATCTCATTTAATCCACAGCAACCTCTCTGAAATGGATATTGAGTTTCACTTTACATTACACGAAGAGTCCCGAAGTTTATGCAACTTGCCCAAGTTCATATAATTATGAAGTTACAACCAGAATTCCACCACATGCTGCCTGCCTGGAGACCCAAGTGTTTCCCAGGAGGTGACAATTAAATTCTAAACTAACCTGCACTCGTTGGCTGGGTCTTATGGAATGGGAACTTATTTGCTCATTGAAGGGTGAAAACAAACTTTCAATGAGCATCAGCTGTGCTGACAACACTGTGCTAGGTGAATGCTAACGTGGCAGGAAAGAGAGGCACAGAGCTAATCTCCTACACCTCTATTCTTAGGAAAAATGCAAAGGCTTAACGTCTTCTCTCCAGTACAGCAATTTTTAAAATTATGCCTAGACATACTTGGTCTAAGAAATAAAACTACAACCCACTTCCCAGGATGCAAGCTACTAGTTCTGCAAAGTGAACAGGACAGGCTTCTGCTCAGGAGAGATCAAGATACAGATCTGCAAGAAGAACTATATCAAGACATGTAAGTAGACGCCAACTAGATAACTTCACCTTTGACAACAAATCACCAAAAATTCTTAAAATGTGACCCATAAAATGTAACATCTTAATATTGAAAAACATACCTTTTTAAATGGGTAACTTATAGAGCAGAACTTAAAGATAGAAATGGAGAGGTGGGGTAAAGAAGACGGGGAATAAACAAAAGGCAAGGAACAGCAACAACAACAAAAAACCAAAACTTATTTTATTTATTAATCATCTACTCATCAAAATATATATATATATATATATATATATATATATATATATATATATATATATATATATAACTTTAAGCATCTCTTATAAATAATATCAATACCCAGAATAGAATTTACTCTAAAAAGCAACAAATAATCACCAGGCAGAAATTCTATTCCTTGATTAGTAATCACCAAATAAAATAGGTCCTGAACATTTTTTTTTCCCACCATGAGTTACAGAGACCTCGCTCAGCCTTTACAAATTAAAAAGTCAGACTCTTAGTGCCAGAGTTCCCTGCTCCAAGGCCCGGACACTCTTTGGGCAGCCTGCCTATGTTCATGTACTAATTCATTCAGAGTCTTTTCCTTTAACCATTGAACTGCCCCATTCCCTCTCTTTCAGTCCATTGAGAGTACTGTTTGGAACATGGCATGCTAAAGTTTAGAAAATAGCATTTTTTTAAATAGCACACGAATTGTGGATGCTGTTTTTACTGTCCCACATGGACAACATTACTTTCCAAGGGTTGTGTACCTCTCATTTATTAAAGACTCTTTGATTTAGAATACAATAATTAAAAAAAATATTTTCTACCTATAGCGTCAATTATGCAAATTGGTTTTTCTGTGGGGAAAAGGTAAGGCGACATCATCAGTATTCCTTGAATTTCTAACTTAATTCACACAGTTACCAGGATAGTGTAACTTGTTATTTGGTACCTGGGTTGATGAATTCTCCGTAGGCTGTCAGTAATTATTCTCAAGTATCTATTATGAGGACACAGAAAATGGCTATGAAGTGCTGACTCAGTCCTGTGTGTGAACACCCTGCTCCCTCCAGCTCTAAGATTTCACTGTGATATATCTTAGCTGATTCACACAGGAAAGTTCTATTAAATTTGAAATTATCTAATCACACGACTGATGTTATATTGAGATATAAATAAAGGGAAATATAGACATGATTTATTTGTGCATGTCACCCTGAGGAAAGAAAATGCAAAATGAAACCTCAAGATGATATAAATAACCACCACAACAAAAATATTTCAGGCCATCTCTGTGGCTTCCTTGGTTTCATTAGGCCATGATTTCAGGTTTCAGTGGAACGTGAGAGACCCAAGCATAGGACAGTCCTCCCTGGGACCCTGTTGAATCCTGGTCCCTGTGGACACAAGCAAACACAACCTAAGATCTTCTTGACAAAGCAAAAAGGGAGGTGATTGTATTTAATATCTGAGAAGCCCAGGTCTCAGGAATGATAGGAATGTAAGTGATGTTGTTGGATGGCTCTTACACCTTTAAGATCCCTTTCCCCCTGTGTATTGGTCTTGTTCTCACTTATTATGGTGATGTTTGTCCTTGAGGCATGAGGAGGAGAGGCCTGGATGACCTCTTGAGGGTGGTCAGCTGAGTTTAGGATCCCACCTCAGGAGTGGGAAGTAGAGAATAAGCCACGCTGTGACTGACAGCCCTGTTAAGATTATACCAAGTGGGAAAGGCGAAACTCCTCAAAGGAAAACAATGTTATTACCAGGGCTGAGCAGGAAGGAATGTTGGGTGGGCAAGATCAGGAAATGTCAACATGGATTCTAACGCCATAAGCCTGTAGCCTCCCCTCTGGACAGAGGTATGGAATTCCTATGGGAGTTTGGAGAGACAAAGAAGGGATCTTAAGCAGACACTGAACTATTGATCAGGTGAGGGCTTAAACAATGGTCTTCAATGCAGAGGCGGTTGCTCTTTATGTTGCCTCTTCCTCTTCAGTTCCAAAAGGGAAAAGGAAAGAATGGAGGCCTTGGGGTAGTGGAGGGCCTGAGGCTGGAATGCTGGAAACCTGGAGGACCAGCACAGACTCCTTTCAGGAATCATTTCTCCTGTTCTCTAGGTACAAATTAAACAAGCCGCTACCAACACTAACAAACCCAATTTTATTTTAGGTCTTTCAGCCTTTTAATAAATTTTTAAAATCTACTGGGAGCCTATATAGCTGATGCCGTTGTAATGAACCCGGTTATTAATAACTGGAAAGGAGCAAAGGGAAGGCCAAATATTATGGGCATGCCATTTGTGCAGCTTTGCCAGAAAGCTGCAGTTTAGGTGCATGCCCTGTAATGTCTGGGTGAAATGTTAATAGATCCAGCTCCACCATGGAATGGAAACTTGGGGTTCTGGCTTTGTGTGTAGCCAGATTCCAAAGTTTTCCCATTACCCACCCCCAGACTGGGAGGTGAGGGTGTTATCTTTCTTAATTATTACATTTTAAAGAGATGGATCACAGGTCCTTGGGGGTGGGGGGGGGGGTGCTGAGTTGTAGAAGATTTACATCTCAGAGGGGCAGAGAAAAAAATTGCAATTACAAATTTCTAAAGTAAATGGTCTAAGAAAAAGAGATAAGGGGCACAAAATCAGGGGGAAAAAAACTTGCTAAAGTTTAGTCAAGCAGAGGGGAACATTAAGGCCATCTTAGTTCCAGAGTGAGAACTTCTCAATGATGTGCATTGGTTACATGTGTGTCCAGATACTGACCATCTCACTCCCCTAGCACGAGACCATGAACAGCCTTTCCATCCATTTCAGTACACCATAACACGAAAGTTTTTAGGTTTGCTTCTATAGAAGACATTCTAAAGACTATGTGAAGGATAGTTTATAAGGAAACAGAAATGAAGGCAAAGCAAGCAATTGGGGGCAGGGGGGTAGAGAGACTGAAATGGAATTTTCCAAAAACGGTGTTGGAGAAGACAAGAGATTAGAAGCATTTCTAACGTGTCTGAAATAGTCTCAAAAATTGAGATGATTCACCTGGCCTGTGTTGCTGAGTGGTAGAGTGGCAATCTATGAGCCAGGAGGTCAGGGTTCGATTCCTGATCTGGGCACATGCCCGGGTTTTGGACTTAGTCCCTAGTAGGAAGCATGCAGGAGGCAGCGTGCAGGATCTGTTCCGAGCCAAGTACGGCGCTAGACACTAATACATACAGCAGAGACTAAAACTCCTTGGTCTCATCTAGTTCACCCCCACACAGTTGTCCTCTAACCTCAGTGAGCATTAGATTCACTAATGTCACCTTCAAACATGACAGAGAGTAGATTTTTTTCAAAACACTCCTCCCTACCAATTAAACCAGAATCTCTGAAGTAGGGCCTGGTCATCCTCAGAGAGATTTGCTTTTAAAAACTTCCACTGGCCACACTGCAGCCTCCAAGGTTGGTTTAATTGCTTCGGGGTAGGCATGGACATAGATAACTTTAAAGTTTCCAAGTGATTCCAAAGTACAGGCAGGATTTTGAACACTGGCCTAGAACTTCTAAGTAGGCAGACTTGATGCATGAGACTCATGGGTCCCCTTAAAGCACTCACACATAAAAGCAGTTGGGAAGGAGCCTTACCCACCCACACCCCCAGCCTGCTCCTGAGGGCCAGAGTGTTCAAGCTTTGGCCAGACCTGCCGATCCCCACTCTCACCGCCAGGTTCAAGTATCACAGCTCCTCACCCTGAGATCCAATTGTCTCAATTATTCCCTTGCTCTACATGGTCACATCTCAGTTAAGACTTTCCCTCAAAATACAATTTTTAATACGTAGCCTTCTTCAGGATCTATGCAGAACAGTGATTCTCGGTGTAGGCCTGATCCAGCATCATCCAGGTCACCTGAGAAATTGTTAGAAAGGTACATTTCTACCCCATTCTAGGCCTAGAAATCAGGAATGATGAGGATGGTTCCTAGCTATCTGTGTTTTAACAATCCCTCCAGATGATTTTGAAGCACACTCAAGTTTTGAGGATCAGTGGCATAGAGAAATGAAGAGTACAGTAAATTTTGAACATATCACTAAATCAATTAGCAGTTGTTTTTTTAAAAAAAAATTAACCAAAAGCTTTAGCTGGTTAGGCTCAGTGGATAGAGCATCAGCCTGCTGACTGAAGGGTCCCAGGTCCAATTTTGCTCAAACAATGAACTAAAATTTGGGGAGATAACTTTTTTCACAATTTTAGCTCTTGCTCTCTTAGGACACTCAAATTCTAATTTGAAATATAACAGAGCCAGGATGGTGTGGTTCAGTGGCTAAGTGTTGACCCATTAACCAGGAGGTCATGGTTCAATTCCAGGTCAGGGCATATGCCTGGATTTCAAACTCCATCCCCAGTAAGGGGCATTCTGGAGGCAGCCCTTTGATGATTCTCTTTCATCAATGATGTTACTATCTCTCTTCATCTCTCTCCCCCTCCCTTATGCTCTCTCTGAAATCAATAAAAACATATCTTTAAAAAAAAAGAAAGATAATAGAGCTCCTTTAGCCTTAAGGGAGAAGGAAATCCTGCCATTTGTGACAACATGGATAAACCTGGAAGACATTATGCTCAATGTAATAAGCCAGACACAGAAAGACAATCACTGCATGATCTCACTTACCTGTGGAATCTAAAAATGCAGAAGGGTTATTACCAGGGATTGAAGAAAAGGGAACTGAGATGTTGGTCAAAGGGTACACACTTGCAAAGATGTGTAAGTTCTGGAGACCTAATGTATAGCATGGTGCCTATAGTTAACAGTACTAAATATCTATATCATAAAAGGCCTGTGGTCATGACACCTTAACAGCTGTTACATACAAATGAGCAGCAGCTCTCCTGGTGGGCAGGGCCAGGTGCAGGTGGCGCCGTTGAGCATGGGGGGCATCACGCGGTCCAGACATGGCCCTGGGGGTAAGTGTGATATGCGTACCCCCAGGGGTACGGGAAGAGTTTGGTGGGGGGGCGGGGTACGCGTTACACCGGAGTTTGGTGGGGATATGCACTGCACCGTGCTTAGCTGCGCCTAATTCTACATTCTCATGAGTACGAGAGGTACTAAGCGTTACAAAAATTATAGAAAGGGTACACATGTGTCAAAAGTTTGGGAAACACTGAATCCTACATGCACATGATTTAATCTTGTGCAGGGCCTCTAGTTGTATTATAATATGCATAGTATTACAGATATTATAAACATAATAATATTCTTAAAATTTACTTAGATTTCAAGTGTTCTCACCACACACACAAAAATGGTAACTATATGAGATGATGAATATGTTATTAGATTGATTTTGATATTTTGCAATGTATACATATATCAAAATATCACACTGTCCACCTTAAATATATACAATTTTTGTCGATTCCAGGTCAGTAGAGCTGGGTAAAAGAATATATACATATGGAGTTCTTTCAGCCAAAAACTTCAGCTCTTGGGTATATATCTCCTGAATTAGAATAGTCTTTTAAAGTGTATTTTGTAAAACATATGACAAGGATATTTCTAGGTCACTGGCATAGAACCTAATTTGAAAGTGGAAGATAGAATAGTCTATTGCTTGCTTGAAAGTTAAAACTCCTGTGAGGAGGTTTAGGGTTGGCATTTCGAATGGGAGATGAGCTATAACATCACATGGAACACGTGGAAGAGGCTGGCCGGTTTGGAGCTGGTAAATGGCCGGATGACACACTAGCCACTGTAGAGTGGGTCCTCTCTACCTGTGGTGTTTGGATATGCTGCTTGCAAAAGCTGTGTTTCCTTTTGTTTTCATTGTCTACCTAGACATACAACTGAAGGCCTAAGAGGCACCTAGGGACATAGGGTCTCCATAACCATTGTCAAAGACAAACGAAGCTGCCCACTAGCTAAGGTGGTAAGGAGAGTTTTAATCAGTGATATACTGTTGCAATAGGAAACATAGTCCAATGACAACTCAGCTTCAGTCTCTGCAGTGGTGAGTGGGCATTTTAAAGGGAGAAAGTGGGGACAGGAAGAGAGAATATTAGGGGCTTGACAAGAGTCAGGGAAGTAAAAAGTTACAAAAAGTGGGAAAGAGGGATTGGTCCATGTGAAAACCATCTGGGTTAGACTCCTAGCCTCCCACAGAGGCTGGGAGACAGAGGTCTATCTCCAGGTGTCGGCTGGAAACAAACAGTCAAAATGAGGTTATCTGTTTGAATACTTATGGGCACACCATTGCTATGGTATACTGTATGTGTGTGCGTGCATGCATGTGTGTGTGTGTGTTTAAAGAGCAGTGCTAAAATCTCTCAAGCCCACTGAAGAAACGGTATCAGGGGAAAACGAGCAGAGAATTAACAAGCCTCTCAAAGACAGTTTTATCTCAGAGAAAGTGGGGCACCACCCATGGCTGCCTCTACCCAGGAGAGAACCTGTTTAGAAAATGCTGATGTACCATGAACCTTAGAAGGAAGGTTCACAGAGACATTTTCTTTTTTAACTTCAGGGAGAGAAACAAAGCGCTAAATATTTCAAACTGCTGCTCTAAATTTGTCAAAGAGACAAAAGAAACAGCAGAAGAGTTACAGGCACGGTCATCTAAACAACAGACAGCGGAAAGCCTGTCTCATGGGGGCCAGGGGATCTTGAAAAATAATCAGGGCACAACAAATATTTTAAGTGGCAAAAGAAAACAGAAAAATACGGGTGGAAAATATATTCCTTGGCTATACCCAAGCTAGAAAAAATGACAAGGTAAATAAGAAACTGTAAAAGACTTCAGAATATAATTAAAAGGGCAGTGAGAAATAACTGCCATATCACAGAGAAGGTATAGAGCAAAAATGCCCCCAGGGTGCAGAATGAAAGAAATGAAAGAAGAGGGAGAATATATTTCCCAGAGTTTGACCCTCATGCTATTGAATCTATTAAATTCCTATTGAAATCAATGTTAGCCATGTAGGAAAACTTTTAGCCAGCTCAAGAAGATATAACATGAATATATGATAAAATGTATTCTTTATCCAAGAAATTAAATTGAATCAAGATTCCCTCTGGTCTTTTTTCTCTACATGTTCTGTCCAGTGTTATATCTGATCACCTTCTGTGCTCACAGAAACACACACAGGTAGACACATGAAGCATGATTATTTTCCAAGGTGCCACCTACAGGGCTCTAGGATGTTGCACGTTAAAGCCAGTGGGTCCTAGGAGTGAAAACTTCTCACAGGTCCTGCGGTGAGTAGGGGCAAAAGGTAACCTCACAAAAGCTGCCCTAGGAGTTTTCCTGTCTCAGAGGAGGCGAGTTTCCAGAGAGATGGTATGACCAGTGGGAGGGAGGTGAAGACTGATCAAAGGAACAGCTCTGCAAAGCAAAAAGTGAAGATGGAGATGACCACAGAGTGCTGAGTAGACCAGCCTTCTCATAAGTGGTGATCTTGTCCTCCAGGGAACATTTGGTAGTGTCTGGAGATTCTTGTCACACTGGGGGCAGGTGCTCCTGACACCACAAGGGTAGAGGCCACCAATGCCGCTAAACATTGGACCATGCACAGGACTGCCTCCTACCCAAAGATTTCTCCAGCCCCAAATGTCTGATGCTGAGATCAAGAAACCATGGTGTAGAATGATAAATAAAATCACTGTAGAAGAGTGAAACGAACTCAGCTTGTGGTAGAAGGGTCGACATTAAGTACTGGGGATGACATGTCAGAGAAATGACAAACCAAGTCATGAGCATAGTAGGGGAATATTAGCATGGCAGGTATGTTCTGAGAGAAAACGGACAAAGGAATGGGAATAGATAGAGTAATCCATCATACTCTGTCCTCTATATAATCCTTACTGGTCCCAAGATTGCACTGGACATTTGAGATTTCTTTGAACGTAAGGTATGCAAGCAGTTTAGAGTGAGGGGTTTGTGTAAGTCATATAAGATAGGCTACCAGGGAGAAGAGAGGCTATTTGAATTAAAAATCACCTTAATCAGTCAATACCTGGCTATAAAGATAAAAGGTGCACAGTCCCCCTGTCAATCAGGAACAAAGTTTGGAATTCTTAGATTGAGGGCTTATTGTATGGTTGGAAAAACAGTTGCCTCTATAAAAGAGGGCCAAAATATAAGAATTAACCCAAATGTATCAGTTCACCTAGAAGGAGAACTAGAAATTGCAGCATCAATACCCTATGAGTATCATGTCAAGAGCTTTTTTTCTAGAATCTTCATTTACACATGGCATTTTTGGGGCCTGCCCCATAGTTCTCTGGCAGTTATGTATGGGACAACTGCCCACATCAGATGAAGTGTTTCTTGGAGCTTGGAATTCATTGTCTCATGTTGACATGTCCTTATACAGCTAAACCCAACAGCAAATTTAATAAACCCCACAGATTGGGGTATTTAGTTCAAATCTAGTATGTTCCACTAGTGGATTGTGTTTTATCATGCTTTAGGCAGTCTCTCTGAAACTATCTAACTATGCCTTTGTTTTTTTTTATAACAAACTGTGTTCACTGATCCATAGATGTTGTGATACCATCATAAATCCCTACAGTAATAGGTACACTTTAAGAGATTTTATTTTTGGTTGCTCCTTATATTCTCATCTTTTTGATGCGAAGAAAAGCCTTTACACAAATTCCAAAGGGCTAAAGGATTACAATGGCAAAAATGTCAACAATTTTGCACAATGAACTGAGAAATGTTTCTGAAAACTGCTCTCTTTATCAAAAGAGCATCCACATCTAGCTATTCTGAATCTCTGCCAATCTTCTTGCAATGCTATCTTTAAGAGAATTTAAAAGGGGTTTGTTCCTTTATCATGGCTGGAACAACAATAAAATACAGTTGGAAATGACACCTCTATAAATCAATTAAAAATGAAGGGAGTAATTAATAACGCCAGAGCACATGTAAAGTGCCATCATCTTTCAAAATCTGTTTGCCTGGGTTTCTATTTAGCTTGAACCACCAGAAAATGTCATAATGATCCAGAGATAGCCCCCCAAAAATTACACTAAAATAAAAAATGTACCGCTTCAAAAGTTTATAATATAATATTTATTATTGCCATACTGTCTTTTTTAATAACTTTAAAATTGCTATTTTAGAAAGTTTCTTAACTTTCACCAAATGTTCATGAATGCCACTTTTTATAATCATTGACCACACGTTTTTTAAAAAAAATAAGTTTAAGAAACACACATAGCATGTCTTGAGAACCTTGTTTTTACTTCAGATGACCAGACAAAACCTATTAAATTTTTAAAGCTTCCTGCAAAATAAATTGATTGGAAACAAGAGGAAATTATATCCAACTTAGGATATCCTACAGCATAAATTAAATATCAAATATTTAGCATTCTATTTCAAATTTGCATATGATCCAAATAATTAGCATTAAGACAAATAATAATCATCTTAAGGCACTTCAAATCTACCATGCACTTTTCTATAAAACTATTACCATATTATTTAAAAATTAATATTCACACAAATATCTGTATATATAAAAAGCCAGCAACCAGAACACTATAACAACTGGAACAACCGGTCGCTATGACACCCACTGCAGCCAGTGAACCAGCCTGATCAGGGGTTAGGGCCAACCTCCCTCGGCCCATCCCCCATCTGGTGTGGTTGGCCAACCCTCCTGCAGCCCATCCCCCCAGCTGGCCCCGCCTCTGATGGGCCCCTACCACCCCAATCAGCCCACAGCCCCTCCCCCAGCCAGCTCTGACCCCAATTGGACCCCCACTTCAATCAAGGGCAGGGCCAGCTGGCCCACTGCCCACAGCCCAGACCCACGACTGGCTCCACTCCCGATCAGGCTCCACCACCCTGATCAGCCCAAGACCCCTCCCCCCAGCCAGCTCCACCCAAATTAACTTCCCTCACACCAATCAGGAAAGGGGCTGGCCAGCCAACCTCCCCTGACTGCTAATCCCCAATTGGCCCCCCCTCTCCCCAACGAGGGGCAAGGCCCACTAACCAATTGCCTGTAGCCCCTTCCCCTAGCTGTCCCACCCCTGATTAGGCCCCAATCAGGGGTGGGGTTGCTGGCCAACCTCCTGCTATCATCTCCTCCCAATAGGCCCAGCCCCTATCCGCCCTGATTGGAGTCAAACCAGCTGGACCCCACCTGGGCACGAATTTGTGCACTGGGCCTCCAGTGTTCATATAAAAACCTCTTAAAGGGAATGTACAGAAGAATTATACTAATCAAGTGTGTGGTAAGAAGAAACTAAATACTTTATACTGACATAATTCTAACAAAAATTCTTTGGAAAGATCTGTAGGCCAATGGATAAAAAGTTAAAATTATGGAGACTAAGGAGAAAATAAACAAATGGGACTACTTCAAAATATGCTTTTGCACAGCAAAAGAAGCCGTCAACAAAACAACAAGAAAGCCCACTGCGTGGGAAAACATATTTGCCAATGATATTTCAGAAAAGGGTTTAATCTCCAAAATTTACAGAGAACTCATTTAACTTAACAAAAGATAAAAAAAAAAAAAAAAAAAAAAAAAAAAAAAAAAAAATCAAAAAATGGGCAAAGGACACTTTTGAAAAGAGGACATACAGAAGGCCAAAAGACATATGAAAACATGCTCAAAGTCACTAATCATCCGAGAGATGCAAATCAAAACAACAATCAGGTACCATCTCACACCTATCAAAATGGCTATTATCAACAAATGACAAGTTCCGGCGAGGATGTGGAGAAAAGGGAACCCTCGTGCACCAGCCGGTGGGAATGCAGACTGGTACAGCCACTGTGTAAGACAGTATGGAGTTTCCTCAAAAAGTTAAAAATGGAACTCCCATTTGATCTAGGAATATATTCTAAGAAACCAGAAACACCAGTCAAAAAGGACATATGCACCCCTATGTTCATAGCAGCACAATTTACAATAGCTAAGATTTGGAAACAGCCAAGTGCCCATCAGCAGATGAATGGATTAAAAACCTGTGGTACATCTACACAATGGAATACTATGCCACTATAAAAAATAAGGAACTTTTACCATTTGCAACAGCATGGATGGAACTGGAGAGTATTATGCTAAGTGAACTAAGCCAGTCAGAGAAAGATAAACATTACACGATCTCACTCATATGTGGGATATAATGATCAACATAATTTGATGAACAAGAATAGATTTAGAGACAAATGGCAGGGAACGGGGGAGGGTTAGAGAGCAACCAAAGAACTTGTATGCATGCATATTAGCACTACCAATGGACACAGACTTTGGGGTTCTGGGGGCTTGCCCAGGGTGGGAATGGGTGGGCGGTTGGTATCAATCTGGGAAAAAGGAGACATATGTAAAACTTCAGACAATAAATAAATAATAATAATAAAGTCAAAATTATAAAATATTAATTTCTGTTTAGTGCTGACCTGGAGTTCTTGATTTTCCAAAGAGCAAGAGGAGAAAAATATAGGAGGAAGAAAAACAATAATATTCTGAAGCACCCACTATGTCCTGAACACTATGATTAATTTCATACAAGTTTCCCCCCAGTGTCATATCTTTTTGACTATCCTTGAATTGCCCAAGGACCTATAAGCAATGACCCTATTTCATTTTATTCATTGCAACATTTTAAAATTAATTTGACCACAGGACATTTTCTTTTCCTACAGATAACTATTTAAGGATCATTATACCTATGCTACATCAGTCTTTCTGGAATAAGTAGGTTGCACATATTATTGGAAAATGAAAATGATGCAATTTGTTAAATGCACTCAAAACAAGCTCATATGAAGGGATTTTGATCTATGTGTAATGCTACATTTCATCTCTTGGCTTTTTAATATTCCAAGATTCTCAACATGACCCCCCCAAAACCCATAACAAACTGTTATGGCTTAATTTGTGACTGTCCACAGAAATATTTTCACATTATAACAGGGGATGATAAGAATTCCCTCCTTTAACCCAAAGGTAAGATCCAGTGGAGGAAGTAGAGGTCAGCACTGGAGTTAGCTAAGCTTTGCTAAGGTATCTCATATCTCAGTACATTCAAGATGATCTGCTCAGCATATCTTGGGACTTGAGCACTCTGCATCTGAGTTCCCGTTTTTAAAAATAAAATCTGAGCAACAAAATGTCACCCTTCACAAATGTACAGAAATACTTAACAGATGAGTGAACTGTTTGTAATGCGATTTGAGCTGTCCACACAAAAGCTGTGTAAGAGAAGGAGGCCTAAAAATGCAAGACACTCCCATCTGGTAAAGTCATTGATAAAAGTATAGGTTTACGTTTCTAAAATAAAAATAACAGAAACAGAGAAATCTGCATCTTAGTAAATTCAAAACACGTCCTATGAAAATGACTATTTTATTAAATCAGGAAGAAACTAAAAGTCTTTGACTATGAGTTTGCTAAGTATGATGCTATTACCATAATATCCCTATTTAAACATTAAATAAAAGCATAATTTTGGTTTTTCAAAGTGAATATCAGAAAACACAAAGGCAATTTAAATTGAGAAAATCTCCTATTTTCTTGTTATTGCATTGTCATCAAAAGGTCAGCAGAATAAGCAAAAATATGTTACAGAATTTCAACTCTAATATTACCACAGATTCCATTATTTGTAGGGTGTTTTCTCTGCATTATTTGGTGCAAAATACCGTGTTAAAATGTGCATCTGAAAAATTCAAATCAAAAGTTTTAGAAACTGCAGGCATTTGCAACTCTCCAAATATTTACTTATTTTGCAGAATTAAAAACATGCTGTTGGTCTAAAATAACATTTACTCTAATATTTGTATCCATAAATAATTCTTAAACAGAAATGTGGCCTAGTCTGTTAAAGACACTGTAGGAACACACACACATAAAGTGTATATAATATGGTTTCTGCCCTTACTGAACTTACAATTCCATTATTAATTAAAATAACAAGAATGATAATGGCTGAACATAAACGTACAGTGTAGATCCTTGATATGCATGAGAAAGGCACCAGAGAGCTTCATGGATCCGAAATATCAGGCTCTCACTATAGCCTTCTTGTGTTACTGAGATAAGTAATGACCAACAAAGTGAATTTCAGAAGTGAAGCAAGAGAAAACATGATGAAGAGTTAACTTTATGAATGCCCAAGCCTTAAAATCAATTGTAAAGTTATGTGATACTAATAGTAATGCTAATACAATTCAAAAAGTAAGGATATGAAAAATCATGTATTCACAGCAAATATTATTGCACACCTACTGTGTACCTGGCAACTGTTCTCAGTATTGGACTACAGGAGTGAATAAAAAATACACACAAATACCCTCATGAAGCTAACATTCTAGTGGAAGAAGACAAAAAGTAAACGGATAAATATTTAATTTATGAGGTTGTGCTATGAGTGCAAGAGGCATAGGCAATGCTGGAAATGGGAATTGATTGCGATTTATTTGGAATAGTCAGGAAATATTTCTAATATTTCGACATTTGAGTAGAGAACTAAAAACATAAAAGAGAAGAACTCACCCAGCAAAGAGGAAAGCACATGCAGAGGCCCTGAGGTGACAATGATGTTAGCAAATTAGAGGAGCAGCAAGAAGGGCAGTGGGGCAGAAGAGAAGTGGGAAGGAGAGAAGTGGGAAATAAGATAGAGATGTGAATGTGGGTCAAAAGCAGCAAAATCCAACTGTGCTGGCCTGAATCAAATATGAGCTGGAGTATTATTAGAAATGTCATGACAGAGGATAGCATTGCGTAGATCTTAAAAGAAATGAGTTTTATCTCATCTGAAGGAAAATAAATAAACATGCTAGCAAATGTACAGAAATACTTAACAAATATGTGGGATATGATGATCAACATAATTTTATTCATTCCAACCTTTTAAAATTAATTTGACCACAGGACACTTTTAGGCATTTCTAATACTTCTGAGAACAAAGCTTCTACTCAGACTTCTATTCAAATGAATCTTCTATTTCTGGCCATTTTTTCCCATCTGAGCATCTTCTTGGATACCACTGAATTCATCTGGCCAGTTCACTGGCTTTCTAGCTTTCTTCATTTTATTCTGAAAATAAAAAGAGAGAGAGAGAAAGTATAACCAAGCTAGTCACATATGGCTCCTTGTGAAAGGAAAACTTCTGAAAAACTATTTAAATGTCTGATTAAATTTTTTTTTTTTTAAAAATCCGTGGTGGCCTCAGTCTGCTACCAGCTTATAATAGCAGAAACTTGAAGAATGCAAAATGGCGAAAGTTCAGACGCCTGTCTGATAAAGGTGTTCAAGCATGGTTTGGGGGGAAAGGTGAGAACTAATCAAGCAAGATGATCTCATCCAAAATATACATTAATTTATGAGGTGTTAACAGCATGGGAATTAACCTATGAAATTATTTTATTAAACAAAAAGAATCAAAATGTGCTACTCTCGTTATAACAGAAATATGAACTACATCATACCAAAATACAACTAAATAATGACTGAAGTTGGTTTTATAAGGACAACATGTCTACTAAGTTGTTCAGTCCTTTTCAAGTTCAAGACACTAAGTCAGAAACTAAATTTTTTAAATGACTTATTTAGCCTTCATCGACATATATGAGCAGTTGATGGCTGTTTCTATTCTTTGATTTCCTCAGCTAGTCATTGAGGAAAATTCCCTTACAGTGTTTCCCAAGGGGAATCTTTTGGAATTGTTCATGTCTGCCAATTGCTAAATATTATGGTTAGCTCTACTGTGTGTCTATAGACCTAAAAACAATTCTTTGCAAATTCAAAGGTACATACCACACACACACACACACACACACACACACACACACACACACTCAAGGCATCCTCGTTATATATCCTGAATATCATTTCCTGAGGTCTGGAATTGATCATGGAGTTTTCTGTCCAACTTATGTAAGTGGAAAAAAATCCAAATTGGCAAATTAATTAGAGATGGAAGTTTAAAAATGCTGCTACTTTCCTAAAGCCTTTCTCAGTCAGTTACATAAAAGTGATTTTTCTTTCCTTTGAAGTCCTTTAGCAGTTATGGCCTGCATTACTCATTTGTCAATTTATTTTATACTGCTTTTTGATAGCTCTTCTAGTTTTTGCACTTAAGTGTTATTTTAATAATTTATTGTTACATTTCTCCATGTTTAAGATTTATTTAACTGAATTTTTAAGCATTATGAGATTAAAGACTAAATATTTAATAGCCATTCAATCTCTTTCCCACAATATAGGTTCTTAGGTATCAGTGCCTATATTTGGAATATTGCAGACCCTCCTGAAAACATGATCAGATTTCTTGATTTTGGGTACACTGTTGGATAAAAGTTCACAATTAACTAATAAAAGATACCGATTCCAAGACAACTTAGTCTTCCAAAAAAAATAATTACTCAGGCCTGAATAAATCAATTTATAAATATAATCACAATATTCATACAATTGAAGTTACAAAAGCTGTGGATTAAAGAGAATTCCAGGACGATAGCAGGAAGCATCAGGAAGCAGTCTTCATACCTACACAACAATTGCACTGGCAGAATCAACCTAATGTAACTATTAAATTTTGGAGTCTATTGAAGGCTTAAAATTCCCAAGGTAAGGTTTTGATGGAAAATTGTTAATGTTGGTCAGTTTCAGCACTTACCACATTAGTAGCTACCCATCCCCCAGTCTCCGCCCTGTGGCAGACAACTGTGAATCCCCAGAGAAGCTTAAACACAGTTTGTGGGAGCCAGTAGGCTCAAGAAAGACCCTGCTTTCTAAATATCAAGAATATGTGCTCTGATGCTGCTCCTGTCATAGAGGACAGATAAAGAGGAGAGCAGATAAATCATGAAGAAACAGAAAATCTGACCCTGCGGACTGAAGGGTCCAGGTTTGATTCCGGTCAAGGGCATGTACCTTGGTTGCGGGCACATCCCCAGTGGTGGGTGTGCAGGAGGCAGCTGATTGATGATTCTCTCTCATTGATATTTCTAACTCTCTATCCCTCTCCCTTTCTCTCTGTAAAAAAAAAATCAATAAAATATATTTTAAAAAACCTGAACAGATTAGAAATAGAAGAAAACTACCTCAACGTAATATAAGTCATATATGAAAAACCTATAGTGAATGTCATATTCAATGGTGAAATATTAAAAGCTTTCCTCTAAGATCAGGAGCAAAGCAATGATGTTCACTTTCACCACTTATATACAACATAGTATTGGAAATTCTAGCCAGAACAATTAGATAAGAGATAGACATAGAAGCATTCAAATCGGAGAGGGAAAAGTAAAATTATCTCTGTATGCAGATGATATAAGTTTATATGCAGAAAAACCTAAAGATTCCACACACAAAATTAATAGCACTAATTCAGCAAAGTAGCAGAACAAAAAGTCAATGTGCAACAGTCACTTGCATTTCTATACACCAACAATAAAAAATAAGAAAAACATTATAAAAGCAGTTTCATTTATAGTGGCATCAGAAAGAATAAAATACTTAGGAATAAACTTAAGGAGGTGGAAGACATACAATGAAAACTACAAAACATTGCTTATATATTAACAAAGACATAAATAACTGGAAGCACATCTCATGTTCATGAATTGGAAGACTCAATATTATTAAGATATCAGTATACCCTAAGATTCAATGCAATCCCTATCAAAATCACAGTGAAATTTTTTGCAGAAATAGAAACACCCATTCTAAAATTCATGTGGAATCTCAAGGAACCCTGAATAGTAATATATATATATATATATATATATATATATATATATATATATATATATATATATATAGAGAGAGAGAGAGAGAGAGAGAGAGAGAACAAAGCTGAAGAACTTATACTTTCTGATTTCAAAATGTATGACAAAGCTATAGTGTGGTGCTGGAATAATGACAGACATATAGACTGGTAAGCTAGAATAGGTATTCCAGGAATAAACCCATGCATTAGTGGTCAAATGACTTTTCAAAAGGATACCAAAACCATTCAATGGGGGAAAGATGGTATTTTTAATAAGTGGTATTGGAAAACTACATATCCACATACATTAGAAGGAAGCTGGACTCTTATCTAATACCAAGTACAAAATAAATAACTCAAAATGGATTGAGACTAAAATGTAAGAGCCAAAACTGTAAAAGTGTTAAAATAAGTATGGGACAAAAGTTCACAACATTGGATTTGGCAATGACTTCTTAAAAATAATACCAAAGACATAGGCAAGAATAAGAAAAGACAAATTGGACTTTATGCAAATTTTAAAACATTGTTCATAAAACAGTGCTATAAGAGTAAAAAGGAAACAAACTGAGTGGGAGAAAATACTTGCAAGTCATATATCTAATAAGGAATTAATATCCAGGTATATAAGAATTCCTAAAACTCAATAGTGGAAAACAAAAACTCAGTTAAATACTGGACAAAAGACTCGAACAGATATTCCTCTAAAGAAGATGTACCATTGGCCAATGAGCACATGAAAAGATGCTCAACATCACTGAACATTCAGAAAATGCAAATCAAACCTACAGTGAGATACAATTTCATAGCTACTAATCAGGATACCATCAGGATTGCTACCAATAAAAACATCAAACAAGAAAATAACAAGTGTTTGGTGCGAATATGGAGAAATTAGAACCCTTATACATGGTTGATTAACATGTAGAATGGAAATTCTTCAAAAAATTAAAAAAAGAATTACCATATGATCTAGCAATTACACTTCTGAATGTATACCCAAAAGAATTTAAAGTAGGCTCTTGAAGTGATATTTGTTCATAGCACCTTTATTCATCATAGCTAAAATGTGAAAGCAAACCAAGTGTTCAATAGATGAAAGGATAAGCAATGTGGTGCATGCAAACAATGGAATATTATCTATATATGTAAAAGCCTAAGTGACCATATAATCAAACAACCAAAACGACCAGAATGACTGGTCACTGACATCCCCTGACCACCAGGGAACAGATGCTCAGCGTAGGAGCTACCCCCTGGTGGTCAGTGCACTTCCACAGCCAACCTCCCACCTTAAGTCCCTCCCCCCAGCAGGAAGGCCCTAGGCTGGGACGGAGAACCAGGGTTGGATGGTGGTGGATGTGGCCCCTTTCCCAGAGGGGCCGAGAGCCAACTCTCTCCGCAGGGCTATTGGCTAACCTCCTGCAGTCCTTTCCCCATCCCTTCCTCCAGCTGGCAGGCCGTGGTGGCAGTGCGGAGGCCAGGAAAGAAGGAGAAGGGGAGGTGAGGAGTCACGCAGTGGCAGGGCACCAATAGCAGCACTGGCGTCCTGCATCCGTTCCCTCCACACCTGGCCTGGTGACGGTGGCCTCCTCTCCCATCGCCACTGGGGCCTTCCTGCCCTGAACGGCCTGGCCCTGATCACCACCCAGGCCTATAGAGCCCACCATTTCATGCCCCAGGCCTCTAGTTTAGTCTTATAAAAAGAAAAAAAATTCCGACATGTGCTACAACATGGATGAACCTCGAGGACATTGTGCTAACTGAAATAAGCCAGTAACAAAAATACAAACACTATATAATTCCACTGTATGAGGGACCCAGAGTAGTCAAAATCATAGTGACATAAAGTAGATTTGTAGCTGCCAAGGTCTTGGGTGGGGGAAATGGAGCCCTATTGTTTAATGGATATAGAGTTTCAGTTTTACAAGATAAAAAGAGTTATGGAGATGGCAATGATGGTTGGCAATGATGGTTGTATAACATTATGAATGCATTTTATGCCACTGAACTGTTTGGTTAAAAAAAAGGTTAAATTGTTTTTTTATATGCTGGATTGAAAGCAGGCTTATGTAGAGGGCAAAGCATGTACTTTGATCTCAGAGAAACTTGAGTTCAATTCTCTGGTCCTCAGCTTATTGCTTCTGTGACTTTGTGTAAGTTACAAAAGCTCTCTGAGGTTCCATTTCCTCATCCAAAATAAGGAAATGGTAATAGCTTCTTCAAAAATTATTGTGATTATTGAAAGAATATATTAAAACACCTGGATAAGACAGAAGCTCAAGAAGCTATTCATATATATTAGGGCCCTCACTGGACACTAGCTAGTAATGTCTGTCATTAGCCAGATGGACTTAGGACAGAAAAAAATCTTGTAACTGAGAATATTTTCTGTTTAATTTTTATTTTTAAGGAAACTTGGAGCTTTTAGCCCAACTTTAATAAGTACAAGCTCCACTGCAAGCATTCTGTCTAAATTTATTTTACTCGTCCACCTTTGTTTTACTCTTATTGAGTATAATCTTTTTACTTATGGTTTGTTATTTTATATTGTATATGTTTTGCAGCTGCAAAATTTTTAAGATGTTATCTAAATACTTGAAAAGGGTAAATCAGCTAAATGTTGAACATTGACAAATTTCCTGAAGGATTATTCAGTTCAGTTATTATTTCTTTAAGTCAATAAGCAAAAGATGAAACAAAGTTACAGGCAAAAACATCAATTGACCATGTTTTTCAATTTTCATTTGATTGTCATTAAAGAGAAAACCTGTAGTTCTGGCAGTGGCTTATGAAAGAAAATATTTTCATGCGTTAAATTAAACAGGATCTTGCTGTGGTGCAGGGAGTAATAGCTGCAAAGAATTAAGAAATGGTTATAATTGTTTTCACTAGTCCTCTCTGTGCCACTTATCCTCCATGAATGTCACGATTTTCTCATTTCACTGAGTTTAACAGGAAACCAAAAAAAAAATTGCTGAAAAAGCTGAGATTTTCATCTTAGCCCTATCACTTTATGATTTCTCTCCGTTTGGACCACACAATTTTGTACACATAGGAATACCCACCCCCTGAGTCATAAAGTTGGAATTTTGACCTACGCCTCTTACTTTGCAGAAGATATCACACTGCACTGGATCTACAAATGAGTGTTTTTAAAGCCCTCACCACCCCCAACTCATTAACTTTTAAAATTGTAACTGAGTCATTTCTTCGAGACCTTTTCAGCAAAGTGCTGACCCTAACAAATTTGCTTTAAAAAATCTGGATATGATTTCTGCAACATTTTGAAGGCAGAATGCCAAATGCTTAGCACTATTAAAGACAGGGTAAACGACCAAGCAGACACGCAGCAATTGTTATCAGCTATAAAAGTTGTCAACTGGAAGTTTCACAGTTAACTCTTGCATTTCTTCAGCTATGATCTTAATCTGGATCAGATTTTATAATAAATCTGATTATCCTTTGATTTTTAAAAAGGAATCGCAATTGTATTTGAATAGAGGAAAGATCGGCACTATCTTTGACATGGTAAAAGAAATCCGTGACATTTCAGTCAAGGCATCCCTGCCTCTATGTATGCTCCCCAGGGCTGCTGTTTCCCCACTTAAGTAGTGGGTACATTTTGTGAACATTTATCGAGCCATATAATCATGCTTTCTATGCTTTTCATATGTAAATTCTAAAAAAAAAGCATGTTAAAATTGTTTTTAATAGGTGAGATTGATCTGAGGCTCAGCAGTAACTTTATTTCTCCAGCACATTTAGCTTTACAAAGTTCTAACATCATCTAGGTTTTTTCCATCCACATAATTGAAGAGATGTTAAAAATAGGCTAGAGATATAAATGTTTCATGTACAAATCAACCTGAGAGATATATTGAATCCTGTATGTATTGAAATTCGTATCAAATTTATTGCAGGCAATAATGATCTTTTCCCCGTTCACTTAGGCATCTTGCTTCTCTCTCTCTTTCTCTCTCTCTCTCTCTCTCTCTCTCTCTTTAAACAATTTGCTACTTAGTATATACTCTTCCAGAGAGTGGAAAGAGAAGAAAAAATGGGATCAAAGTAACCTAATGTTTTGCTACCATTATGGATACCCTAAAATATCCTATATAATAAAAGGCCAGAGGTGTCATGACCAAAACAACCAGACACCAGACCATCGTGGCCCCTTCTCAGGCTGGCCCTGCTTCCATGCAAGCAATTAGGGGCAATCAGGCAGGCAGGCAGAGTGGTTAGCAGTGGTCAGGTAGGCAGACCAGTGGTTAGGGGTGATCAGGTAGGCAGGCAGAGTGGTTAGGGGAGAACAGATAGGCAGACGGCCCCTTGCTGGGTTGGACCCTCCCCCAAGCAAGTGGGAAGGAGCAATCAGGCAGACAGGCAGAATGGTTAGAGGTGATCAGGTAGGCAGGCCAGCAGTTAGGGGCAATCAGGTAGGCAGACAGGGCTAGCCCCATCCGCCAGCAAAGAAAGAGGGAGGCCCAGGCCAGCCAAGCCATAGCACCCCAGCCTGTCTCCTGCAGAGGGAGGCCACCAGTGATTGGGAGGGAAGAGGGAGGAGGAAGGGCAGCACTGCACAGATGGCAAGCAGTGGCAGCAGCGGGGTTAGGGCCAGCTGCCCTCAGCCAGAGAAAGGAAAGCCCCAATAGGCCCTGATCTCAGGCCAGGCCTAGGGACCCTACCTGAGGGGTCCCATGTTATGAGAGGGTGCAGGCTGGGCTAAGGGTCCTCCCAAGTGCACAAATTTTCATGCACCAGGCCTCTCTCTAGTCTCATTATGAAGGAGGTAAAATGATATTTTCCAAAGGGAAATTTGGTGATTATCAATGGGATTTTATTGGTCCTAGCGATCACTCATTTGGATGAAACTTGAGAAATATTCACCAGTAAAATAATGATATCTACATAGATTTATTAATTATTCTTTCATATTTGGACTATCAGTGACTCTATTCTTTTTTCCTAACCAGAAGGCTGTACCAAAGTACTCTCCCTGCCCACCCTCCCCCACCTTACTTGTCCTTCTCTTTTTGCTCTAGAAGGGTTATAGCAGAGCTACCCAGTTCTTACCATGATATTTCACTGACTCATTTTTAGTCTTATTTCCCAAATTATACCTCCTGGGACACTTGTTATGTGGTCCTACATGTGTCTCTTGATCATTATGGTTTAAGAAGTCTACTAGGTATCAATTTGAATGACATTATGTAAATATATATACTTTTCTCATCAAGAAAGTCAGTTTGTGTGAAAAGTACTAGTATAGTCTGTTTACAGGAAGTATAGATAAAAATACAACCCGTTGAAAATATGTGTGGGTGCATGTGTATGTATGAGAAAGAGAGAAAGGCAGAGACAGAAATATAGAGACAGGACAGAGAGGAAGCAAGCACCAAAATCCTGCTTCTTGGACACTGAGCATTCCACATATTTATTACAACCTTCCGAATTTTCACTCAGATGCTATTGACTTTACAGACCATTTTCACTGATATCCAAAGAAAACAAATTAATACACATACAGCCTTTTATAGCTATAAAGCAATTTTACATCTATCACCACATTTGATCATTTCAATCACCATTCCATAATGTAGGACTCTCATTAACCTATCAGTTCCATGGAAAGAAGTTTTTCGGTAAGTGCTTACAAAAAAAGTTAACCTGTTGTTAGTCCAAAGTCCAAAACAATGGAAATGTCAAAACTTTTGAAACTGTCCTGAAAACTAAATAAAAATGAGTAAGTTGCCGAAGAGCCTGTATAAATAATTTCATTTTATATTTTACCTGGAATTTTAAACTTAGCAAGTAAAATAGATTAAAAGATTCAAATCAAATTGTTAGTTGGGGTTTTCAGAATGTCTTAGGCATGTTTTTCTCTTCTTTAAGATGTACAATTAAGAACCCATGTTAATGGAGAAATAACAAAGTTGACTGAATTCTTTAGACTGACTACACATACACCATATTCACAGATTATTCTTCAAAGCAGTAGCAACAAATTCAACTCAATTTTAAACAGGCAGTTTTTTAAAAATTGGTGAAAGTTCTATTTTAAAACATGACCCAACTTCTTTTTTCTATCTTCTATAATATTAATTATTACAGAAGTGACATATACTGCATGAAATTTAAATTATGATGAATTCCTTATGAGATTAGCAGTTTTTGAGTATTAATGAACTCAATTAAAGACCATAACTTTGTCAACACCAAGTGTCTTTCACATATGTGATTAATAACAAAAGAGGGTATTTGGAGCTCAATTTTTTTTTTACTAACTTCCCAGTGTTAGATTGTGATATCCATATCACAAACATGATAAATATTCTTAATCAGTAGTATAAAAGTTCTCATTAGGTACTCATTAAACTCCTTCCTGAACCTTAGGATAACCTTGAGAAGCACAGTAGACACTAATGAATATGTGCTTTCATTTTATAATTCTTATTAATGTTAGTGGAATTTATATGCATACAGTAAGCAAAGGTAGTATACATAAACTATAATAAAATATAATAGTAATTGGAATTTCATACCTTAATACTATAATAAAACAAAAGATATATTTATTGATTTGTTAAAATAAAACTATCTGTGTAAATGACACATATGAAATAAAAATTAGTTGCAAGAAAAAATATTCAGGCATCTAAAAATACATAAACGTTTGGCAATAGTTAAGATAAAAAATAAATAAGTACCTGGATTTTTTTTACAAGACTAATTTTTTAAACAATCATTTCGGATTATGTAAGATGTTACAATCAAGTTCCTTAATGTAGTTAGTAATACAGTTGATGAAGTAATAAATCAATAATCTCCCCTCTGCCTTTTCTGTTTTTATTTATTGTTGTTTTTCTTATTTAAAATATCCCCAGGCTCAAAAATTCCTGGCTAAGGGGGAAGACATTATGTAGGTCAAACTAAATTATATGTTAGAGGAATTAAAAGCCTGCCTATTTGCTTCTTCTTGATTTTGAACTAGTTAAATTATTTTAATAAAATGACTAACCAGACTTTTGTTCAAGTTCATCTATAATTGAGATTTCCTAAATCTTCAGATGGACCTATTCAAAAATACTATTGTCTTTCAGAAATGGTTTCCCTTGCTACCTAAATTGTCCCAACACACTTAAATTCCATCTCTCCTTGAATCCTTTTTTGGAGATGAGGAGAGCAAGGTCACCATCTTGGAACAGTAGAATTTTATATCTAGAAGAGACTGAAAAGACTATGTACCTACCAAGTAGTAATTCTTCTTCTTGCACATCACTAGCATTGAGAAACTCAGTAACATAAAAGGCAGCCCATTTTCAATTGTTAAAATATTCTTTCTTATAATTAGCTGAAATCTACTCTGTGGGTAATTTCTGCCAGAAAAGCCTAGCTCTGAAAGCTTAATGGAATAATTTTAATTCCCCTTCCACATAACAACCCTTAAATACATGAAGGCTCATTTCTGTGCTGATGTCTCTTTTCCCCACAGAACATCCACAGCACCTTCACCCATTGATTATATAAGATAAGGTTCATTACCCACTGACCTCTCTTCATAGATGTCAGAGAGAGGCTCTCCTGCTTTAGTAAGAACCTAGAATTAATCACAATTCACCTGGTGCTGAATGCAGGGAGCTTATTATCTTCGGTGAACTGGATACAATTCTTCTATTAATGCATCTTAGGATTGCATTAGATCTTTGTCAGCCTTGCCCCCTTGGGTAACCCTCCATATCCATGGATACATTACCAGGAGGGGATTGAGAGGAACTTTTAACAGACTATCTAATCTGACCCCCTGATCCCTTGATCAAATAGTAGTGCTTTAATAGCAAGCTATCTGGAAACCTATACAGCTGGGTCATTATAAACACAGTAGTGTTCGCGCTTCTAAGAAGTGGTGGGGAAGAGATTGTTCAAATATCCCTTCATTCATTTCTGTCTTCACAACATCAGTATTTATTATTGAGCCACAACCATGGGTCTGGTTGGGACAGAGAGATGAAGAACAGACCAATGAATCTCATCTCTTAGGTTTCTCAGATAAGCAAGTGAACAGTAGCATTCTGTGTATAATATGATGACAATAGCAATGTGAAAGCACAGAAGAGGGGCACCCAACTTGGCCTAGGTCAGATGAGTGTCATGGGGCCATCACTGAGAACACCATATTGAGTGGAATCTTAAAGTAAAATGGCTCCCTGTCAGTGCCTTGGTACTGAAGAGTCAGCGAATAACAATGAAAAAAAAAAAAAAAAAAACAACCCACAAATCAAAAAGTGGATGAGTTAATTAATTAAAGAGTTAATTGATGATTAATTAATTATTTAGAAATAGAAAGTATTTGAGGCATGTTCCAGACATGGAGATGAGGGTTTGGCCTATTCAGAGTGGTAAGTAGATTGGTGAAGCAGAAGCTTATACATGTGAAGGAAGACCAAGAAAAGGGAGTAGAGAAGTAGGTAGTGGAAAAAGAATGGGAAGAGAGTGACTAGATATAGAAGAACCAGCTTGTGCTGCTCTTGCAAAAGTCCAGGCAACAAAAAGAAAGAGGAAAGAAAAGAGGGGACAGATTCAAGAGATACTGAGGACCAAATAGATGTCAGAGGTAAGAAATTGAGACCATAGTCCATTTTTCTCTTGTGTGGGCAACTATGAAGATTGCATTTACTGACCTTCAGACCACAGGTTTTGAAAGTGGGGAAGATGACAATCCAGTTTGATTTTGATTTGGGCTAAGTTGAGGTGCTGGACACCGGACTCAGTCTCCAGTTGGGATGACAGGTCTAAACACAGATATCTGGGTCATCAGAGGGCATAATGGATAGCAGAAGCCCTTAATGTGGATGATATTGTCCAGGAAAAGTGCATAATGTGGAAAGCAAAATGACAAACAAGTCCTCAAAAACATAGGTGTCTAAAGGGCTGCCTAAGAAAGGGGAGTTCAGAGCTTACCTCTGTAAGATGCAGGGACTCCATACATTTATTGAGTAACCAAGGCCAGCTGAGCAAACCTTGAAAACAAAGGCAGAACAAAACTATTAATGGATCCAGGCTTCTTGCATTTAGCTATTGTTCTGAAAAGTTCCACCATCTCACAGACTTTAATTGCAAAATGAGAACTTTATTCCAAAGAGTCTGCTTTTCTAAGAAATTAGCACGAAGGGTATTAATTAATAATCATGTTTCCTTTGGCATCTTTCTCATATTCAGGGTTTCCATTTAGCTAACTTCTGGTGCTAAAGATTTCTGCCTAGAACCCTCTGGAAAACTAAGGTAACAAGGACATTGGGTCCAAATACAGGCATTAAGATGGAATTTGAACTTTCTCAGTGAAGTAGGAAGCTGTGCACTGTTAGTATTTAGCAGCTCTGGACTGCAGTGTCCAGACTTTACCAGTAGGTGCTGATGTCTAACAAGACACCTTCGCTTAAGACCTCACTTATGCAAAATCCCACTGACATAACTCATTCTGGATAGCTCGATGACCCACCACTTTAAACAACCAACCTGCTTCCCACACCCATTTATATTTTTAAATAAACTTTCCCTAAAATATGTCCGCAAATGTTTTTTGATTTGTTTCTAATTATACTATAGTGAAAAAAACAGAAAACCCTCATATTCCCACCACCAAATTTATACCAGCCTTGTCATATCTATGTCTATTCTCTGCCTTTCCTCTTTATACCCTGGGTTAAGTGCCTCAGATTGTACCAAAATCTAGTCCTCCTTTGGTGCTCTGAATCCCATCCTCACTCACCTTCACAAAGACTTCACCTGACTATTATCAGAAAGGATCTCCCCTCCCTCTCTCCTCCATACTTACATTCTCCCTCCTACTAGAACTTTCCCTTTAAAATAAAAGTATACCACAAATTTCCCACCTTAAAATACCTTGACCAGCGAAGGTCTATGCTCCTCTTTACAGCATGACCTCAAATAGCTGCTATTCCTGGTACCTCTACTTTTCACCTCTCATTCACCACATCTAATGTTGCAATACAATTTCTAATTTTACAATAGAATTATAATCAGATTTCTTATATTACAATGAGTGGCCCAGTGCATGGATTCATGCACATTGAAAGAAAATTAATTAATTAATTAATTAATTTGCCAGTGCACATCATATGTATCAGCTGGTTGGTCACGTCTGATTAGCGCCAGCAAGAACTTTATATGTATCGTGTATGCGTGAGTCAACATTTATTTTTAAATTGCCAGTGCACATCATATGTATTGGATGATCACTTAGCCTTTTATAGATAGATAGATAGATAGATAGATAGATAGATAGATAGATAGACAGATAGATAGATAGAGTTCTATCAGATTTCTCTTCTCACTATAAACCAACCAAATCAAGGATACAGGTGAACCCCATGTTGGAATATCCAGTGATCTCTCTTCAGCTATCATGATTCTGCAAACATGATTGAGTTGGCCAGCCCTCCCTTCTTGGAGCACTCTCTTCTGTTGATTTCTATGACAATACTCTGTAGTTCCCACTCATCTCATCAACTGCCCCTTCTCATCTTCCCTTTATTCATTTCTCCCCCTCCTCCCAGGATCTCCACTTTGATGAGTATTATGAATCTCACACTCAACATACAAAGCATATTTGTGACTTGCACCTTAAATCTTCTCTCAGTATTCCCCATTTCAGTAAATGGCATCACCAACCATTCACACTGTTGCTCAAGCCAAAAGCCTGTGAATCACCCTTGCTGCCTCCCATACTTCCTGTCACTCCCCACATGCAACCCACCAGCAAGTCCCATCAGCCTCTGATATATACATAAAAGTCCCCCTTTTCTCTCTACCTCTATTGCATCTTACCTGGCCCCAAGACCACCCCAACCTTCTTGGACTTTCCTAACCACCTGACAAGCCCTCTGCTTGTGCTTTCACTTCCCTATAATCCTAATAGACCATTTTTAATGTTTTTCAATTTATATCCATTCCCTGAGTAAAACTCTCCAATGGCTTCCCACTTCGCACAGAATAAAATACAAACTCCATATCAAGGCCTTGTATCAGGGTGCAGCCTTCTCTTCTACTTCAGCTTTTCCAGAATTTGCTCTACTCACCCTGCATCACTTCAGCCACATGAGTCCTTCTGCTCCTCAGAAGAAGCTCATTCCAACCTCAGGGCCTTTGCATTTACAGTTCATCTGGGACACTTCTCCCTCTAGGCTCCTATTCTGCTGAAAGGTGTCCACTATTAACAGCCTTCCCTAACCTAGTCTCCTCTCTCCCAGCTACAAGTTGGGTCTCTATCACACTAACCTGTTTCCTTCTCCCTTTTCACTATCTGAGATGAGCTTTCTTTTTATTTCCTTTTTACATTGTTATCTGTCTCTCTCCACTGGAATATAAATTCAGTGAAGCCAGGTCTCCTGTCTGTTTGACTCACTCTGGATCTCCCCAGTGCCTGGCATATATAAAATGCTGAATAAATAATAAATCAATGATAAACAGGGGATAAATGCTGTCTGACTTTGATTCTGAGAGTCCTGACAAATCAAAATCACAACTATGGAGATAGCAGTTTTCTCCCTTAAATGTTGAAAACCTTGCAACCTGGCTGGAGTCGCTTGAAAAACCTCTGACTTAGAAGTGTAAGTGTGAACATGAAGCCCAAACAGATTTAGTTTAACAAGAAATCCATACATGGCTGTGTAAAAAAAAAAAATTTAAAAAAATTACATGTGACTTCTTCCAATGACATTGGGAGGAGGAGAGAGGGAGAGAGAGATAGAAGCATCAATGTTGAGAGAATCACTGATCGGCTACCTCCTGCATACTCTGCACTGGGGATCAAGCCCACAAATGGGAAACAAATGGGAAACAAACCATGATCTCCTGGTTCATGGGTCAACCACTGAGCCATACCAGTAAGGCCTGATTATTATTTTATAGTGAAGGGTGCAAAAGGAGTTTTAAAATACTCTAATTTCATTTTTAAACTAGGAAAACAGACTTTGTGGAAACCACACAAAGGAAAACATTCCAGAGAGAGATGGAGACCCTGAAAACTTTTAAACTTGCAATTGCCCACAAGAGAGGAGTGAGCACCTAGCTGGCTGTTAATTGCTCTCTCCTATTTTGACCCCATTCTATCTCCAGGCCCACAAACTGAGAAATTAAAGACATGTGAATGTAGCCTCTAGTGGTAGTTGTCTTCACAGAGAGGTCATCACCATTAGTCTGGCATCCTGACCATTACGGTTCCCAAGCTCAAGAGCTGCCCAGGTTTGTTTGTGAGTCTCTTCCTGGTGATTGGAACTCTTAGGATACAAAGGTCCTACACAGGTCTTAGGGGAGCCCATTGCAGAGAGCCAGGTGGGGAGCTGATGGGGCTTGTGGGGATGCTTTGAGTTTTATAGAGGAAAGGAACTGTGAGAATTACTAAGGCCCCCAACAAGAAAAAAAAGGAGCATGGAGATCCAATTTGGGTCTAACAAGCAGTAGAAACTGGATTTGCAGTAAAATAAAAAGTCTGTGATTTCTCCAAACTGCTCCATTTGGTATTATTGGCTGAGTGGAACCAGAGTGAAGCATGCCCTTTAACATGCTGTTGCCTGCTCCTTGGCCTTGAACTTCAGGGAGTTACTTGACTTTCTCATCTGTAAATAGATGTTCATGGTCGCTATTTATTCAAAGGGCTGCTGGAAGAATTAAATAATATTAATAAGCCACAGTAAGAACTTAATAGAAGATAGTTGATATTATCATCACACAAAAGAGCTAAATCCATAGCTTTTATGTCTCCTTGCAATATTTCTTCTGCCTCCACCTTTGTGCTTGGGCCATTATCTCTCACCGAATCTTATTTGGGCAGCTATTTTGTCCCATCAGACTTAATACTGTTTATCTACATAAGGTCTGTGCTTCTTAAAATTGAATATAAATGTATGGTCTATAATTTACTTCCTCTCACTTTATACCCTCACAGCCTAGCTTTGGGTCTAAGCTGACTTCTAGTTGACTTCTTATTCAATAAATATTTGTTGAATGTTGTTGATATCTGGTCATCATAGCTACCACCCTAGTGATAAATACAGACATGAGTGAAATTTGGGGCTCAAGTTTATGTTTGGAGCTGTAGTGTATAAACTTTTAAAAATTCTCCAGAGACTTGTTTTCTTGCTTCTGAAAGGTTCAGCAGAAAGACTTTAGAGAAAACGTGACTGAGGGAGGCCATTTACCAACCTCTGTGTCTATGGCCTTAATTACTTCATCTATAAAAAGAAAATGATAATGAACCCACAGGAATGTTTTAAGACTTAGCATTATATTAAAATAATTTTCAAGTTTATGTTTACCTAAGAGTAACAATTTTTAAAACCAATATGACAGGAAATCCCAAGATACAATGAATCCAGTGGAACTTAAGGGAGTAGGAGACCGTCTGCTTGGTGCTTGGAGTGTCCCCAGAACACCTCATCAAAAGCTAGAGCTCTGTAGAGCACAGTGTCAAATCCACTGTCACAGACTCACGGAGAGTATGATAGACTTGCAGCAGAGAGCATTCTGTCTTTCTTTACTTTTCCTTGTTCCATTGAGCTGAGGTTGCTTGATAAATAAGTTACAGATCCATTGGCAGACGAGTAGAGGGGTGCTTGACTTCCCTCCAATATGAGATTTCAGTTTTCATTTAGAGACATACAAAATAAACTAGCATATGTGCTGGCAGTTCTCTAGGTTTTAAATTGTTGAAATTGCATTAAAGCAGAGATTCAAATCATTGAGCACAAACTTCAGACATGAAAGAAAGAGCACTTCTCCAGTCCTGTTTTAAATCTTCTAACATTCTGAAGATAAAACTGAGCCCTATCCAGGGATAAAGCAATCAGCATCTCATATAATAAAATGGTAATTTGCAAATTGACCAAACAGCAGAATGACTGGCCACTATGAGGCACACTGACCACCAAGGAGCAGGCGCTCAATACAAGAGCCAGGCTCGCGACTGGCGAGTACAGCAGTGCAGGCAGCAGTGCTAAGGATGTCCATGAGTAGGCCTAAGCCATCAGTCGGATATCCCCCAAGGGTTCCTGGACCCCCTTCTCCACTCCTACCCTCCAGTGCACAAATCTCGTGCACGGGGCCTCTAGTTATTTGATAACATCATGGACATGCAATTGGACTATCCACAGTAAAAGCAAGTAGTAAAAAATATGTTCACAGCTATAATTTGAGGATGAAACAGCTACAAGTTAAGAATGAAATACATAGGTGATAGTCAATTTCTTATTGTTTTTCATTTCCCCTCAATTGTCAGAAAGAAGGAGAGGGATTAGTTCATGGTGGTTTCCAGGAGTGAACCCTCCTCATGATTGGCATGTTTTCTCTTTTTCCCTAGACACAGTCCCCTCAGCCCTGCCAGGCTCATGGCTCCAGCAGGCCTGCCTGTCACCATCAGCCGGGAATCTCAGCCAGAACACTGGCATCTCCTCCTCTCCTTGTGGGGCCCCATCCACTGACATCCCAGCCTTCACTTAAAACAGTTCAGTTGCACATGCACCCAGGGCACCATCTATTAATTTTTGCATTTCTTCATCTTTCAGTTCAGCTGGTGGCCCTTCGTTTATACTTAATGGTGCTTTTCACACTGCCAACATGCATTGCTTTATCTGTTTTTTATACAAAAGGTCAGCCTATGGACACAGCTTGGTAGATGAGCTGCACAGCCCAACAAGAATATCAGGATGCCTTTCCCCACCGCCTCAACCCATCAGAACTGCAACTAGCAGCCCCACATAGAATTGTCCCCCTTCCCATAGGCAGCCCAGCACTGGAGGACATTTCCTCCATTGGAGGAACAAAAACATCCAGTCTGCACAAGAGCTCAAAAAATAACCTGGACCTTGGTTATCATCTTTTATCCAAGCCTGCCCTGTTCCTGTGAGAAGATACCCAAGACTTACAAGCAACAAATTTACATTATCTTTTGAGTTTCCAAGTCTGAGTGGGGAAAAAGTGTCAGCAACACAGGCTTAGCTAAAGCCTAACAATGCTAATCATCCACAAGTTTAATTTTGAGGGAAAAATAACAAGTGGTCATAAATTATTTCCTAAGGTTGCTTTGGACAAAGTACAATAGAATATCATTACTTTAGTCCCTGCCAGCCAAGTACAAACCAGAACAAACCAACCTTTCTCTCAGTAAGGCAGGTCTTAAAAGAACTTGATTGCTGCTTACTGCTCCCCTGTCTGCTTTGATCAGGAAAGCTAAGGAGCTGGCAGGGCCAGCCTCATTCCCAGCAGTCTCCTTAGCCTGTCTGCTGCAGAGAGAAATGCCCCCGCGGGGTTAACTTGCTGTATAAGAGACAGAGTGAAAATTGTCCAGACAACCAAGAAGGACTCATGGCCTCAATCAGCCTCACAATGTGAGAAGGCCTATTTCACACCAAGGCAGTGCCTAGTGGGCCCTCTTCCAATGAGTTCCCTGTGCCCTAGAAACAATGAACTAACATTGCCTGAGCTTCTTGTTATTCTTACCAAGAACAAAAAAACAGTGTAGGTGTAGTCAGAAAAAAAAAGGGAAAGAAACTGAAGGGAGGAATCAGGAAGACATGCCCTGGGTGACAAAGGCAACAGTAGCAAAATGCACGTAGGAATCTGAAGAAAGTAGCTGCTAAGGAGATGGCACTCCCTGAGGTTCAAGGCCAAAGGTTATCTTCTGTATACAGTGCTACTGGCCTGGTGCACATAACCATAGGAGTAGCCTCAGACAGCCTGGGGACTTTATCTCCCCTCTCTGTTAGTGTGTAGGACAGATGATCTAAGGAGAGCAACCAGGTTCTCTCCCAGAGAGTAGGAATTTGGAAACAAGAAAAAAAAAATGTACATTATTTTTGGAGGCCAAGATCTATGGCATGTGGGCTAGTTAACAGCCACTCTGCTCAGGACTTCAAGTGAAGGGCCTTTTGGGTCGGAGCGGGAGCATTTTCCAGTCACCAACTGTAAAAGCAAAGAAAGCAGCTTTGTAGATAAGTTAGCTTGAAGCAAATAGATACACAGGGTCTCAGGTTTCAGATCGTTGTCTTGGGAATATCCCCTCCGCCTGAAGGTCAAATATTTCTCCTATTTCACAATCAAGCAGAAATCTGCAGGAAGTCCTCTTTCATTCATTCAATGATATTTGTTGAATCAAGCACTATTCCAGGCACTAGACAAAACTAAACAACAAAATCTGACTTTTGTAGAACTTGCATTCTAATGAGAACTGATTAAGAATAAATTGGAGCCCTAGTTGGGTGGCTGTATTGGTTGGAGCATCATCCCATACAGCAAAAGGTGGCCAGGTTCAATTCCTGGTCAGAGAACATACCTAAGTCATGGGTTTGATCCTCAGTCAAAGCACAAATGGGGGGGCAACTGATCAATGTTTCTCTCTCTCTTTTCCTCTCTCTCTAAAACAGGGGTTTTCAACCTATGGGGCGGGACCCCTTTGGGAGTCGAACGACCCTTTCACAGGGGTTGCCTAAGACATCCTGCATATCAGATATTTACATTATAATGTATAACAGTAACAAAATTACAGTTATAAAGTAGCAACAAAAATAATTTTATGGTTGGGGGTCACCACTACATGAGGAACTGTATTAAAGGGTCTAGAAAGGTTGAGAACCACTGCTTAAAACCAATAAAAACATATCCTCGGGTGAGGATTAAAAATTAAATTAAATTAAAAAATTAATCAGAGAATATAAAAAGTAAATAATATAGCTGGTACCAGTTATGATAAATATAATGTAGGATCACAATCAAATGTGTTAGGGCAAGCCTTGCAATTTTAAACATTGAAATTTTAAGTTTCAAATTAGACTTTTCTCAAAGGAGAATAGATTTTAAGGAAGTGAGGAGGGAGCTGTGGATATGTAAGGGCAAGCATTCCAGGGAAATGAAACATCCAGTGTGAAAGCCCTGAGAGAACAAGGAGACCAGGGCAGATTGAGAGTAGCCGGGCAGATTGAGAGTAGGGAGAGTGATAGGTCTGAGAGGAAGGGGCACTGATTGTATAAGGCCTTGTCTGGCATTGTAAGGATATTATCTTTTGCTCTGAAAAAAATCAGGAACCATCAGAGGTGTTCTCTAGGTAGGCAATGTTGTCTGACGTACTTCTTTTTTTTTTTCCCCCTATATGTTAAGAGAGAGAGAGAGAGAGAGAGAGAGAGAGAGAGAGAGAGAGAGAGAGAGAGAGAGAGAGAGAGAAGAGAGAGAGAGAGAGAGAGACATACATGATGAGAGAGAATCACCCAGGGCACCTGCCCTGACTGGAAATCAAGCCATAACATCCTGGTTCATGGGTGGATGCTCAACCACCCAGCCACATTGGCAGACTTACATTTCAACAGGTCATTCTCACTGCTCTGTGGAGAACAGTGAAGGGGACCAAAGGTATTAAAAGAAGCAGGGAAATTTTTGGGAAGTAAATCAGGAGAGATGATAGTGGCTTGGATCAGGTAGTAGCATGGATGGCAGTGAGAGTTGTTCAGCATTTAAAATATATTTTGAAGGTAGAGACAAAATTATTTCTTGATATTAATTTAGGGTTATTTTTACATCATCCTCAATACTCTAATTACTCATTTATTCACTTTACCTTATTGGACCTAACTTTGTATTCAGCCCTGTGTTATGCTTTTTAAGCAATAAAAGATTATTTAAAACAAGAATTCCAAACCCTATGGAATTTACAACCTAGTTGGGAAAGAAGGAAGACAACTGGAGCTTCCTCAAAAAACTGAAAATGGAACTCCCATTTGACCCAGTAATCCCACTCCTAGGAATATATCCCAAGAAACTAGAAACACCAATCAGGAAGGATATATGCACCCCTATGTTCATAGCAGCACAATTTACAATAGCTAGGATTTGGAAACAGCCTAGGTGTCCATCAGCAGATGATTGGATCAAAAAACTATGGTACATCTACACAATAGAATATTATGCTGCCATAAAAAAGAAGGAATTCTCATCATTTGCAGCAACCTGGATGGAATTGGAGAACATCATGCTGAGTGAAATAAGCCAGTCAATGAAAGAGAAACACCACATGATCTCACTCATTTATGGATAATAAAGAACATTATTAACTGATGAACCAAAAGATATAGAGACAGTAAAGCAACAAGCAGACTGTCAAATTACAGTGGGGAGGGTAGGGAGATCTGAGGAAGATACGAGATCAACAGAAGGACTTGTATTCATGCATATAAATACAACCAATGGACACAAAACTCTGGGGAGGAAGGGCATGTATGGGAGGGGGGGCAATGGTATATGTACAGATAATAATTTAATTAAAAATAATAACAATAATTATAATGGTGGGGAGGTGGAGTGATCACTGTCATAATGAAATGAAGATCAGCATTGCAAGAGTTCCTGCTTTTGAAGGTTCCAGACTTGCCTAAAGGCTGTAGGAGACTCTCAGGTTCACCACAGAGCAGCGAGAACCACCTCACAGTATGGTATAAGCATCCAGCATTTAAACACGGCTCATTTAAAGAAGCTTATAGGCTTCTGTTTTATTTTGTAGTTGAGATTATGGTTTTGTCCCGGAGGCTGTTCTGGGAAGCCCAATGGCCTCTTCAGGAATGTAGGACTTTTTCTGCAAGTTTCTGGGGCTGCTGCTGACAGGTAGTCTCAGGTGTCAGCCCTCTTTGGGAATTGCTTTGGCTCAAGAAAGTAGTTTTGCCAAAAATATGCCTCCTTCTCAGGGTGACCCAGGCTCCTTCTTCCAACTCAGGACAACTCTGAAAGGTCTTCTCAGTTTCAGAGCTTCTCATTGCCTAAGGCCTCACTGAGACTACATCGCCTTCAGATTTCTCTCTGTGTCCAACCCTAATTCCCTCCCTGCCTTCTATAGTGATAGTCCAAGGAGCACATCCATATGAACTTCCTGCACCCTAACCTCCTTCTTAGAGTCCACTTCTTCAGGAACACAACATGCAGTACGTTTATGTAACTACATTCAGTGAGCCAGATAGATGGATTTCTATACTTGCCCATCAGCATCTAGTTCAAGGTTAAAGTTTGCCTTTGAATAAGCTTCTATGATTTATTTGTCAATACGGGAAAAAAAAAAAAACTTATAGCTCCTTTTTGTCTGAAACTGCCAAGAAACAATTGAATTATTCAACCACATGACAGAAACTTAGTCATCAGAAGAATAGAGGGCAACAAATGGAGTTAGGTAGGAGTCATAAACTTGAATGACAATGATTGTCCCCTTTATACACAAAATAAGTAAATGAGGTAAGAAAAGGGTGCATGGCCCTAACCGGTTTGGCTCAGTGGATAGAGTGCCAGCCTGCGGACTCAAGGGTCCCGGGTTCAATTCCGGTCAAGGGCATGTACCTTGGTTGCGGGCACATCTCCAGTAGGAATTGTGCAGGAGGCAGCTGATCAATGTTTCTTTCTCATCGATGTTTCTATCTCTCTATCCCTCTCCCTTCCTCTCTGTTAATAAAAAAAAATCAATAAAATATATTTTTTTTAAAAGAAGAAAGAAAAGGGCACATGCGGGCGCTGGGGTGAACTGGAGAATGAATGATTCATCAAACAGGGCAGCTATCTTTAGGTGCAATCTGTTGTTGGCATTGCACATAAAAACCCAGTGTTTCCAGCTCTTTTGATGTTTCATGAGAAGAAAATTCTGAATGTGTGTGAAATCTTCCACTTTTTAAACATTGGCAGCTAATTTTTAAAAAGTAATGCGCTCATCTGGCCAAACTAAACACATTTGTGCCATATTTGGCTTGCTTTCACCAGTTTATAATCTCTGGCATAGAGCATTCTTCTTATGATCCTTCACATTGTCAGTAGTGGGCCTGTCTTCCCACATGATGTTGATGTGAGGGCTTCACCACGTGACCCACCCTGGGACTGCTTCCATTGTTAGGAATACAACAGATTGAGGTAAGCCTTAGCTGAAGTTCGAGTGGCAGTATAATAGGCTGACATGATTGCTGGCATTTCATAACCAATTATCTGGGGGTTAGAAGGGGGACTGGAGTAGAACCCCAAACTCCTTAGTCAGCAATGCTCAAACCCATTGATTGACATTGTCCATCACTAGCTGTGTCACTGTGTGGTTTGATTTAGTGACTCCCTTGTGTGCCCTTGAAGTAACAGTATTGCTAAGAAATAAGAATATAAGCTTGAGAAATACATATTCCAAGTATTTGGAATGCTCTAAGTTTATGTTAAAAAGTAAAGTAAAAAAAGAATACAATTGTCTAAAATGTATTTTCATTCAGAAAAGGGACTAGACCTTCTTTTCTTTCTTTATTAAGGGAATATGTCATGAACTCCTTAATGAGATTGCCCAGGTTCAAATCCAGCCAGTGTCACCCATCTCCACTGAATGCCCTTTGGGTAAGTTATTGAACTTGTGCATCAGTTACAGCATCTACCTTAAAGAGTTGTTGTGAGTTTTAGGTAAGAATTTGATGACCCAAAGGGAATGTTTTATGTGTTATCTATTATTATTAATAGGTTTACAAGAAAGTGACTGATTAAGAATAATGTAAAAAAAAAAAAAAAGTAACTAAAAACATGGCCATAAATATTAACTTAAAAGTCTTCTTTTGATATGGTAGAAACTTGCTTCTTACAAGTTTGTTTTACATACAAGAGTTTGTTAAGAATTGAATGATGATATAGCTACCAAAGTCATTATTTTGAAGCAGGTACTTTCTTCATAGATATTCAGAACAAAATAATAAATGGAAGATGATGGAAATAGTTTTAGATACTTAGTGTATTTTTCCAAGCATAAAAAGGTTGATGGAACCATGACTCTCTGTACAGGGGTGACATAAAATATCAATTCAGGAAAAGGATGATAAAAACCTATTTTAAAGCATTCTGTCAGATACCTCCCAGAACTGCTAAATTGCCTTTCTATTCTCAATAACAGAAGTCAAAGGCCTCCAAGCCAGTATAAAAAATGTGGAACAATCCATCCCAGAAGCAGCACCTGATAGGAGAAAACAGGATTTCCAAATCAATTTGTCATGATCCAATATGGATTAAGCAGTTTATGTGTTTTGACATTTCTCATTTGCTAAGTGCCAGCATGCCAAAGTAATATCCCTATGATACATATACAGACCAGAACATTTATCATTATTTATTTAGGGGATTTATAGCCCCCTTTCCTCTGGAGAAGTCATTTGAAAGCAGAAATATTTTGAAATTGGGACTGCAGGTGGTTTCACCTAATAATAGTTTAATCTCATCATTTTGCTCCTACAGTGGAACACCATGCTCTACCACCTCAGACATGGGAGGAAAGACCTTCCAGATTTGTGTAGTGAACACGGGGGTAGACTTGAACAACTACCCCAGGTAAAAAGTATAGTTTTCAAGTTAGATTATGGTGATGATTGCAGAACTCTATAAGTATACTTAAAACCAATGAAAAGTGCATTTTAAGCTTTATGATATGTAATTATATATCAATAAAACTGATTTTTTGAAAAGAGAAGTGATAGAAAATGATTTGTATTCTATAACTTCCCATTTAAGGGTATATATTTTAATCCCTTCCCAATTGTCTTACTATTGAATTGGGCACAGATAGAAACTTAGAGACCCTTAATAGGGGCTCTTAAATAGAGATTATTAAAAGTGCGAGAGATTGGATGGGGTAGAGAAATGATTTCATTTGGAGTCAAACTAATTTGAGTTTGATTACTAATACTTTATTGACTACTTGACCTTAAGCAAATTACATAATCTTTCTGAGCTTCAGTTTCCTCATTTGAAAAACAGTGATATAATAGTTTTTTCATTAGGTACAGTGAAATTAAAATCAGATAATTTAACTAAATTGACGAGCACAGTGCTTGGCCGACACTACCTCAATAAATGTTTGCCCTCTCTTCCCAGAACTCCCAAGCTCCCTGGGCTCACACTTGGTGAGTTTTATGAGTTGAGAGGGGCAAGGGAAGAGTGAAGGTACATACAAAAATAAGTGAAGGGACATCTTTCCAATATGGTGCAGATTCATATAACTTAAAGTGACTCCTAGAGACTCTATTTTCCAAAAGTCCTCTTCAGCCCATTTTGGAGAAATATACAATGCATAAAAGAAGGTGAGAAAGAGGAAAGAGAGGAATTAGAGCAAAATTAGTAGATCAGTGTAGGGACTTTACATTGACATGATGATAATCGATCTCTTAACGGGAGAGTTATGAGTATCATTAGAGAACACAGTTCCAGCATCTCAAACCCAGCTGTCCTTCGATGGCACCCCTTGGTGTAAGTGTCAGTTTATACAAGTTATCACCATTTTTGCTTGTGTGTATGTATTACATTCCTCTTTGAATCTTATGAATGTTAATTACCTCTTGAGTGTATTGGCGGAGGTACACTATAGACTTGCTGTGAATAGTTGACACTGAAAGCAATGGACTAAAACACCAAGCTACAGAGCTTCTGCCTTAAAATTAAAGGGGGGGTTGGGTGGGAATGAACAGATTTTTAAAAATCTGTGTTTCCAAGCATCAAAATGTAAAGTAAGTGAATTAAATACCTACTTATGCAGAACCTGATTTCTGCTTGGTAACCAGAGAGAGAAGCATAACGATGGACTCTTCCAAACCTAGAGCAGTACCTTTGCCCACAAACTGGAGACCCATGGGCAAGCATTCCATCAGGGCCTGTGTTCAGCACTGACTGGGGTGAGCACTTCCCATACACACCACATTTAGACCACACAGCGACACTCAGGGTAGATGGCTAAATCAGGAAACTAAGCCTTGGAGATTATTGGTCCACAATGCCACTAAAAAACATGAACCTAGAAGCCAAAATGTTTCCAGTTCTCAAATTTACCATCTTAATTTTAATAAATAAATAAATAAATAAATAAATAAATAAATAAACACCTCTTCTTATCTCCCTGTATCCTGCAGGAGGGCTAGAAGTCAGGGCTCACCTATGCCCACAGAATGCCATGCTTGGAAGATTTGGGCTTGAAAAATAAGTGATGGACAAAAGGTCTGTAATGAAAAGTACCTAGAAGAATTTTAAGGAAAATTACTGGCCGAATAATTTTACAATCTCAGTTTCCTTTCCTTACAGATGAAAGGAAATTTGAGAGGTAGCTATAAAATAAGGGACAATGAAAAAGATTTAAGATAAAGGATTATAGCCATGAACTAAATAAGGATACCACAAAACTGTGAAACAGACATAAGGGGAAAAGAAGACAAGCCCTGCCCTAACTGGTTTGGCTCAGTGGATAGAGCATTGGCCTGTGGACTGAAGGTTCCCAGGTTCAATTCCGGTCAAGGGCTTGTACCTTGATCATGGGCACATCCCGAATAGGGGTGTGTAGGAGGAAACTGATCAATGTTTCTCTCTCATCGGTATTTCTAACTCTCTATCCCTCTCTGTAAAACGTAAATAAAATATATTTTTTAAAGTAGAAGAAGAAGACAAACACTAAATTGGGGTGAGATTCAGCTAGACCATGTCTTCAGTTCAGGCTTTGGATGATCACTAACATCCTCTGGCTCCCACACAGCACAATAGCTAGGAGAAATGGATCCTGTCAGCAGAGGGGAATATGTGCTCTGATGCCATTCTACCCAGAAAACCTGATCTTGCTCCAACCACCACATTCCTAAAAGGACCCTCCATGGTTTTGACTTTGTACACAGTGAAGTTCTGATTCAGTGTTCCTATCTACAAAAGGATTGGGACAGTATGTGTTCTATCATTTTTTCTTCTACAATGGGAAGTTGACTCTCCACAAATACTCCTAAGATGGGGACTTCCTCTTGCACAGACAGGAAATCAGATACTGGACAGCTAAATGAATAATAAATGTTCACTGCTGAATTGTTTCACTTCATGCCACTTAGTATGGCCTCCAAGTATTGGGAATGCCAATAGTCCCATAAGGCCCTCCTCACCACATCCCAAAACTCCAGAAAGTTGCAGAAGTCCAGGGATTTCTGTGGAAAGCATAAATTGTTTCCTAAACCTATCTTGCCCCTAAGATCGTCTATGTTGGATCTAATGAAATTTCAAATTCCCAGACCTCCCAGATTCCTCCCCAGAGTGGTTGGAAATGTCCCAAACCATAGAGTTCTTTTGGAATGAGCTCCAAAGGAAATTGCAGAACTAAATATACCCTAAGGTTATGACACCATTCAAATCTGTGCCTCTAAATGTTTCTATTTGGCCATGCCACTGACCTGTGCCCCTGTCATGGACACTTGCCCCACAGGAATCTTCAACACTTGCAATTCTGGGGAGCCATGTATACTGTGAAGTCCCTGCCATTTGCACCTCCTCGCTTCTTTTCACATAATCTTTTAAATTTAGGTGTAGCTAAGTTTATTCAACACAGTTTTTAAATCTACATTGTGCTGTAGTTTACAAAAAGAATCCTCATTAATACTGCCTGGTTTCCAATCTGGCTCTACCACTCACTATATATATGATCTCGGACAAATTGAACCTTAGTGAACCTTAGTTTTCTCATCTGTAAATTGGGAATGCCAGTAGTCTCTGCCTCATAGGGTTTCTGAGAGAATTAACAATAATACATAATGATGCATGAAAAGTACTTAAAATGGTTTCTGACATATTCAATGCAGTCACAATCATATTCTCTACCTTTTTTTATCACAAAATTAAGGCTCAATAAAATTAAGTTACTTGTTCAAAATTCTACAGCTATTACATAAGGGAGTAATTTTTCCAAATTCATTCCAAAGAATTGGCTAAGTACTTGGATGAGCTATGGAAAAATAAGTAAAAGCAAATGGCAGATGATCTAAGAGACAGGAAATCAAGAGATCTAAGTCCAGGTTTATACATTTCTAAAATGGGTAGATTGAGATTGAGTTCCAGGTTAAGATAGCATTTCTGTAGCAATTCCTGATAATCTCCAAATTTCCCCTTTTGGAGTAGATATAAGGACCTGGAAAAATTTTAAAATATACAATACTGCAGAAAATTTAGGATAATAGCAAATCATTGGTATAGTTTTGAAGGAACTTCTAGTAGAAAATGGATGGAAGTAGACTAATCAATAAAACTGATGGACTGGATATGGGTTGTTTTCTAAAATAGAACAATATATACTGCTTAGATGTTGGAAAATGCCAAACCTTATAGCCACTGTCCATCATCCCACTGTCTTTCAAGAGCTTGAAGTTAGAGAGTCAGCCAAAAAAAAAAAAAAAAAAAAAAAAAAGTGCATCCATCCCCTCCCATCTTGCTTCACCCCACCATGCAGGCAATCTCTTATAGGTTGTAAAAGTTACATCCCCCAAGTGGCCAGCACACCACTATATCCCCCAAATATGCATTGGTATACTCCTTTAACAGGCATTCTAAAAAACCTAGAACTTCAAAAACATAATGACCAATCAGAGTATATCATTTTGGGAAATTAACAAAATGAGATCTGGCAAACGCTACTTACTCAAAACTTGATGTAGCAAGGGAGGCAGTCACCATCACTTGCATTTCACAAAGACTTAAAGGCAGGCAGAGGAGTGGGAGAGTTCCATAGCAGAAAAAGGGAAGTCTCCAGGTAGGCCTGATTGGAGTCTGGGTGTTCTATATGAGCGTGTTGGGCTTTCTCTGATTGGTGCTAAGGTGGGAGCAGGGGTGAAAATTAGGGAAGCTGTCAATTATTAAGTCATGATCATTTGGGACTGATTGCGGTTATTGTTTGGCTTCCTGGACTGATTGCTAAAGGTAGGAATGAGTCTTCCTTTAGGTCTGACATATAAAAAAGGCTGGCTTCCTGGACTGGTTACTTTACATGACTGGTTAATTTTTTGGGCTAGTTGCTGCAAATCCCATTTATATACGGTCTTTCCATTATCTGTTTATATATTCAGACTCGAATTTATAACATTTTAGGATGTGCATGTAGGAGCAGAGACAGGGGAACTTAGTTTTCAAAATATGTCCCACATTCTAATTGTTTACATTAATGCTTCTGAAAAGAACCATGAACTACCACAGGTGACTGAGGTGGAGTTTCTCAATCCCAGGGTCAAAGCTCTTGAGTTGCAGGGTAAAAGAGCTGATCTAAGTCTAGGAGAACTTTACTGACTACATTCTACTTTTAAATTCACAACTTTGATATTGGTCTGAGATAAGTTTTCAACAAGCACTTAAATGGATACTGAGAGCAGCCAAAGAAAGACTTTATTTTCTAGCCGAGACAGGTTTGGCTCAATGGAAAGACTTTATTTTCTATCTGTTGGCAAACACTAAAACTAGAACAATGCCTCTTCAATCAAAGATAAAGAAGCAATAAATCCTAATTTTCCTTGTGAATTATTTTTCTATGGTTTAAAGAAGAAAATATCAACTATCTTAAAGACTTCAAGAAATTACCTCTGAAAACTACTTGTTTTAGGTTAAAGAATAATTTTTTGGAAAAGAGATTTCACCTTTCTTAAAGATATGCAAGAAATCAGAGACTTCATTAAAAAATTACATAGAATATGTTGCTCTATAAAGAAATCCAGGTAAGGCATAAAGATAATACAAAAAACTGAAATGTAATCTGAGATAAGGCATACCTGAGGTCTCAAAAACTGCAAGAGTAAGATTAAAGTAAAATAAACAGCTTTAAAATAAAGTATTCTCACATAATTAGCTCCTACTCTACCACATTATGAAAAAGAAAAAGAAAAAGATTGAGCATTATTTAGGAACCAAGAGGTTTCCCATTCAAGGCACATGCCAGGATTGTGGGCTAGATCTCCAGTAGGGGTTGTGCAGGAGGCAGCCGATTGATAAGTCTCTCTCATCATTGATGCTTCTAGCTCTTTCCCTCTCCCATCCTCTCTGAAATTAATAAAACTATATTTTTAAAAAAGAAAACAATTAAGAGTAGATTATCAAGTGGAGGAAAAAATAACAGAGAACAAAAGAAATTACTATATATAATGATATATATGTATATATTATATATATACATATATATAAGCATATATTCCTATCTAATAAAGAGGGAATATGCTAATTACCCTCATGCCATCACAAAGATGGTAGTGCCCACAGCCAATAAGGAGGGAATATGCTAAATGACTGCCACACCCTCAAAGATGGTGGTGCCCACAGTCACAAGATGGCGGTGCCCAGTTCCCTTAGCCCCCCAGCCACCTAGGGCTGGTCTGAGGTGCAGGCAAGCCTTGAATGGTGGCTGCCCAGCTGCCCAGGGCTGCCTGAGGCTCAGGTAACCAGGGCTGGCCAATGCTTGCGCTGCCGGCAGTGGCAGCAGCAGAGGTGTGATGGGGCATTGCCTTTATCTGATTGTCAGTTTGTCTCCTGCCCCTGAGGGCTCCCATACTGTGAGAGGGGAGAGGCCAAGCTGAGAGACACATCCCCCACTCCAGTGCATGAATTTTTATGCACTGGGCTTCTAGTTATATATACTAGAAATTTAAAAGAAATATCTTGAACTGAAAAAAGTAACTCCATCTTTTTTTTTATTAGTAATTCCATCTTTAGATAAAAAAGAGATTTTCTTTATTCCAGTAAGAGAATGTAAAATTTGAGAAATATGTTAGATAAAGAAAAAAAGAAATCCTGGTTTTCAACAATTGAAGAGACATGATATCTCTCCTCTATCAGGTTAGATTCCAAAAGAAAATAAAATGCTATTTATAGAGTTAGATAAGAAATTAGAGAATTCTCTCTATCAAAATAACTGTTTATTCTCAAATAAGATGGAAAGATTTTTTTTTCAGGCATAAGGAAACAGAAAAATAGTTTTCATTTAGATTGCCTGAAAAACATATTTCAAAATATATTTCAGGAGAACAAGAATTTTTATCACAATTAAATGCCAAAAATATGTAGAACAGCATAAAGAAAAACCCAAGACAGCTCAGCCAGCATGAGTCAGTGGTTGACAGTCAACCTATAAACCAGTCAGTCATGGTTCAGTTTCCGGTCAGGGTACATATCTAGGTTGCAGGCTCAATCTCCAGTGTGGGGGGTGCAGAAGGCAGCCAATCAATGATTTTTTTCTCATCATTGATGTTTCTATCTCTCTCTTCCTCTCTGAAATCAATTTTTAAAAAATATTTTTAAAAAGAAAAACCCAAGACTGACCATTGAATAAAATTAAGCAAGTACACAATTATATATCTAAGCATTTGTCTGTGATTGAGATGAATTAATATAAAGTTTTAAATTATCTTTTATAAAATGGGCAGTAAGCAAAAATTGTGTTGTTACTAATATAATATATGCCAATAAAATTTAGATTTATTAGCAAAAGAATAAAAATGTAGAAGTTTGCTAAAGTGTGCTGCATTTAGCCTTACATAGGGCAGAGTAAGAAGGTATTATATTGCAATTCATCAATTAGAAAAAAATTTAGATTAGATTGTGTGTTTTTTTGAAACTTAAAAGTTAATTATCACTGGAATTATAAACAGGATGCACACATGTTTTCCAAATCATTACAGAACAAAAAAAGAAGATTCAAAGATCTGCAAAGAATAAGAATAGCTAATATTTATTTAACTCTCACTCTATGCCAGGTGCTGTATGCTTACTTTTTCTTTTTTTTCATTTATTCCTGACAACTATTTAGTTCATTTATTTTTCCCACTTCTTAGGAAATGAAATTAGGTGCCAATCAGGCCATCAGGGAAGTGGTTAGGGGGCAATTAGGCTGACAAGCAGTAGCAGTTAGGAGTAATAGGCAGGCAGGCAGGCAAACGGTTAGAAGCCAGTTCTCCTGGATTGAAAGAGACTCCAGGTTAGACAGGGTGCAGGCTGGGTTGAGGGACACCTCCTCATGCCCAAATTTTATACACAACACCTCTAGTATTTAGAATAAGTTATCCAGAATATACTAAATTTGTGAATATAAAAGAAACAATTAGTAAATCAGTGTAAAGAAATTTTAAATTAAGATATCTACACTAATAAAAGAGTAACATGCTAATTGACCGTACCTTTGCAGTGCCCACCAGCCAATCAGGAGTGAGTATGCAAATTAACCCAACAAAGATGGCAGGTTAATTTTCATACACAGGCACCAAGTGGCTGGGGACAGGGCGGGACACTTGTGTTGCCACCATGGTAACAACACAGGCTTTCTGCACCACCCCTGGCCACTCCTGCCTCTAAGCATCATGGGAAGGCAAAAAGGTGTCTTTGGGCCAGAGTGAAAAGGTGGCTCCAGCCAGAGCAAAGGCAATGCTAGCAGCCAGGGGAAGCAAGGCCCATTCTTGCACAAATTTTCATGCATCTGGTCTCTAGCATTAATATAAAGGTTGATTCCTAGTGAATAAGATAAGTAACAGAAATATCAAATCAAGAAAAAAAAATCAAAGTAGTAAAAAGTTAAAATTACAAATATAGAATACTTTGTATCCTTTCATGTATACTTCAAAGAAAAGGTAGGTACTGGAGAGCAATATAAAACAGTATAAACAGCCAAAGTCAATTAAAAGAGCAGAAAGCATGAATCCTAGCTAACAAAAGGGTAATATGCAAATTAATTGTTACTCTGTCACAAAGATGGCAGTGCCCAAAGCCACAAGATGGCTGTGTCCAGTCCTCTCAGCCCTGCTGGAGTCCCCCATTCCCAGGGGGCAGAGTGGCCACTGAGAGCGGGCAGCGTGAATAGCCTGGCAGACTGCTTGCTTTGTCGATGCGGCGATGAGGCAAGCATTTCACCCCAGCTACAGAAGGCCTCTGGGCAATGGTCACAGAACAGCTAGAGATAAGGGGGAATGCTTGCATCGTCACCCTGGCGATGAGGTAAGCATTCTGCGCCCAGCCACAGATGGGCCCCTGGGTAGTGGAGAGCCTCTGACAATGGGCGTGGAGCAGCCAGGCCCCGCAGAGAGCTACTGGTACACAGATTTGTGCGCAGGGTTACTAGCTTATCTATAAGCAAAGAATGAATGGGGGAAAGACCACTTCCAAAAATGTCCCTAGATACATGGGTGAATTATTCTGACTGTTAACATACCAGATCATGTCAGATCCTTACATGTCTTTCAACTGCTAGGAAAAAGATAAGCTGAGCAATTTATCTTATAAATCCACCAAAATCCTCATAATCAAAATTTGATAATGAACAAAACAGAAGTACAAATCAATTTCATGTATTTCTGTATCCTATATAATAAAAGCATAATATGCAAATCGACTGAACAGCCAAACAGTGGAATGACCAACTGGGACCATGCAATGACACCCACTGGTGCCAGGCCAGCCAAGGTGGATGTGATGCAATTGGTCGGGGCTCAGCCATCGCCCCATGATCACCCCACAGAGGAAGGCCCAGGTCAATTAGAGGGGCTCCATAATTGCCCCAAAGAGAGAGGCCCAGGCCACCTACTGACATGCTGTGGCGGGTAGGTGGGGCCTCCCTCTGGGAGGGAAGACTGGCTCCTGAGTGCCGGCAGCCAGAGGGAAGGAAGGCCTACACTTTTTTTTATTTTTACTAGATTATTATATGTGTACATATTTTACCATTGCCCTCCCCACCCCACTCCCACACATGCCCTCACCCCCCAATGTTTTACATCTGTTGGTTATTCTTAAATGCATGCATTCAAGTCTTTTGGTTGATCTCTTATCTCCACCACCTCTAGCTAACCTTCCCACTGTAATTTGACAGTCTGTTTGATGCTTTACTGTCTCTGTATCTATCATTTTGTTCATCAGTTTATAAGGTTCTTTCTTATCCACAAATGAGTGAGATCATGTGGTATTTTTCTTTCATTGACTGGCTTATTTCACTTAGTATAATGCTCTCCAATTCCATCCAGGTTGCTGCAAATGGTAAGAATCCTTTCTTTTTTATGGCAGCATAGTATTCCATTGTATAGATGTACCACAGTGTTTTTTTTTAATCCACTCATCTGACAGCTGGAAGTCAGCCTCGGGCTCCATGGCTGCCTCCCCTCCATAGACACTCCACAAGGAAGAAAGGATATAAAAGTGTCCACCAGGTGGCTCCCAACAACCAGCGAGAATGTCAGCAGACAGATCTGCCTGTCTGGAGGGAAAATCACATTCCACGCCCCCCTCAGGACCCCACCTGCACATGAATTCATACACCGGCCTCTAGCCTATTATAACAGAACTAGAGGCCTGGTGCACAAAATTCGTGCATGGGGGAGGGAGGTAAGAAAGGGGGGAGTGTCCCTCAGCACAACCTGCATCCTCTCCAACCTGGGAAATTCCTCTCACAATCCAGGACTGCCAGCTTCCAACCGCTCTCCTACCTGCCTGCTTGATTGCCCCTAACTGCTTCTACCTGCCAGCCTGATCATGCCCTAACCACTCCCCTACCAGCCTGACCAATGCTTAACTGCTCGCCTGTCAGCCTGACTTCCATAACTGCCCTCCCCTGCCAGCCTGGTCACTCCTACCTGCCCTTCCCTGCTGACCTGGTTGCCCCTTACTATCCTCCCCTGCAGGCCTGGTCCCCCCCAACTGCCCTCTACTGCCCTCCCCTGTTGGTCTGATCACCCACAACTGCCCTCCCCTGCTGGCTATCTTGTGGCAGCCATCTTGTGTCCACATGGGGGCGGTCATCCTTTACCACATGGGGGCAGCCATCTTATGTGTTGGAGTAACAGTCAATTTACATATTGAGTTTTAATTATATAGGATATGATTATTGGTTTTTGCCTTTTTTGGAAAAGAAATAAATCAGTTTGTTGTCATGATATATAGTTTTCAATTATACATAGAAATAAAATTTAAAAAGAAAAAGTATGCAGTGGATCTGAATGGCAAATCAAGCTCAATTGTGGCCCCAAAACAGGTTTTCAAATATATATAACTTAAATATTTAACTCTTTAAATTTCTGTGCCTTGGTAGAAAATCTTTTTGCTCACTTCAGTAAAATAAAATTAAAGGTGAAATTGATGGATTTACACTTCATTAAACCCATTAGCATTAACACTTTCTTATTTGAGAGTATAAAACTAAGATTTCTTCATTTTCACGAGTTCACTATTCTTTGAGAATCTAAAGGGAATAATTCTCAAAATTTGCTTATCTGGTCCCAATAAAGGCAAGATTACTTTGGGGAGGATGTTTCTTAGAATAGAAACGCCATTATTTCCCTCTATTGTCAAGATCATCTTTTACTACAGAGACAAATTCCCAATCTAATTCATTACTCTGACTCCCAGAACCTAAAAATTATAAGAATTTTTAGTTTTTCATGTATGTGTAAAACATGAGCTGGACATATGATATGAAATGGTTTCAATGATATGGTTTCTGCTATCTTCTATCTATTATAATAAAAGTGTAATATGCTAATTAGACTGGATAGCCTAATGACCTTCGGAACATAATTCCAAACATCCTTTTGGACAAAGCCACTGCAGCTGGGGCCGAGGCAGAGGCGGTTAGGGGTGATCAGGTAGGCAGGTAAGTGGTTAGGAGTGATCAGGCAGGCAGAGGGTTAGGGACGATCAGACAGGCAGGCAGAGTGGTTAGGGGAGATCAGACAGGCAGGCAAAGTGGTTAGGGATGATCAGGTAGGCAGGTGAGCAGTTAGGGGTGATCAGGCAGGCAGGCAGAATGGTTAAGGGCAATCAGGCAGGCAGAGCTGTGAGGGACAATCAGGCATGCAGGCAGGTGGGCCAGCGGTCCTGGATTGCAAGAGGGATATCTGATTGCCAGTTTAGTCCTGATCTTGCACTGCCAGTTTAGGCCCTGTTCCTGTAGGATTGGACCTAAACCAGCAGTTAGACATATATAGTGGCTCTCAGCTTGCAAGGGGGTACAGGCTGGACTGAGGGACCCCCTCCTCCCTACCTCCACTCTGTGCATGAATTTCATGCACTGGGCCTCTAGTTCTCTATAATGAACTATTTACATCAGACACAGGTTTGAATCAAACAAAATATTGTGAACCATTCATTGTCAAAATAATCTGTTTAATCACTCTAAATTTTAAAATTCATTCATAGTAAAATGCTTTTCTTATTTGTTTCTTTCACCATGTGCCATCTTCCAATTTATCTTATTCCATATAAATCAAGAAATCTGTAATACATACTAATTTGTACTATTTTGTTCATGTATTCATGTCAACTTGTCAATGCTTCCTCTTGCACAACCCTCACTGGGGATGGAGCTCACAGCCAGGACATGAGCCCTGACCTGGAATTGAACCATGACCTCCTGGTTCATAGGTTGACACTCAACCACTAAGCCATGTTGGTTGGGCATGATTTCTTATATAACCCATTCTTTTTATACCTTAACACACTTTTTTTGCTCATGTTGAACACTCCCTGCTGATTTCAATATTTTTTTTTATAAATTCTGAGACAAACATTTTCTGTAATACTTTAATTTATCCAGTATTTCTTATACAAACTGAGAGAATGACATGTAACAAGTTCCATGGTGGCCAGTGGAGATTAATAGGCAAATAGCTTGAATCACTACCTGAATGGTACTAAAGACCACTTCTCTCTCCTGGTGTGTGGTGCATCTATCCCCATATCAAGCCACTTAATATTTGTGCAATGATAGTGAATGACTAGTTCTGATCCAACAATGAACTATGATTTTACTATTTTTCTTCCATCATTTTAGATAATTTCAATATTTTTAACTGAGTTTGTTATTGATCCATGTGTGTACTTTTAATTTCAATACACATTTTTTAAAAATGTATCAAACCCACGGTGCAATAGCTGATATCACAAACTAAAATATCAGTGGTTTACTTCCATCTAGAAACTCAAATTCTTTGAAAAATAATTTCTGTTCATCTTCAAGTTTAGTCCATTTGATTAATTACTTTATTCTTGAGACCTGCTCTGCTCAGAACCCATGTGACACGTTTGGGTCTTGAGGAAGTGCTACCTAAGGTTCTTCATAAAGAAATTTATTTTCTTGATGCAGCAAGTTCTCTGATTTATTCTGCCTCTTGGTTTTGCTAACTTTGATCATAATTCATCAAAATGAAAACCGAAAATATTAAGACAACTAAAAAAGTCAAAATATAATGAAAACAAACTAGAGTGTGGATAAAAGATAGGTACTCTGAAAAAGTACCAACAGCAGCAATCGGGCTTTCTTAGGCCCTGCTATTTGCAGAACATACATTTCCAGACTTAGCCAGAAACTCTGTTCACCTTGCCCCACCTCCAATTAGTATCAACACATCCAACTGTAAATCAGAATGGGCGATAAATCCAGTTCAGCTTAATGAGACAGAAAACACAAAATAACAATGCTGAAGCTGGAAATAATTTCCCTTCCATCGTTTTTAGATAATTTCAGTATCCTTTAACTGAGTTTGATATTGGCCCATGTGTGTACTTTTAGTTTCAATACACATTTTTAAAAAATGTATCAAACATAATGCTCCACAATCACTAGGACCTCATCCATCCCTACCCTATGGCAACAACCTTATTAGTCAAGAAGGCTGCCCCTGCTCTGGCCAGAAGGAATGAGCTAGAGGGAAGAGAAATGGGCAGAAGTGCATACTCCCTCCCGTAAGGGTCCTTCCTGAAAGATTCCTATACCTATTCTGCTCACATCACTTCAGCAAGAATTTAATTATATGGCTACACCAGCTGTGAAAAAGATTGGGGAATTTCATTTTTATCCTGGGAAATTATCTGCCCAGCTAGCATTTGGAAGTTCTATGATTAAAGAAGAAAGAAGAATGGATACTGAGGAAAAACTATTATTATGTGCCAATGAACTAATTATTTTTATTAAGTAATGATTTGAATCATTTAATGACACATGAAATCTGACCACCTCTCCTTATGCTCAGTCCAGCTCCCCATCAATAGGGTGTGATTGATTACTATGCCCTTAAAAGCAGTTACAACAAAACCACAATTGTAAAAGAGATATCATTGAGCACACTATCTACTTTTATTATGCAAGGTGTCCCCAAAACTGTACACACACTTTAACAGCCCATAGCTCAATTTTGAAAATGAAATGTATTTTAATAAACACTGCCTTTATAATTATTCAAAGTATGTGTATACATTTTTCGGACACCCTATATATCCTAAGTATATGCTACGTAGTCAGACAAATAGGACTAAAAGACCTATGTGTAACATTTCACACAGCAAAATAAAATGTATATTAAAGTTCATGAAAACTGATTACTTAAATGTAATGTTTTGAATGTAATGTTCGATTTCGGTCAAGGGCATGTACCTTGGTTGTGGGCACATCCCCAGTAGGGGATGTGCAGGAGGCAGGTGATCATTGTTTCTCTCTTATCGATGTTTCTAACTATCCCTCTCTCTTCCTCTCGGTAAAAAATCAATTAAATATATTTTTAATAAAATAAAATAAATTTCTGACTTTTCTTTGAAATCCAACATATAAACACATAAAAATGTTTATCTCCTCTCTGACTATACTTTAGCATCACCTGGGAATTTGATGATTTGCTTCATTTTCTTCTAATAATTCCAATGTCCAGCACACACCTGAGACCAATTAATCCAGAACCTGGGGGGTATAGAACAGGGAAGTGGAACCCAGGTTTCTGTATATTTTAAAAGCATCCCCTACATTATAGGATTCCATCCACAGCAACTGCTCATGAAGTCTTAGACTATAAGCATTATGCAGTGCAGCACAGATGCTTTTATTTTTTTAATATATATATATTTTTATTTTTTTATATATTTTATTGATTTTTTTTTTACAGAGAGGGAGAGAGAGAGAGAGAGAGAGAGAGAGAGAGAGAGAGAGAGAGAGAGTCAGAAACATTGATGAGAGAGAAACATCAATCAGTTGCCTCCTGCACATCCCCTACTGGGGATGTGCCCACAACCAAGGTACATGCCCTGACTGGAATTGAACCTGGGACCTTTCGTCTGCAGGCTGACACTCTATTCACCGAGCCAAACCGGTTTCAGCAGCACAGATGCTTTTAATTGAACTCAAGAGTGAAGTGCAATTAAGAAAATCTGTGATGTGATTGATCTTCCTGTATATGGAAGACTGCTGCACTAAATAAGGTATGTCACTAAGGTGAATTAAATAAATTTCTGGCCGAAACCGGTTTGGCTCAGTGGATAGAGCATCAGCTTGCGGATTGGGAGGTCCCAGGTTCGATTTCAGTCAAGGGCATGTACCTTGGTTGTGGGCACATCCCCAATAGGGGGTGTGCAGGAGGCAGGTGATCATTGTTTCTCTCTTATCGATGTTTCTAACTATCCCTCTCTCTTCCTCTCGGTAAAAAATCAATAAAATACATTTTTAATAAAATAAAATAAATTTCTGACTTTTCTTTGAAATCCAACACTTTTTTTTTCTTCCAGATTAATTATATAAGCCAATTGCAATGATATAACGTGTGGTAACAACACACTTTTTAAGTGCAGAAGGAGGAAAAACTAAGGTGCTCAACATCATAGAAAATATAAGAAGGCTTGGTGGAGATCCTTTAATGCCTTTACAAAAACTGATTCAGTTTTACCCGTGGGTACCAGGTAGCTGGGTGTCCCAGAGGGACCCACTGCTCCTCCAGCTGGTCAGGTTTTTTGGTGGTTCCAGCCTTCCTAAGTGTAGGAGAACAGCAAAGTAAGATAAAATCTTACCCCTAAAAATTAATCTAAGACAAAACCCTATGACTTTGTCCTAGGGAAAAAACTTGGATTTTAAGCCTAGATATGACTTCTAATCAGTCACTTTCCCTGAAGCAAAGTGTCCTTGTCTGTGAAATACAGGCATTTGAACAGAGTTGTGCAGATCCCCTACTAGCTCCAGAATGCTAGGTTTTACCTGGCGTTCATCCTACTGGGAAAGAAAATTAGGAATTCAGATTTCCTGTCCAAATAATTGCATCAATCCTCCCCTGACCAGAAAAGCAGTAATATCAGGGGAAAATCCTCAATCAGAGCCTCTCCCTGGTCCCCCTGACAATTCAAATACATTAAGTTCAGGGAATGTGGTTAGAGTGCATTCAGGGTTTATGTACATAATACAGAAAACAGCTGCATTATGAGGCACAAATTCCTCCTTTTGTCCTATCCAGGGAAGATCACTGTTTAAAGCTTTTGAGACTTTCTAAGAAGTATCTATGGGTCACCGGATGTATGACTTTCCAATGGCCTAAAGAAAAAAACTGAATTCAGAATGGGTAGTAAAGTGCTTTGAATCTAAGGGAATAAATCTCATAAAAATCCAGTTATTGAGGATCATAAGGGCACACAGACTAGAAAACTAGGAGACTCAAGGTTATGAGACAAGACCCAAGCATGTCTCAGTTTCCAAAATGAAGGTCTATGGATGCAACACACAATATACTTGAGGTAATGTGTGTGTGTGTGTGTGTGTTTACCAAGATACATGCAACCTGCCAAGGACTCTAAGTGAGAAATGGCATAAGATTAATTGGAAAAACATTCATAGTCTAGAGAAGCATGTATCAGAAACTAGAAAGACTGGTCATTGGTCTCAGAATAGAATTAAGATGGATACCTCTGCCAGATTATAGACTAAATATTCCCCCCTATTGTTTCCCAAAGAATTTCGATTTTGTTCAGGGAAGCAGCAGATCCTACTGGAAACACTCAGCCTCACAGCCTCCCTTGCATGAGCAGGAGGTGCAGAGGTGGGGAACAGGGTCATGAGATAGTTCTGGCCCACTGACTTAGGCAAAAATCTCTGGAGATGCCATGCTCTCCCAAATAAGAACAGACAAAAGCCTCTGAATGAGATGGGCTGCTGGCTCCTCCTCTTCCTCCAACCTGGAGCCGGAATACCAGCTGGCCCTGGAGTCTCTGTCTTGTAACCATGAGGTGATGAATGGAAAGACAAACGCCCTAAGGTAAGGATGGGAGGGCAAATGACAGGAGGAGGCTGAGACATGGGACGTCACAGAACCACTAGGCCATCCTGGACTTTGTGCTGTAAGAGGAAATAAAGCACTATTTGATTAAGCCAAATTAGAGGCAGAATATCACATTTAATAAACTGAACAACTCATTCATTACAGCTTAATAGTCCTTCATGACTCTGCAATGCCGAGGAATTGGAAAGCGCAACAAAACCTGGACAGCAGAGTATATCCTGTACGTCCAACATCTGCTCTGGGAACCAAATACCTCTTGTTGATAATGGAATCCCCCTTGTGACTGAAAAAAATAAAAAATGAAGTCTTCAAGGAACCAGGTGAATCCAGAACTTTAAGCCACATGTGACAAAGTGCTTAGCCTATCCTTACTGAGCAGGGGGTGTTTTCTGCCATTTCTATAAACAATGGAGGAAAGATCGAGAGGGACTAAAATTAGAACCATGCCGGAGCCCTGACATTTGAGAAGATATTAAAACTACAAAGTGGCACTTACAAATGACGAGAAACTCACAGGAGACAAGCACATCTGCCTCGTGTAGCTGATTGAAATTTGAAAGGAAGCATTAAGACTCAGCAGTTGCAGATAATGCCTGAAGAATTTCATTTAGCTGAAGAGAGACAAATAGGAAAATTCTCTTATTCCGGTTCATGAAGAGGTAGTGAGGCACAGACACCTGACTGCTGGAATAGATAAACTCTCTCGGGGCTGCGTTGTGTTTACTGCTTGACGCGGGGAGCACTTGACTTGTGCATGGACTGGCCGGAGCAGAGCAACAGTGTGACTAAGCCTGGGGATGTCCAGCAGTGGACACCCTGCAGCATTGGCGGGCTGCTATGTGGACATCAGTGAAAGTTCACAAAGGAAAAGGTCCCCTGCGTCTAGGAGTTACTTTGGTTGAGAAACTCCAAACTTCCAGAGGCGCTTCAGTGCAGAACCACTGCCAGCAAGGCCTTCACACACACTTGCACGAAGGAGTATGCCTTCTCCTTGCCATCCAGGGCGATGACCCTTTGACCCCTCGTAGATTTATGGTGTCGTGAAAACTGGTCAAGAGCCTTCACCCAGTCGGACCACAGGACTGACTGCCTCACCACTGTTAGCTCAAGACAGATCAGCAAAGTAATCAGGGTGTCAAAAGCAGGATCCAAGCAGCAAGTGAGACACAACAGCCCCTCCAACAGACAGTCAACTACTGATGCACCCAATGGATAGATATCCCACTATGAGTAAATGGGGTTTGAAGGTGTGTGTTTTCCAGCGTGCTTAAAACTTGATTGAAAGTCACTGATCAGAAATTATGTCAGAAAGCCTCTGGTAATGGAAGCAAAGGTGATATCCTTCACCTCCTTCTGCAGATAACAATATAAAGGCTCTCAAAAAATATTCCACAACAATCCTGGAGTCCCCAAGAACTTTCATACAGCTAAACCATTTGCAAAATAAGGCTCAGTTATCACTTGCCTTTTCTTTTTCACTGTTAGTTATTTTCCTTGAAATGACTGGCCCATTTGGAGATATATGGGCCAAACACCCAAGTCTCAGAAATCACAGTTTCTGTCCAAAATTCTTTCAAGTAAAAATATTGTTATATAATATTTAAAAATCAACTTAAACAACAGCACAAAGTCATTCCTTGAAGATGACACCGTATTTTGGTATATAGCAGAAGTCAATATACACATCTGCCATTTCATTACTAATATTTTTAAAACATGTACTAAAGGGTTGAGGTTTAATAAAAATTAATTATTTATATCACTTCATCATGAAACTATTTAAATAAAACTGGTTTTTGTTGCTTTGCTTTTACTGTGTGTGGTAAAGAATGTCATGTCAGCCCAGTTTGCTGTCCCTGCCATTATTAATGCTCAGGCACCTGCAGTTTTACTCATTGTTGCTTTAGCATCATTAGTGCAAAAGTCAACACAGGGGAAAGGCAGAGGTACTGGCAGTGACAAAATCTATCTTTCAAAAGAAAAAGGAAAACTTAGAAAACTTGTATTGGCAATGTGAGCTTCCCAAAACTTAGTATTTTCTGATGAAACTAGGAACAATATTAACAAATATTATTTTTGATGTCATACTTAAAATTTGACAATTGGAATATCTGCATAACTCTGAGAATTCATATTTTTCAAATTATCTATGAATAAGTAAATTATCTTTACTCATGGCTGAGTAAAAGATATATTCAAAATGCAAAGCCACAGGATTCTACAGTAATAGACTACAAAAAACTCATTGATGTATTTTCATATTTCACATTGCAATTAACCTTTTAAAATTTAACATTTGCCCCATTTGTCAAATTTTTGTGTAATATCAAAGAAATATATCCACAATTATCTGTAAAGGCTGTTGAAATACTCCCCCATTTTCCACCTGCATATCTGTGTGAAGCTGGATGGTCTTCATATACTTTAACCCAAACAACATATTGCAACAGATTGAATGCAGAATCAAATATAAGACTCAGCTGTCTTCTATAAAACCAGACTTTACACCAGAAAGAGATTTGCAAAAATGTGAAACAATGCCACTTTACTCATTAAAATTTTGTTTTAGAAAATATGCTTATTTTTAATTGAAATGTTACCCACATTAGTATTTAATGTGTTTATTATGGACATTTAAAATAAATTAATAAATGTGTTTAATTTTCTCAGCTTCTCAGTTTTAATTTCTAATGCAGCAAATATCAATAGATATAACCCACATAAACTATAGGTCTTTGGGGTCCTTAAGAAATATTAATAGTGTGGAAAGGACACAAGATGAAAAAGTTTGAGAATTGCTGCCTTAAGTCAAAAAATTATAAGTACTCAAAAATATTAGACAAAAAAAAAGTGTAATTACTCAAAAAGTCATATTTGGTAAGATAGGTCTTTTTGTAACCTTCCATACATTATTCAAGAGATGTACAATGCTAAGCAAAAAATATGACCTCCAAAGATGTCTAAGTTATTACATCCTAGGACCTGGAAATATGTTACCGTGTGGCAGAGGAAGATTAAGGTTGTAGATTGAATTAATGTTACTAATCAGCTGATATTAAAATTAAAAGGTTATCCTAGATCATCCAGATGAAAAAGCAAGGCAGGAGGGTCAGTGTCAGAGATGCAATGTGAGGAAAACTCTGCCATCCATTGTTGGTTTTAAAGACTGCAAGGAATACAGCAGCCTCTCTCTACAAGCTGAGAACAGATCCTCCCCTGGAGCCTCAGTAAGAAACTCAGTCCTGCCAACACCATGTCTTTCACCTGTGAGACCCATGCGAGATTTCTGACTTCCAGAAGTGTAAGATAATGAAGTTGTGTTTTGTTAAGCCACTGATAACTTTGAACTTCACCTGAGCCCTGCAATCCTGAGAAACAGCCCATCTTAAGGAATCACTCTACCTTTCTGTGCTCTGGGAAATGGCTCACTACAAAGAACCCGTCTTCCCTGTATGACTAAGATAAGACTCAAGGATGCCCCCTTGTTTACATAAACAAGACTAGCCTCAGACCCTTCAAGTCCCCATTCTTTGCCTCATAAATGATTAGTTGAATTATTTGATCCACATTATCGATTGAAACAAAATCCATATTAATCAAACATTGGTTACGTTTTTCTACTTCCTCTAGGATCTTGAACTTTGACCTAACCTCAAGTAGATACAGCATACAGCCCCTCCTTAATGTCCTCTCCTAAGAATAGGCTGACCTCAGGGTGAAGCATTCTGTGATTGACCATGCCACCCTTCTCACTCATCCAATTCTTTCCAGCTTTGTTCACTCCTCATAAAAGAGAAGCCTTTTTCTGGTTGACTTTGGAGATGCTTGTAGATCTCAGTTGCCCCTATTGCAGTAACCCCTCCACTCCTCTTTCAATAATGCTTTTGAATAAAGTGTCTCCTTATCTTAGTCTAGATTTGTTTTTTATGTGACCCCACTTTGTTACAGCAGCAGTAGGAAACTACTACATTTGCCTAGCTCAGCTAATAGCAACTTATTATCCAAAGACATCTTGGGAGAATGAACAAAGCAGGAGCAGAAGATAATAACATTGTTTCCCATCCTATATAATAAAAAGCTAATATGCAAATTGTCCCCTTGACTGGGATTTCGCCCAGGAGTTTGACCAGGGAGCACCCCACCCATGCATGAATTCGTGCACCGGACCTCTAGTTCAACTATAATTACCAAAACATTGTTGGTATGGCAGTGCTCATAGCAAAGATGGTGACAATTGGAGATTGAAGGTCACCAAGATGAGAATCTTTGTTCAATCAAGTCAGTGATCCCTCCACTCAAAGTTCTAGGTAACATAGCAGCAAAATCCAAAGAACCATCTTAATTCCTCTGTGGCTAAGAGCCCAGACCTTCATTACAGGGTCCCCTGGACAGCCCAACCAACAGGAGTTAACTTGGCCTCTAATACATGTCTGCGTGTGGGAACTCTTGTTTTATTTCAAAATCTAAAAGTAAAACTTACAGAACAAGTACAAATCACATCATTCCTAAAGGTAAAATTGGAAAAAGAATGTCCCCTCAATCATAACTTTGTGAAGCCCTTCAGGAGTACCCTTAACCTCATGCCATGTAGTATTTTCAAGGATGTTCTTTTGAGAGAAATGACTTTATTTTTCTGTTTGCATTATTTTGAGCATCAAGGGGTACAATGCAAGTTTAATGCTGATTGCTAACATTTTTAAGTTGCAAAATGAAACCTTTTTGTTCCTAAGAAAGAAATATGTATCACCTAAAAGTCACCCTGATGAACCCAATGTATCAGTAATGTTGTGTGTTATTTTGATGTCTTAAGTTCTCTCTATATATTTTTTTCACTTGAACATTTAGAAATGAAGCCGCAAAAGGACCCTCTAAGTTTCCTTAGCTGCTGGCAGAAAGGAGCTCGTGAGTAAGGCACACACACGAGCACACTTCCATCATGCCACATCACTGCAACACAGACGGCATTTTAACTTTCTCTATCTAAACCCACAGGTTGCAAACCTTATCTACCCAGAACACTCATTCCTGTGTGAGGCATCATTGCTATGCTAAAACAACCAATACATCCACTTTAGTTGTTCCCATCTTTTCCACACAGTAGGTAGATTCTGAAATTTCCTATGAAATGCTGAGCAGGCAATGTAGGATAGCTCATAAAATAAAAAAACATTTTAAATGGGGTGACCTGCCCACAGCTGCACTCCCAGCCATATTTTATTACGATTCCACTGATTCCATTCCTCCCTTGGAGCCCAGAAACCTGGTTTGCATTTCCCTTGCAACTTCAAATCTTCAGGAGGCCTTTCCCAGCTGAGTGGCCTGAGGCAAGGGCTATGGCCCTTCTCCAAGCACAGCACACTTGCTGTTTCTAACCAGCCACCTGACAAAACTGTGAATTGTCCCCATGTGAGGACTGGAGGTTGTGGAGGGGAGTTAGAAAAAGAGAAGGAAGAAATGCAGATTATGCCTAAAACAAACTGGACTCGTGTATAGACAATCTCCCACCCATGGACCACCTTTGATTCCTGGACATGCAAAAGGTCCCTAACCTGAGGTCCCCAGGTGGGTTTTGGGGGAGAGACCACTTCCTGTTATTAGATGCGAAATCGTGGGAGGTGGAAACAGCTTTCATCAGCTTCACAATAAAAATTTAAAACCCATCTTGGTAAGGTTTCAAATTCAATTGTGAAATATCCTCTTTAAAGTCTCCAGCACAGCTCACACTATTAAAAATAATCTGGGGAGGGAGGTGTGTGGAAGTGAAGAAGGCATAGAGGGGATAAATAGTGACAGCAAAAATTAAGTAAAATTAAAAATAAAGAAATAATTTTTAAAATCCCTCTCATATTTGTATTTTAACTTGAGTTGTAACCCAGCAAAATAAAATAAAATAAAATAAAATAAAATAAAATAAAATAAAATAAAATAAAATAAAGGGGATATAAAAGATAAACAAAGAAACAGAGAGGAAGAAAATAAAAATTAGAGTACAGGACAAATTAACAAGCTAGATAAATTATCCTAAAAGTCAAAAAGAAATTGCTACTGTCTGAGAATTTGAGGGCTCAAAGAATCACTTATTCCAATACTATGTTTTAACACATAAAAGCAATTAGTGATTTATCAAAGACCAGACAGCTAAACTTTTGCCTGATCACTCCCTCTTGTATCTTAAAACCAGCAGCAGGTAACTGTGCGGGGTGCGTAGGCAATGAGGAGCCATTACCCAGAGGCATTGGCAGCATCGCTGGCTCACTGACAGGCTTCTGGAGAAGATGTACCACCCTCGACTTGCCCTTGAAGATGTTACGGTGCACAAAAGTATGCAGTGGCAATGGGACTAGCATTGAACAAATTCAAGTGAAGATTTGTAAAGTTGTATTTGGTGATTTCGTTTTTGGCTTTACCACTTTTCCTTCTACCTATCACTATGCCCCAAGAATTAAATAATTGGATTCAAAAACATTTTTGTGTTTGCTCAATGCTGATTGAGTTGTTCCATGCACTTCTTCAGAGATTATTATTGTTTAAAAAGATGTTCTTCGAGAGCATTAAACTACCCGATTAGAATGTTGCTGCGGTGTTGTGGCCATGGTTCATGGATCCTCAAGTCCTTCGCTGTGATCCAACACACTCACAGTCTCCAGCATCAGTCTTTGGCTGCTTTTTTGTCACAGTCAGGATCAATGTTGATGAGTCAAGAATCTAGACACCCTGGGTGGCAACCTCACTCCTCCCTGTCTTTGGGCCTGCTGCTCCCTCTCTCTCTGAAATGCCCTTCCTCCTTGGTCTATCTGGGGAGGCCCTGCTTGTACTTCCTCTTTCTCCCTCTCTCACCTCATCACTGGTAGAAATGGCCCTTTTTCTCTATGACCTCACCAGACCCTAAGGTCGTTGAAGGTAAAAGTGACATCTTATTCATTTCTGAAGGCCCAGTAACTAGCAAAGAGTATGACATGTAGAAGGAAGTCTTTGATTGTGAATGGTCAAAGATTTAATGGACTTAGAATTTATTCATCTGACAAGCATTTATTGTTCATCTACTGTGTACCAGTAGATGTATACTTATATATATATTATATGTATACTTATGTATATGTATACTTATATATATATTATATACATACATAAACAAATACATATATATGTATTTGTATGTATTTATGTATGTATTTCCTAAGAATGTGTGTGTGACACTTAAAAACTGTAATTCTACAGAGTCTTTTTTCATTCTTCTATAGGTTTCAAAAATTTTAGGGAACTCTACATCCCACCTTATGAAACTGGTGGTTAGGTGAGTTGACTACTGCAGTGGTCGCCAACCTTTTGGATCTCACAGACCACCAGTGGTCCATGCACCACCTTTGGTGACCGTTGGTTGGCAAAGGACAAAAGGGGAAATAACCAGTTCAAAGTTACCTCTATTAGGAAGAGATATAAAAAATGAATGTCACAGTTCCTGATTACAAAATCTCTTTGTTTAATAAAAATGAATGCAAATCTGTCACTTCTATGAGAAAAAAATATTTTAAGTTTATTCCCTCTGATAATAGTCCAGAGTCATGGATTCCTGGAAAAATAATCTATCATTATATTCTACCAGTGTAAGAATATTCTACTATTCTTAGAGGAACTCCTTTAACTGAGTATCACATCCATGCCTAAAGAAGTTTTAATAGTGCTATATTTTAAAAGTTAAATTCAAGTTAACAGAGGCCTGAAGATGTTAGGGTTAGGCAAGGGTAGTACAAGACAACAAAGAAGAAAATTAAATATAAGAACAATAAAACTAAAATGGAAAAAAATTAAATATAAGATCAGTAGAACAATAAATCAAATTTCACAATAGAAAATTTTGTCTCAAAAAAAAGACTAAGGAGAAGTTACCTTTATTCTCTAGAAAAGCTTCCACTGGCCCATGAGGCTAGGCACATATTCAGTCTCTACCTCAAAAGTTCATTTATAGTGTTCTCCAATTTTTAAAAATGGATTTCTGTAACATATTTTATAATGTGGACGGGTTTCTTTGGGGTCTGCCTCTGCACTATAGCTGCATAAAAAAAAGACATTAATAACTTCTCCGTTAATGGGTTTTTCAGAGTCTCCAAAGACTCACCTTGTACATTATAACTTCCTCCCACTTAGTCCCCTGACGAGGTCTTGATTGCCCTTGTAAGACATCTTCAGGACATGCTGCTTAAGTTAAAGATGCTCCTTAGGAGAAATAATTTCTCATACTATGTGTAACACGTGCCCATGAACCAACAGAGCTGAAGTGCAGTCATTGTGTCATTTCCCCTTTGTTCCATGAAACTCCCGGCTCTGAGAGAGCTGACCCTGCCTCCTACGGCAGAGGCAGCTGAGGCTCTATCCCAAACCTGAGAGGTAACTTTGAACTGGTTATTTCCCCTTTTGTCCTTTGCCAACCAATGGTCACCAAAGGTGGTGCATGGACCACTGGTGGTCTGTGAGATCCAAAAGGTTGGCGACCACTGCAGTAGTCAACTCACCTAACCACCAGTTTCATAAGGTGGGATGTAGAGTTCCCTAAAATTTTTGAAACCTATAGAAGAATGAAAAAAGACTCTGTAGAATTACAGTTTTTAAGTGTCACACACACATTCTTAGGAAATACATACATAAATACATACAAATACATATATATGTATTTGTTTATGTATGTATATAAGTATACATATACGTATATAGCAGTAGGCAAAGTAGTTGCCATAAGTTGTTCATATGGAAAAAATAATAATAAATAGCACAGTAATAAACTCTGTTTTTTATACTCACAACTGTAAATCTACTTTTATACACCCCTGTGTACAGATACAAACATAGATATATAGTTACTAGAGGTCTGGTGCACGAAATTCATGCACTCAGGGGGTGTCCCTCAGCCCAGACTGCACCCTCTCTCAGTCCGGGAGCCCTCAGTGGATGTCCGTCTGATGGCTTAGGCCCTGCTCCCCATAGGAGAGCTCCCCACAGAATCCCTCAGTGGATGTCTGACTGATGGCTTAGGCCCTGCTCCCCATAGGAGAGCTCCCCACAGAATCCCTCAGTGGATGTCTGACTGATGGCTTAGGCCCTGCTCCCCATAGGAGAGCTCCCCACAGAATCCCTCAGTGGATGTCTGACTGATGGCTTAGGCCCTGCTCCCCATAGGAGAGCTCCCCACAGAATCCCTCAGTGGATGTCCGTCTGATGGCTTAGGCCCATAGGTAGCGAGCCTAAGCCATCAGTAGGACATCTTTAGTGCTGCTCTGGAGGCAGGAGAGGCTCCCACCACCACTGCTGTGCTATCCAGCCATGAGCCCAGCTTCTGGCTGAGCAGCACTCCCGCTGTGGGAGCACACTGACCAACAGGGACAGCTCTTGCATTGAGCATCTGCCTCCTGGTGGTCAGTGCATATCATAGCAACTGGTTATTCTGCTGTTCGGTCGATTTGCATATTAGCCTTTTATTATATAGGATAATGTCTTATTATGGACAAGGCCTTTAAGTCAAAAATTTTTAGGTAGTTAAAGGGAGGGGCAGAATTTTCACTTGAGCCTGAAGCTAAAATTGCCCTTAGCTCAAAAATCTGCATACTATTGAGACACATGTTAGTGAGGCTCATTCTGAACCCCCACACTGTTCTATTTATGTGTATAAGTATTGGGAACCATCATATCTCTTTAGTGAAAGAAACCTTTTGTTATGTTACAATGACTAACTTTATCTCATGAGTTTTGTTTTGGCTTCAAGCCTGTATCCAGGATTCATACAGCAACTTCAGCTCTTCTGTTCAATATTTTATCTGGCATATCTTTTATTTCATTTTCTCTAAATATTTCTAAATTTTTATGGATTAGATAGGAATAGCCCATGGACACAGACAATAGTCTGGCAAAAGCCTGGAAGGGGTAGGTGCAGGGTGGAGGAGATCAATTGGGGGGGGGGGGGGGACCCAAAACATAGGGACATCTGTAATACTTTCAACAATAAAAATACATTTTAAATAAAGGAAAATATCTTAGTTGAAAAGAGTTTTATGTGAAATAATATAAGTAATTGCTCTACACTGTACTTTATATTCTCAACTCATCTCAAAGAGATATTTATTGACCCTATGTTCACTTAATATTAATTGACCCTATGTTCACTGACTGCAGAACTGACTTCCACCATGTTGACCCAGCACTAACTTGCAACAGGGCTACAATCAGATCCTGCTTTTCTCTCCTGGCCTCTGTCCAGGTCTGATCACAGTCCCCTTGGCAGTCAGTGCTGGGTTGCTGAGGTGCCCACAGTGAGACAGTCAGTGTAGGGTTGCCATGGCTTCTGGTGTTAGGTTGAGCCTTCAGTCATTTTAGATGTTATGAACCCTGGCTCTTTATATCCATACTAGAGGCCCAGTGCACAAAATTTATGCATAGGAGGGAGTTGCCTCAGCCCAGCCTTCACCCTCTCCAATTGGGGGATGTTCCCTCAGCTCAGGCTGTACCCTCTCCCCTTGTAGGATGTCCAACTGCCAGTTTAGACCCAACCCCTGGCTTCTAACTGCTCACCTGCCTGCCTGATAGCCCCTAACTGCTTCTGCCTGCCTGCCTGATCACCGCTACCTGCCCTCCCTTGCTGGCATGGTTGCCCCTAACTACCTATGCCTAATAGCCCCTAATTGCCCTCCCCTGACAGCCTGGTTGTCACCAACTGCCTTCCCCTGCTAGTCTGATCTCGCCCCCAATGGCCCTCCCCTGTAAGCCTGATCTGGCCCCCAACTGTCCTACTCTGCTGGCCAATTTTGATCTGATTGGTTGGTTTCTATGTCATTCAGCATCAACAGCTCCACCTCCTTGGCATCTATTGGCTCCTCATAGCACCTAGATTTGGTTCTGATTGGTCAGTTTCTATGCCAGTCATCATCAAAAGCTCTGCCTTCTGGCAGCCATTGGCCCCTCACAGCACCCACATTTGGTTCTGATTGGTTGGTTCCTATGTCAGTCAATGTCAAAATACTCACTTCCTATGCAGCCATTGGTTCCCCATAGCATCCAGATTTGGTTCTGATTGGTTGGTTTCCATGCCAGTCAGCAATGAAAGCTCTGCCTCCTAGGCAGCCATTGGCTCCCCACAACACCCACATTTATTTCTGATTGGTTGGTGTCTATGCCAGTCAGTGTCAGGAGCTCCACCTCCTAGGCATCCATTGGTTCTTCATAGCACCCATGGTTCCTATGCCAATCAATGTCAAAAACTTCACCTCCTAAGCAGCCATTGGTTTCCCACAGCATCCAGATTTGATTTCAATTGGTCAGTTTCTATGCCAGTCAGCATCAAAAGCTCCACCTCTTAGGCAGCCATTGGTTCTTCATAGCACCCACATTTGGTTCTGATTGGTTGGTTCCTATGCCAGCCAGCGTCTCTGGGCCTATCAGTGGGGTCTGATCAGAAAGGCAGGGCTGATCAGCAACCCTGGTAGAGGCCTGGAGAGAAATGGAGGCAGGCTGCTGGCCAGACTGGGAGAGAAAGAGAGAGGCAAGTGCTGATCAAAACATGCCACAGAGGTAACAGATCAGTCCCTGCTTCTCTCTTCAGGCCTCTCTTTGGCCCTGATTTGCAGCCCCCTCAGCCCTCAGTAATTACTGGTCATTATAACCCAGAGTTTTTATATATTAAGATAGATATATAAATTAAAGGTAGAGTCTTGAAATGGATCTCAAATTTTGCTCCATGAGATCAGAAACTCTTCAAGGGCAGGAACCATGTAGGTTCATAGGGTCACTGATTCTGGTCTTCAATTTTTAGATTTTCTGGTTCCAATAAAAATCAAGCCTGCATCTGTCTAACTGCCTGTCACTGGGACTAGTGAGTACTGCCTGCCTGCTTTAGTCTGGCAAGTGAAGTCTAAATTCAGAGGTGACAAGAGAAGATTCCCTAAAGCAGTTCTTTACCATTTATGAGTAACAGACAGCTTTAAGAATAAAAAAAATAAAAATAAAAAATAAAAATAAAAATAAAAAAAGGTACATAAGTAAACACATACAAAAGTCCACATGTGATTTGTAGATGATCACAGTCCTTCGTTAACTTAGGAGTCTCTACTTTTGAAAATATTTTCAAAAGCCACATGCCTCATTTCCTTCCCTTTAATCTCCAGGTTGGCATTCCTTCCCTTTCATCTCCAGGTTGTTTCATTTTGATTTATTCTGACTTTGGTGCTGACCAGAGAACACTTGTTAGGAAAATCATCACTGAAATTAACAGTAACTGCAGTAATAGGTTTGTGTCTCAACATTATGCCCTTAAAAAAATAACAGTCTGATTTAAACAGTAGCACTGGTTTTACACAGATGATACAGCATTTGTGACACTAAAATCAGCTTCAAAACAAATGGCTGTCTCACGCTACTCACCGCTCTGTCACGGGACTGTCAGAGGCTGCCTGTGCGTCCTCCACATCCGAGGAAGCTTGGCCAACTGGCACTCAGAGGAGATGACATGCATCAACAGCATCAGTCTCAGAAGGCCTCCAAGTGTTACACCAAACGTGCAAACAAAAAGCATGATAGAAGAGATATCCTGGGGCGGAATCTGCAAATAAATAGCAGAAAATGAAAAGTTGCTTCCAAAATTTGGATTCATAGTTATGATTCAGTGTAGCATGATGGCTTAAAGCACAGGCTGGGGATTCCAATAGGCCTCTCTCTGTCACTTATTTGCCCTTTATAACTAGTTACTGAACCATCCTGATAATCATTTTCTGCTTATATAAAATGGAGGCAGGAATCTCCATTTTTCCTAGGGGAGAAAGAAAGAGAAAGAGGTGGAAAGAGAGAGGGCAAACTCTCTGGTGTCGCTTCTTATAAGGACACTAATCCCATAAGGTCAGGAACCCCACCCCATGACCTCATTTAACCTTAATTACCTTGTTTATACGCCCTATATCCAAATACAGCCACATTGCAGAGTTAGAGCTTTAGGGGACACAATTCATTCCATAGGAAATGGTAATAGATGTATGTATTCTGAACAATTTGAGATAATGTGATTAAAACTATGGCCTTATCTCTGATTTACAAATTTTATACTTTTTGAACTAAAAAAAATAAAAATTCTGAGTTGAGAAAAAAAAAATCACATATAAAATTTATTTTTCCTCCACATGGTTCAAGGGGAGCCAGGCTAAGCATGGCAATTCTTCACCTTCTAACCACTGTGTAAAAATGTACACTGAGTGGCCCAATTATTATGACCTCTGAACGCATAATACTCTGGCCACTCAGTGTGTGTGTGTGTGTGTGTGTGTGTGTGTGTGTGTGTGTATTCATGCATGGGGCCTCTAAAAAATATATATATATATATTCATGCATGGGGCCTCTAAAATATATATATTTTAGAGCCCCCATGCATGAATTCGTGCATGGGTGGGGTCTGGCCAGCCTGGCCAGGGGGAGGGGACATGGGCAGTTAGCCGTCTTGCCTGCTGGTCAAACTCCTGGTAGAGGGGACAATTTGCATATTAGCCTTTTATTATATAAGACATAACTCAGTGGCCAGATGATTATGTATTCAGAGATCACAATCATCTGACCACTCAGTGTACAAGTTAAGGTTTGGGTTATGCAGCTCAAAACACAGCACCATGAACACTCCCCCACCTGGAGCAGAGATTGGGGCAGAGGAGCAGGTTCTCCCACACTTTCTGCTTGTGCTGCACGGGGCCTTGTCACTGAAGGAGTCTGGGAGCCAAGGAGAATACTTTAAGGTTCAGGTCACACAGAGAGTGGGGAAGAAGGAAGGGCATGTTTTGTGAATTGGAAAAAAATTGCCTAGTTCTCTATTAAATCTACATATTTTTTAATCACCAAGGACCTCTGAAGAAACTGAACTATGAGAAAAAAAGCTCTCCGGCATTCCCATGCCTCTCTCCCTCTGTTGTTATTCCTTCAGCCTGAAGGCTATCCCCCACTTCCCTGGGGGGCAAACTTGAAGCCCCAGGGAATGTAGCAATCACTTCCTCTCTGTAATTTCTCCTAAATCTCAGCACTTTCTCTCTCTCTCCCACCTGTATGTCCCAATACATTTCTTTCCACATCCTTATTGCTGTGTGACCTTTAGCAAGCTCCTTACCACTCCATACCTCAGTTTCCTCACCTATAAAATGGGTTTAATGTTCATATGTATCTCATAGATTAGTGATAATTACTGAAATCACTGTCTTCTGTGCTTCAGTTTGAGTAATTCATACTGCTGTTCTTCAACCTTTATTTCTGCAGTCTAAAGAGCTGGTAAACCCATCTGGCTAATTTTTTTTTGTGTGTGTGTGTGTGTGTGATACTGTGCTTGTTAGCTTTATAATTACATTTGGTTCTTCTTATATCTTTAATTTCCATTTTCATTATATTCATGTTTTCTTTTAAATCTTTGAGCATATTTATATTAGCAGTTTAAAATCCTTGTCTGTTAATTCCATCATTGCTGTCATTTCTGGGCCTAGTTCCATTGATTTAATTTTACCCTAATTATGGGCCACATTTTGTTCACACCTTTTTATGTCTAATATTTCTTCATTAAAGGATGGATTTGTGAATATTCTGTTATTGGGTTTTGATTTTGTTTTTAATTTTCCTTGAAGAGTGTTGTGTTTGTTCTGGCAGGTATTGAAGTCAGATATAAGCTTGACCCTTTAAATACCAATTTTAGGCTGGTCTAGAGTAGCCTTTATTTGGGGGCTACGTTAGCTTTACTATCAAGGCATGAGCTTTTGGAATTTCTGTAAGACAAGACGACTGGAGTCTCAACTGAATGCCCAAGGTATTCAGCAAAGTCTGTCTGACTTGCCAAAAATTGGATGGCTCCCAGTGCTGTATCAGCTCTGGGAGCAGTTATCCTTTGCCCAGCCTTGTGGAGTCCTATCCTGCACATGTGAAAATTAATAGTCAGTGAAAGGCAAGGGCATATCCTGCAGATTTCTGCAGCTAACTCCCTCCTCTCCAGCTCTCTGCCTTGCAAAGTTCAGCTTCTTCCTCCTTTGTCTTCTCAGCTCAGTGCAACCCATGTGCTGTGCTGTGTTCCCTCTCCCTGCTCCAAAAAGTTCTTTCAGGCAGGAATCTGAGGAACTATAGGACTTACATTGGTAGTTTCCCTCCTCAAACATCAGAGGGACATGCTGCCAATTGTCAAATATTTGAAAATAGTATTTCCTACATATCAACCATATTTAATTGATGGCAAAATAAAGTGATTCCCATATTAGTTATCTTTCATGGTTGGAAGTCCCTATGCACTTCGACACACACACACTATATATATATATATATATATATATATATATATATATATATATATGTGTGTGTGTGTGTGTGTGTGTGTGTGTGTGTGTGTATGTATATATATCTTGCCATACATATATATATGTATATATATATCTTGTCATACATATATATATGTATATATATCTTGTCATACATATATATGTGTATATATATCTTGTCATACATATATATGTATATATATATATACACATATATATATATATCTTGTCATTAAATTATAGCCATTTTAAAAATTAATCTTCATATTACAAATATAGAAAGAAACATTTTGTAAAGTGTATGATCATTTAACCACTATACTGTACACCAAAAATTAATACAAAATAAAATTGAAAGTAAACTGTAATCCTATATAATAATGAGATAATATACAAATTGACCATCACGCCCTCCCAAGATGGCTGCCTACAACCAGGCCAGCAGGGGGGTTAGTGAGGGATGACCAAATGACTGAATAGCAGGCTGCATGGGGTGACTAGGCCAGTGGGGGGCCATGAGGGGCAACCTGGCTGGAGGGGCGGGCAGTGAGGGGTGACCAGGCCAGCGAGGGAGTGGGGTGCAGTTGGGGGCAACCAGGCCCACAAGGGTGTAGTTGGGGGAGATTAGGTTAGCAGAGGGGGCAGTGAGGGGTGACTAGGCCAGCAGGGGTGGGGGAAGTTGGGGGTGACCAGGCTGGCAGGGGGGCAGTTAGGGGCAACCAGGTTGGCAGGGAAGGGGCCATTGGGGGTGACCTGTCTGGCAGTGGGGGGCAGTTAGGGGTGTCTAGGCAGGCAGGCAGGTGAGCAATTAGGAGCTAGAAGTCCAGGATTGTGAGAGGGATGTCTGACTGCCAGTTTAGGCTCGATTGGGCCTAAACTGGCAGTCAGACATCCCCAGAGGGGTCCCAGATTGGAGATGGTCCAGGCTGGGCTGAGGGGAACTGTGCACGAATTTCATGCACCGAGCTGCTAGTTAAAAATAGATACAAGTCCAAAAAATAAAAATTTTAATTAATCTTCAACAACCTACTAGGCCACATTGATATCAAGAACACTTGTCTTTTACATTTTAGATTCTGAATCTAGCAAAATGTCTGGTATGTAATGAGCATTGGCATGAAGTATTTGCTGAATTAGTATATGTGATTTCTTTTTTAATCCTTACTCTGGCCTCTAGTTTTCCAGATGTGACTGACAGGCTGACTTAATTTTCTTTTTTATCAACTTTGTTTTCTCATCATTGCCTCTGCTTCCTTCAGATATAGAGCTATGTAGTTTAAGGCCAATCTGATAAACTTGTACTAATTGCTATTTATTTCTCTACTTGATTTTTCACTCCATCAAACCTTTCTTAGGACTGTGGGCAAGCCTCTCCTTGGGCCCATTCTGTTCTATATTATAATCATTTGCATACTGAATAGTTTTCCCTTTGCCATCATCAAACTATATTCACCTTAAGGGTAGAGACCCTATCACTGGATCTCCTACCATGTTTAAAACAGAGTTTGGCACACTGAAAGCACTGAGTAAATATTTTTCAAGTTGAATTCAAGATTGCATTGTGGATAAATACCCTTTGATTTACTTTATATTTATTTAAATTTATTTTGTTATATTTTGCAAATATAACTGAATATGTCAACATAATGTTTACATTTTCCCTTTTGTTCTTGTTACAGACAATGAACAATATTCTCAATAGACTGTGTGTACTGAAAGCCAAAAGAGAAGAAAGAGAGAGAAAATAGAGAATGAAGCCTTAAATTTAATCGTTATGTTTCATATTTCCAGCAGCACTTCACACTCTCAGATAACCTGGATAATAGACTAGGCTATTGCTCCACTGAAATAAAATAAAATAAAGTTTAAAAAGCAAGGTTCTATTATTATTCTTTGAGACCATACTTCTTAATTATCCTCTGGTTTATCCCTAAAGAGTCTTTCATCTCCATGAAATTTAGTGTTCTCTCCCTTTTTTTCTTTGTAAACAATCACTTCACAATGCAGAAAATGAAATTAAATTTAATAATAAAAAGTTATGAATGCTGATAGAAAATAAATTTGATCTCTTTATCCTCACTGTGCTTTGCTCCTTCATCTCTGAGGTGTCTTCTTTCTGACTCTGTGTCTCTTAAGTGCCTTAAGATCTAAAAGTTGAAATGTGGAAAAGATGAGAAGAATTACTGTTAATGAGGACAACTGGGGACTGTAACTTTGTAGTCTGTATTTTAAGTACAAAGCAGAATAATGTTAACTCAAGAGATACCTCAAATGGTTCATCTTGATTTTCAACAGGAGCACCTGGAAAAAATGTACTATTTTTGTTTAAATATATTTTTACTAGAGGCCCAGGCCACGAAATTCATGCAAAGGTGGGGGGGACAAAAAGGGGGGGGGGGGGCAATGGGTGTTTCTCAGCCCAGCCTGCACCCTCTTCAATCTGGGACCCCTCAGGCATTCCTCTCATAATCCAGGACCACTGTCTCCTAACTGCTCGCCTGCCTGCCAGCTTGATTGTTCCCTAACCACTCCCCTGCTGGCCTGATTGATGCCTAACTGCTCCCCTGCCAGCCCAATCACCCACAACTGCCCTTCTCTGCCACAACCTGCCTCCTCCACTGGGACTCACCTCTCCCACACCACATGGAGCCACAGGACCCCCAGGCCTCACCATGTGGAGCAGCCACCGGGCCCCACCTCCACTGTGTATGTGACCATCTTGTGGCAGCCATATTGTGACAACATTGCACACGAGGGTGCAAGGACCACCTAGGCTTTTATTAGTATAGATAAGGCCTTTTATAGCTCAGAATATCATGATGAACACAAGATATTTAAGAGACTATATAAAAAATTGATGAAAAGTACCAACAAACTTTTTGTTCCCACATCCTTCAATAGGCATTAAATCACTGAACTGGAGGGGGAGAGAGAGAGAGAGAGAGAGAGAGAGAGAGAGAGAGAGAGAGAGAGAGAGAGAGAGAGAGAAGAAAAATGTTAACATTGGGAAACTTAGCACAATCTGTCTTGTTATAAGTAAATTAAAAGAACAAATATGGAAAAGTTATTTATTGTTTATCTGAAGTTCAAATTGAACTGGACCTCTTGTATTACAAGCCCAGATCAAATCTCATTTCTTCAATGAAGGTTTCCATATCTATCTTATTTTTAAAGGATTCATGCATTTATTTGTCACCTTCCATCCCAATCAACAAATGTGTATGGAACACCAGTGTTCTGCCAATAACTGTGTTAGGCACTGGGGATAAAATCAGAGAGCCCACATCTGAGGTGCTTATATTTGTTTTAGTGTAATGAAACCCTTTCTCCTTTCATTCATTTACTCTTCATTAGAGTTTTTAGAAAGATACCAGAGGATTAGGGTTGACTTGTTTCACTTTAACCAAAGTGTGGGAAGTTGTGCCTTTTCCAATTGTACTAAATGAAACAGGCATTACTCTGTGTGCTTCACATAGCCATTCAATCCTCACACTGTCTCGAAAAACTAGTACTGTTTACATATCATTTTATAGGAGGGGAAACCAAGACATGATATGGTTCAGTAATTTGCTCCAAATCTCTTGCATAGTAAAGGTGGAGCTGAGAGTCACACCCAAGAGTCTGGCTCCAAAGTGCTATGTTGCCACTCCATAATGAAGGGTATTTTAAAAATTAAAGTTAAATAAGCTTCTAAAATTTTCTGTTCTTTTATTTAAAAGCAATCATTTTTATGTTTCTATTGATCCAAAAATGAGCCATAGTGGCTCAAGCACAGTTCAAGGGAAGAAACTTTAAGGAGAAGGAAGCTAAAATTGTACCATCTCATATACTGAAACTACATGCTAGCTCATCACCTTTCTTTACATGACTGTCTGAGCCAGTCCTCTGGTCTGTGCTACGGTCTAGGGCCTGGAGCCAAAGGCAAACCCTATGCACAGCCCTAGACAACAACAGATCTGATTGATTTGAGAAAGCAGAGTCATGAAATCTTTTCCAAGTAACTGTTTAACTTAAGTTTTGTTATCATGTAGATAAAGAAGTGAAAACATCCTTAAGCATTTGGTAGAAAATTGAGAGAAAACCAAACATGATACAGAGAGATATAGTTACTATTGAGTGTTATAACCTTACTACCTGATTCATAAAGGGACAAACTTAAGTATGCTAAATATGCTATAGTCTCAGTGATTTCCCAAATATAACCTGTAGAAAGCTACTTGGGAAATATTAAAAGTATATATTTTTTCATTTGCATAGAATGCAGATACTTACAACATAAGGGATTGATTTGGAAGCACTCTAAGTCCTTATTCTCTAAAGAGGGTACTGCTTATTCCCTCTTCTTGATGGCTGGGATTTCTAGAAAATTCGTCATGATTTGAATTCATCATGACTGGGATACCAATAAAACTGGATTAAAAAAGAAAAACATTTTTACTATGGAAAGAGATGAAGAATTAACCAGCTCATGAAAAGATTTTCATCTTCAGGAAATCATCTTCCTCCATGAATAAGAGAGGCTATTTTGGTCTGGTCCCAGTCTTTATGTCCCACTGAGTGTGGTGCAGAATATCAGAGGAAGGTTAGCTTAGTATAATCTTGACTCATAAATTATGGTGTTAAAATAAATAACATTGTTGGGATGAGCTGTCTGTCCCTAGATGGCATACTGACACCAAAGCTAAGCCTCCACTAATACTTTTTTTTAAAGTCTGTTCACTGTAAAATATTGCCCATGGCTTCTTTCACTTTCAGAGTCAGAAGAAAGTGCAGAAATGGAAAGTTATCATGGCAGATTTTTTTTAATACTAATGTAAATAAAAAATTTCAAATCTCAAATTATACAAAATTCTCTTACTTTGAATAAATTGTCCAATATATAAATTATTATGAACTTCATATATTATTGATAATAATATGACATTTAGAAAAATATAAAATGTCAACAGAGACATTTTGAGTAAACATGTCACAAAAGCCTATGTTTGTAATAATATGATAAAAGAGAAATGGATTTGGGGGAATAATAGAATCTCAGAAGTTGAAGGAACTTTACAGGTTATCAAGTTTACTCAACCCAAGAATTAATATGTCCTCTGGTATCTTCTCCCAAATCTAGGAGGTGCTAGCGTAAGTATGGGTGACTGTAGAATATCACCCAGTAGTTTAGCCTATGTTTTCCACTTCTCACTTTTATTATGAAACTTCTCACTTCTATTATGTGTTGATTATCCTGTCTTTATACTGTCACACAGCAATTTTTCTTTAAAATATGTTGATATACATGCCCCACTACAGAAAACTTAATTCTCAAGGTTCCTAAGAAGAGATTTTAGAGCAGTAAAGAGGAATGTTATATGTAATTTAATGCTATGGAAAGCTAGAATTTTAATATTTATGTATTAACTGCACTGAAAGTCACTATCACCAACCTCTCTGGCATTTGGGACATGTAAACTGAATCTAATTACAGAGTGACGAGAAGCTAACAATACTGTATGAGGAAAAGCTTTGTTTAAAAACATTTCTGAGCCCAGCTAGAGTGGCTTAGTGGTTGAGCATCAACCTATAAACCTGGAGGTCATGGTTCAATTCCTGGTCACGGCACATCCCCAGAAGGGGGCGTGCAGGAGGCAGCCAACCAATAATTCTCTTTCATCATTGATGTTTCTATCTCTTCCTCTTCCTTCCTCTCTGAAATCAATAAAAAAAAAAATTTAATTCCTGAGTTCTGGTAAGATATATATTTTCAAAAATCAATGGATGTCAATTCCCATGAAAAGAGGTGGAGGTAAATTATTCACACATGGGCTTGACTTTCCTATTAGAGGCCTGGTACATGAAAATTCATGCACTCAGGGGGGGGGTGTGGGGGTGTCGTCCCCTCAGTCCAGCCTGTGCCCTCTCTCAGACCAGAAGCCTGACTAATGCTTAGGCCTAAGCCGCTGTCTGGCCTCCCTCTGCAGGAGACAACCCACAGGCTGATCAGGGGATGGCCCCAGCAAGTGGCCAGTTCCTCCCCGCATCACCCTTCTGCCACTACTGGTCACCACCAGGCCATCTCCCCAAAATCTCTGTCCCCTCCCTCTACCTGCTGGCACCTACCTTGGCTGGCCTGATGCCACCCCCTCGCTGACCCCTCCCCGTCTACCGGTCATTCCGCCATTTGGTCAATTTGCATTTTAGGCTTTTATTATATAGGACTAGAGGCCCAGTGCACAAAATTCGGCACAGAGGAGGGGGGGTTCCTCAGCCCAGCCTGCACACTGTCCAATCTGGAGATCCCACCAGGATCCCACCAGGATCAGGCCTAAATGGGCAGTCGGACATCCCTCTCACAATCCAGGATTGCTGGCTCCCAACTGCTCACCTGCCTGCCTTCCTGATTGCCCCTAACTGCTTCTGCCTGCCAGCCTGATCACCCCTAACCACTCTCCTGCCAGCCTGATTGATGCCTAACTTCTCCCCTGCCAGCCTGTTTGCCCCTAACTGCCCTCCCCTTCAGGCCTGGACACCCCTAACTACCCTTCCTGTAGGCTGGTCACCCTTAACTGCCCTGCCCTGCAGGCCTGGTCCACCTCAACTGCTCACCCCTGCAGGCCTAGGTCCTGTCCAACTACCCTTCCCTGCAGGCCCGGTCACCCCCAACTTCCCTCCTCTGCCAGCCTGGTCACTCCTGACTGCCCTCCCCTGAAGGCTTGATTGCCCCCAATTGCCCTCCCTTGAAAGCCTGGTCCTTCCCAACTGCCCTGCCCTGCCGGCCATCTTGTGGTAGCCATCTTGTGTCCACATGGGGGCAGGATCTTTGACCACATAAGGGTGGCTATATTGTATATTGGAGTGACGGTCAATCTGCATATTACTCTTTGATTAGATAGGATAGAGGCCTAGTGCATGGGTGGGGGACACTGGTTTGCCCTGAAGCGTGTCCCAGATCAGGGTGGGGGTTCCCTTAGGATGTGGGGTGGCCTGGGCAAGGGGCCTGTGGTGGTTTGCAGGCTGGCCATGCCCCCTGATGACCCAAGCAGAGGCCCTGATATCAGGGATTTATGTATCTTCTACAATTGAAACTTTGTAGCCTGGAGCAGAGCCAAGCCTCCTACTTGCTCCATGGCTGCAGCCATTTCTATTGGAATTTTTTTACCTTCTATAATTGTAGCCTTGAATGGAGGCCTAGACTAGCAAGAAACCCAAGCCTCCCTCTTGCTCTCTGTGGTTGTAACCATCTTGGTTGAGTTTATTTGCTCTGATTGGCTGGTGAGCGTGGCTGGTGGGCATGGCATGTAGGTGTAGTAGAGGTATGGTCAATTTTCATATAACTCTTTTATTAGATAGGATGTCATATCTTGTTTCCACAAACAGAAAACCTCATTGATTCAGAAGTCATCATTAGAATTCCCCTCCCTGCTACGAGGACCTAAAAGAAAGAGCAGAGCTTCTCATATGTGATAAGAATTCAAAAATATCTGCAGCATCTTCAGGAGAAGTACTCTGGAATTCTATATGGCCTGGAAAGTTGCTGCAGCCACAGTGAATTTTAATTTTTAAACTATAACCTATTCCATCTGTTTTACTGATGATTATTTTAACATTTGAGAATTATGAAAGAGAGCATTTTGAAATTTTGGTGCTTAGGTAGCTGAATAATTTTTGAGAGATGAAATTTTGGGGGTTTTGCTATAAGAGTTCCATCTTTACTCCAAGCAGGTGGCCACTATTTGGAGCCATATAACTCAGGATGGGGAAGAGGGACTGCATTGCTTTGCAGGAGACAGGGTGATAGCCATTCCTACTATAAATTGGTGCTCAACATATAAGAATTAATACAACCGGAATGCTGAAAGTCAGACAGAAGGACATGTGAGAATGCTGATTCTCCTATCTTTTATGCTAGAAAGTCAACAATGCATAAAATTCAAGATGCTTTAAAATACATTCAACATTTTATGCTTTCCATAATACCCTCTCAATATTTATTGGAAGTTCTATAATTCCTTTATTTGATATTTTTCTGTTAAACTCATGTGAAATAATTTTAACATATCTAATTTTTAGAAGAGTATGCACATATAATTCCATCTTTATAGGCTTATCTCTTTTTATACAAACAGAAAGACCTTATCCTTCCCTCTTTTTATCTTCGCAGAAACATATGTAGATACTCAAAATTAACAAATATTATTTCTGGAGTCTAGAATTTGAAAATATTTTTATGTCCTTCTTTGAAACTTTAATTAAATCCTTTATAATAAATATGTATCAGTTGTAAAAATTAAAATGTCAAATTAAAAATATAAACTACTTACTGCTTAATGACTTATCTCTACCTAAATGTCCCAAAAGTCGCTCATATACAATATATACCTCCCACAAAAAAGAATATATATATATATATATATATATATATATATATATATATATATATATATATTCCTTCTTTTTTTTTTTACTCCAAGCTAGTTTTCTTGTGCTTCATCAAGGATAAGGCAGCCTTATCAAGCTGCAACTTGAAATTTAAATCTATCTTTGACTCTTTCTGTCTTAACAAGACAACTACTAATCAATTATTATTTGCTTCTAGTTTTAATTGGTATCTCAAATTCATTTCTGTTTCTCAATTCCATTGTAGTGATACAAAACCCATGTAGGAAGAAGTCCAAATTCTTTCACACATCACTCAAATATCTGTCCTTATCCTAATTTTCTAACTCAGTCGCTAACTTTCCCCAGCCTCAGCACCCCTCTTACAACCTTAAGTGTTTTCCTACAGCAAAAAATGGGGAGACAAACAAACAATTCCCAAAAGAAAGAAAAAGATGAATCACCAGAAAGGGAATTAAATGAAATGGAGGCAAGTAACATGTCAAAGAAAGAATTCAGAGTAATGGTTATAAGGATGCTCAAACAGCTGGATGACAAATGCACACAACTCAATGAGAATTATAAGAAGCTGAATGAGACTGTCACCAACATGAAAAGGAACCAAGAGGAAATGAATAACAACATAACTGCAATAAAGAACACAGTGGAAGGCTTAAACAGTAGACTGTGCAGGCTGAGGACTGCTCAGCAAATTAGAAGACAAGGTAGGAAAAAACACACAAACACAGCAGCAACTGGAAAAAAGCAAGAAGTGAGCCTAACGGAACTTTGAGTCAACTGGAAACAAAACAACATCTGCATAATAGGGGTTCCAGAAGGAGATAATGCAGAGCAAGGAATGGAAAACCTGTCTGAAGAAATAATGACAGAAAACCTCCGTGATGCTGTCAAGAAAAAAACCACACAAGTCCAAGAAGCACATAGAGTCCTAAACAAGATGAACTCAAAAAGACCAACACTAAGACACATCATAATTAAACTGGCAAACATCAACAATAAAGTAAGAATCTTAAGGCAGTCAGAGAGAGAAAGAAAGTTACCTATAATGAATCTCCCATTAGAATATCAACTGATTTCTCAACAGAAACACACCAGGCCAAAAGGGAATGGAATGAAATATACAAAGTAATGCAAAGCAAGAGAATAAATCCAAGAATATTAAACCTAGTAAGGTTATCATTCAAAATTGAAGGTGGAATCAGGAGCTTCAAAGAAAAAAAAAGGGGGGGGGGGACTGTTAGCTCCAGGGACTCAGGCCAGGCAGGCTCTCTGGGGACACCTGGGTGCTGTGGTAAAGCCATGCTTGGCCATTCAGCTATCCCCTCCGCCCAGCACTTGTTTACATAAATGATTACAGACAAACATGTACAGAAGGCGTTGCTTTGTGCTTTTGAAATTTTTCACAAGTATTTATCAATAATAACATTAAACGTAAATGAATTAAATGCTCCAATTAAAAGACATAGGGTAGCTGAATGAATAAGAAAACATGACCCACAAATTTGCTGTCTTCAAGAGACCCACCTCATAAGAAAGGATTCACACAGACTGATAGTGAAGGGATGGAATTTTTTTCCCACCCAAATGGAAATGAGAAAAAATCTGGGGTTGCAATACTTATATCTGATAAAATAAACCTCAAATAAAGATCATAATAAGAGATAATATTAAAGGGAGCAATTCAACAAGAGGATATAACTCTGGTAAACATATATGTACTTAATACAGGAGAACCCAAATACATAAAACAACTTCTGGAAGATATAAAGGGAGAGATTGACAGAAATACAATCATAGTGAGGGGCTTTAATACCCCACTGACACCACTAGATTAATCTTCTAATAAAAAAATCAGCAAAGACACAGCAATCCTAAATGGCTCACTAGCTCAGATGGACTTAATTGACATCTTCAGAACATTTCACCCCAAAGCTATAGAATATACATTCTTCTCAAGTGCACATAGGACATTTTCAAAGATAGACCACATATTAGGATACAGGCAAAGTTTCTTCAAATTCAAAAAGATAAGAACAATAACAAGCATCTTCTCAGATTATAATGGGATAAAATTAGAAATCAACTACAATAAAAACAATGAAAAATTAGACACTTGGAGGCTAAATAGCATGCTATTAAGCAATGGTTGGGTTACCAAATAGATTCAAAGAAAAAGAAAAATTATCTTGGAAACAAATGACAATGAAAAACACAACAATCCAAAATCTATGGGACAAAATGAAAGCAGTTCTAAGAGGAAAGTTCATAGCTCTACAGGCCTACCTCAAAAAAATAAGAAAAAATGGTAATAAATTATCTTCAATTTAACTTGAAGAATTAAAAAGAGAGCAACAAGAAAAGCCCCGTGTGAGCAGAAGGAAGGAAATAATAAAGATCAGAACAGAAATAAATGACATAAAGACAAAAAAATACAAAAGATCAGTGAAACCAAGAGCTGTTTCTTTGAAAGGATACACAAAATTGATGAACCTCTAGCCAGGCTCACCATGAAACAGAGAGGACCCAAATAAACAAAATCAGAAATGAAAGAAGTGAAGTAACAACTGACCCCACAGATATACAAAGGGTTAAAAAAAAATACTACAAACAACTCTACTCCAACAAACTGGACAACCTTGACAAAATGGACATAGTCCTAGAAAAATACAGGCTTCCAAAATTCAATCAGGAAGAATCAAAAACCCTGAATAGGCTGATAACTACTGATGAAATTGAAACAGTAATAAAGAAGTTTCCAGCAAACAAAAGCCCTGGACCAGATGGCTTCACTGGGGAGTTTTATAAAACATTCAAAGAAGAACTAAAACCAACCCTTCTCAGACTATTCCAAAAAATTCCAGAGGAAGGCACACATCCAAGCTCTTTCTATGGAGCCAGTATTACCTAATCCCAAAACCAAATAAAGACACTACAAAGAAAGATAATTACAGGCCAATATCCCCGATGCTAAAATCTTCAACAAAATTCAAGCAAACTGGATCCAGCATTACATTAGAAAGACCATACACCATGACCAAGTAGTATTTATGCCAGGGATGCAAGGCTGGTATAATATCTGCAAATCAATAAACATTATATATCACATAAACAAATTGAGAGGAAAAAATCACATAATCATATCAATTGATGCAGAAAAGGCATTTGACAAAGTCCAACACCCTTTTCTGATAAAAACACTCAGCAAAGAGGGAATAGATAGATTATGCCTCAACATAATAAAAGCCTTATATGACAAACCTACAGCCAATCTCATACTCAATGTGCAAAAAACTAAAACCATTTCCCCTAAGAACAGGAACAAGACAGGGATGCCCAATTTCACCATTACTGTTCAACACAGTACTGGAAATTCTAGCTATAGCAATCAGACAAGAAGAAGAAATAAAAAGGCATCCAAATTGGAAAAGAAGAAGCAAAATTGTCATTATTTGCAGATGACATGATTTTGTACATAGAAAACCCTAAATACTCCATCAAAAACTTATTAGACTTAACAAATTAATTTGGTAATGTAGCAGGATACAAAATTAACACCAAGAAATCTTTGGCATTTTTATACACCAATAATGAACTTACAGAAAGAGAAATTTAAAAAAAAAAAAATAATCACATTTACCATCCCACCAAAAAAATTAAAATACCTAGAAATGAACTTAACTAAGGAGGTAAAAGAACTATACTCAGAAAACTAAAGGACACTGAAAAAAGAGATAGAGGAAGACATACAAAGATGGAAGAACATGCCATGTTCATGGATTGGTAGAGTCAATATCATTAAAATGTCCATACTACCCAAAGCAATCTATAGATTTAATGCACTCCCCATTAAAATACCAATGGCATATTTCACAGACCTAGAACAAACTCTCCAAAAATTCATCTGGAATTTTGAAAGACCCAAAATAGCCACAGCAATCCTGAGAAATGAGAACAAAGTAGGAGGGATCTCAATATCAAACTGTTTTACTTAGCCATTGTTCTCAAAGCTGCCTGTTACTGGCACAAGAACAGACATATAAACCAATGAAATAGAATAGAGAATCCAGAAATTGACCCAAACCACTATTCTCAATTAATATTTGACAAAGGAGGCAAGAACAATGGAGTCAAGACAGTCTCTTCAATAAATAGTGTTGGGAAAATTGAACAGATATATACAAAGAAATGTAACTAGATCACCAAATTACACCAAACACAAAAATAAATTCAAAATGGATAAAGGACTTAAATGTAAGAAGGGAAACCATAAAAATCTTAGAGGAATACACAAGCAGCAAAATCTCAGACACATAATGAAGCAATATCTTCACTGATACAGCTCCTAGGGCAATGGAAACTAAAGAGAAAATAGACAAATTGGACTACATCAAAATAAAAAGCTTCTGCACAGCAAAAGAAGCCATCAACAAAACAACAAGAAAGCCCACTGCATGGGATAACATATTTGCCAAGGTTAGGAGGATCCAAAATGGCTGCACAGATAAACACCTAATTGCAGCCGCACACAACAATTTCAATAAAATACAACTAAAATATAAAATGGACATTACCCAGAACTACAGAAAAGTCAACTGACTGGAAATTCTACAATGAGAACCAAGGAGAAAACCAGAAGGAAGAGCGGAGGAGCTGTAAAAGCCTAAGGTACAAAGACACACGACGCGCGCGGAGAGGACAGAGCCAGAGAGGAGGGGGACCTGGCTGGCATTCCCTAGCGGGAAGGAGATAAAAGCTCCAGACTGTGCTGAACCCCAGACCCGACAGCATTGAACCGCAGTTTGGGACCCAGGCTCAAACAGAGGAAGCCTGGTCTGTGAGGCAGAATAGCAGGGGAGCAGCGAAAGGCAGAGCCCCCGGAGGCATGCACATTGCACGCAGAGGATGGACTGTTGACTCTGCTGCTAGATTGCCCTAGCGGGAAGGAGACAAAAGTTTCAGACTGTGCTGAGCCCCAGTTCTAGGCCAGACCCTGGGAACCCAGGCTCATACAGAGAGAGACTGGGCTGTAAGGTGGAACCCAGGAGGAGCGGCCAAAGGCAGAGCCCCCGGAGGCGCGCACATTGCACTCAGAGAAGGGACGGTTGGCTGTGCCACGAGATTGCCCTGGCAGGAAGGAGACAAAAACTTTAGACTGCTCTGAACCCCACTTCCAACCCCACTTCCAACTGAACTGAACCCTAGTTTCAGGCTCATTGGAGGAGAGCCTAGACTGTTTGGTAGCAGGCAAAACTCGAGGGCACCTCACTCTCAGAGGTGTTTGCTGCGAGTACCGAAGGACCCTGAGAAACAGAGACTCAGGAGCCACATAGGGCGGGCTGACGGAAGCCAAGGTTGTAGGCTCCACCCTGAAACTCTGCCCCATCCAGGCAGAACACAGAGACTTTTAAGGCTACCAACTCAGGGAAGCTGCGAAAATGCCGGGACAAGGAAATAGATCACAAACGAAAGAAATGGAGGACAAAAAGCGACTGGATATAGAGTTCAAAACCACACTTATAAGGTTGTTCAAGAATCTCCTAGAAAAGGCTGATAAAATAAATGAGACCTATGAGGATATGAAAAGGGATCAACTATTAATAGAAATAATAAGGGATCAACAAGAAATAATAAGGGATCAACAAGAAATAATAAGGGATCAACAAGAAATAAATAATACATTGTCTGAAATAAAAAATATTATACAGAGTCCTAAAAACAGAATGGAAGATCGCAAGAATCAAGTCAAAGATTTGGAACATAAAAAGCCAGAAGACACTCCTCCGCAGAAGCAAGAAGGCAAGAGAATCCAGAAAGTTCAGGATAATGTAAGAAACCTCTGGGACAACCTCAAGCAAACCAACATCAGAATTATGGGGGTCCCAGAAGAGGAGAGAGAGCAAGATACCGAAAACATACTGAAAGAAATAGTGACAGAAAACTTCCACCATCTGGTGAAAGAATTAGACTTACAAGTCCAGGAAGCACACAGAACTCCAAACAAAAGGAATCCAAAGAAGACCACACCAAGACAAATCATAATGAAAATTCCAAGAGCAAAAGACAAAGAGAGAATATTAAAAGCAGCAAGAGCAAAGCAGGTAGTTACCTATAAAGGAGCACCCATACGATTGTCAGCTGATTTCTCAACAGAAACCATGCAGGCCAGATGGGAATGGCAAGAAATATTCAAGGTGATGAATATTAAGAACCTACAGCCAAAAATAATCTACCCAGCAAAGCTATCACTCAGAATCGAAGGCCAGATAAAGAGCTTCACCAATTAAAAAAAAAAGCTAAAGGAGTTCATCACACCAAACCAGAATTATATGAATTGCTGAAGGGGGTTCTTTTGGAAGAGAAAGTAAATAAAGATAAAAACTTTGAACAACAAATATGTAATTAGCAACAAGTGAATCTAAAAACCAAAAAAAAATTTTTAAAATCTGATGAACAATATTAACTATTGAATATAATAGAATCAGATGTATGGAAGGGGAGTGAACTGACGATTCTCAGGGAAAGGGGGTGTGGGAAGAGACTGAACATAAACTGTGCACCTATGGATGAGGACAATGAGGGGTGGGGAAAGGGCAGAGGGTGGGGTGGGAACCTGGTGGAGGGGAGCAATGGAGAGGGGGAAAAAAGAGGAACATCTGTAATAACATGAACAATAAAGATTTATTTAAAAAAAAAGTATATATATATATATATATATATATATATATATATATATATATATATATATTTGCCAATGTTATCCCAAGAGACATATGAAAGCATGCTCAAAGTCACTAATCATCAGAGATATGCAAATCAAAATGACAGTGAGGTCCCATTTCACACCTGTCAGAATGGCTATCAACAAATCAACAAATGTCAAGTGCTGGCAAGGATGTAGAGTAGTGGTGTCGAACTCAATCAGAGAAGGGGCCAAAATCTAAAATCCAGCCTAAATCGCGGGCCGAATGGTTTACTGAACAGTCATAAACTGACAATGTCATAAACTGACAGCGGAATGCAGTGATGACAGCGCGGTGCGGGCCACATTGCAAGGCCTGGCGGGCTGGATTTGGCCCGCGGGCCTTGTGTTTGACACATGTGATGTAGAGAATGAAGACTGGTGCAGCCACTGTGGGAAACAGTATGAAGTTTCCTCAAAAAACTAAAAATAGGACTCCCATTTGACCCAGTGATCCCACTGCTAGGAATATATCCCAAGAAACTAAAAACACCAATCAGAAAGGATATATGCACCCCTGTGTTCACAGTAGCACAATTTTCAATAACTAAGATTTAAAAACAGCCTAAGTGCCCATGAGCAGATGAGTGGATTAAAAAACAGTGGTACATCTACACAATGAAATACTATGCTGCTGTAAAAAAGAAGCAATCACAATAGCGTGGATGGACCTGGAGAGCATTATGCTGAGCAAAATAAGCCAGTCAGAGAAAGATAAATATCACATGATCTCACTCATTTGAGGAATCTAATGAACAACATAAACTGATGAATAAAAACAGATCCAGAGACAGAGAAGCATCAATCAGATGCTCAAACCTCAGAAGGAAACTAAGGGAGATTGGAGGTAAGGAAGAAAGATCAATCAAAGGACTTGTATGCATGCATATAAGCATAAGTGATGGACACAGACACCAGGGGAGTGAGGGCATGAATGAGAGGGGGTGGGGGACAATGAGGGCATAAGGACACATATGTAATTCCTTAATCAATAAAGAAAAAAATGGTGGGGAAAAGTGTTTTTCTTTGCTGCCAAGCCATGAGAATTTTGTGGGAGGCATGGTCAGTATATGGGGAAAAGGGAAATGCACACACTAAATAAGAATAAATGCCTGCACAGCCTCTCTTCTCACTGACAATAGGAAGTTGGCAAGACAGTGTGATAAAAGTCACTTAGTGTTTGTTTAATACCAAATCGATCCAAGGCTCTGTGGAGAATCAGCAACCCCGCCACTCCTCCTTCCACCGCAAAAGGAGATGGTACTCCTTTCATATACTGCTTGTGTGGTCTTGGATGGGGTACAAATACACAATGACTCTTAAAGAGTTTCTGCTCAGAAGTGCCACTAACATTTATTTGACCAAAGAAATTCTCATGGCTTTGACATCCACATTTAAGAAATGCCCCTTCAACTGGGAAGCCCTGCAAGTTAATTTCAACAGGTTATCTGTAACAGTCCCACCACAGAGAAGTAGGAAGCAATTAAGTCAAGAGCAATAATACAATACACAAAGTATGTCAGGAATTTGTAGAAATTAATTAAATCCTTTATAATAAATATGTATCAGTTCTAAAAATTAAAAAGTCAAATTTAAAATATAAATTACTTACTGCTTAATGAGATATCTCCTACCTAAATGTCCCCAAAGTAACTCTCATTCAACATACAACCCAAAAAAACTAAAAGAAAGTCTGGACTTATCTTTTTTCCTCATCAAGATTCTAAATGGAAACTCAAAAAATGTAAGTAACTAAAATTTATCAAGTTCACCACGGACAGCAAGAAATGCTATCAAAACATATAAATCAATTCCCTTTTCTTTCTTTTTTTAAGTTTACAAGTTACTAATGAACCAAAAAGGACACAAACATTGGCTTCTGTAAGGAAGGTTTGCTTGAACTTTCACCTAGAGATGATTAACCAAAATGTACCTTATTAAAGATTTACAGGAATTAATGTTTTGAGACATTTTAAAACATTTAATTGACTACAGAATTACTAAGCCATAGGATGGGTAATAGAGCCAACCCTTGTTAAAATGATGAAGTCAAAATATCCCTCTACCATACTCCCTCCTAATCCTTATCCACTCACACTCCCCCACTTCTACCTCCTTCTATTTATCCCATGATATCTTCCCAAGTCTAATGTTATCTTTCTGTCTCTTTCCTTCCCTCGGCCAGGAGATATACCTTTCAGTTTCTGCTCTCCTACAGTCCAAGAATAAAGAACATCCTTACTTCCAATGTCATAGATTAGCTTTGCCTGTTTTTGTATGTGCTCTTGTGTGTCTGGTTTCTTTCACTCAACATAAACTTTGTCATGGTAGATCATCCATCCTAATTGGTGTATAGAATTACACTATGTGAATACATCATAATGTATTTTCCCGTTCTATTATTGATGGATATCTGTATAGTTTCCAGTCTAGCCCTATCATGCATGGGGTTATTATTGACAAAGGAGGCAGTTAGATAGACATAAGCAGAATAGAAATGATAAACCAGGTACAGAAGGTCACCATGGTGGAAAGCCCCTGGTTCCTAGTGATGAGCAGAACTGGGAGGATGAGTATTATAGGGTAAGACCTTACCCCCAAGGTAATCTTTTCACCCCTCGCATATTGCTGGTCCTGCAGTTCAGATTCTCCCTTGACCTTTCCTCTAGCCATGTCACTAGTCATGCAGTAGATCCCCTTAGAGGAGGAACAAGGGAAGCAGAGAAAAAGCCTTACAGGCCTTCCATACAAGCCCTTGCATGACCACTCCCTTAAGCAGTAAGCCCTCAAGATGATGAGGTTATGACCCATATCAAATAATACCAGGAACAAAATTTAGGGTCCATTGACCACGAGTTCTTGTTAAACTAATGATAACATCTAGGCCTCAACTGTGTTTCAGCTTTAGGCCCAGAGAAACAGCAATACCAGCGGGACAACACCATGGCTAACATCAGGGCCAGCTGTGATGACTAATGATTCCCTGCCTGGCACCAAACAATCCGTGGAGACCATGACCCTAAAATGGCCCACCTGGAAACCTGATGTATATTCTATTGAAATCCTCCCCTGACACCTCCAGATAAAGGCCTTTAAGACGAGGGGTCCAGTGCACACTGGCGAGCTCTCTCTATAGATCATGCCTTTGCTTTTCCCCACCCACTTCTTTCTCCAGGTTTGCTCTCTCTGGAGCTCACCATGCCCTTCTCCCTCTCCTTCCCCCAGGCTCCTTTTCTTGGCTTGTAAGTCTCCTAAGATCCAAGGCCCCTTTTTATTGCCTCTGTAACTTGTCTCCTGAGTCCAAACAGCCTAGTTGGCTCACTTCTTCCATAGCTCACTTCTTTCTAAATAAACTTCCACTTGTATTTGAGTTTCTTCACTCTGAATTTTTTTTTTTTTCTTAGCCAAACTTAAGGACCGAGGTCTAACATCTGGCGCTGTTTGCTGTTAACACTATGACCATTCTAGGTTGTGTTTTCTGGAAACTCAATTTATGAATTTGCTCAGATCTTTACCTAAGGCTAGAACGACTGGGTCTATAGGACATATATAGGTTTAGCTGTAATAGTTTTTGAAAGTGGTTGTGCTATCCTCCAGACTTTCTAAGGCTTCGTATTCATTCATAAAAGCCTCAACAGTTAGCAAAATATTTTCAAAAGAAGTACTCATGTCTTCTGATTCCAAGTCCAGTACTTTCTGCATTCAGTAAAAGTTAAGCCCTTCTTTAAACACTGCTTTTTCTCTCACCAATACTTTTCTGGCTTCTTCCTTTAATGCCACTCAGATGAATGGACAGCTAGTCATTCACGGGCTATTCTCCCCAGGTATTTTTTCGCCTCAAACAGGGTCAGTGAAGATGTCAAATAATCACTCTAATTGTGCTACTTTCAGTTTCCATAGAAGTTCAGTCCATTGGAAGGAATGGGAAAGAGGAAAGAGATCATTTCAGTCACAGGGAACTATTCAGCAGAATCACTCAAATCCCAAATGACCGCCGACTAAATGGAAGGATACCCAATGAAACAAAATAGGAAATAGAAAGCTCTTCTTTTATCATGTGAGCTTCAGGGTCAACACTTTGAAAAGCTATTAAGCCCTTGCTTCTTCAAAGTGATACTAAGAAACCAAAGGAAGCCCATGGGTCAAGTTGACCCCCAACCTCCTGTGTCTCCACCCAGGAAACCAGAAGCAGGACTTTGCTGCTGGTTTCTTGAAGATGGCCTGTAGCTGAGTCCAGTGAAGCATGAAGAAACTGAGCAGAAAAGATTGAGAAAGATGACAATGGAAATCAAGCGCCAACTCCTGCCCACTCAGGTGTGCATCTGTTCCCTGATTGTGTTGTAATTAACACAATGGTTTTAACATATTCAGATAGTTTGGTTTTAACATATTCAGATAGTTTCCATTTATCCTGGTCTGATGCCTGAATTCTCATGCAGTTGAAGTTAAGGGCACTAGCTAATTGTGAATCACTCCAATACTTGAATAGAAAGCCTCTGGAGCCTAATGTGCAAATTTATGTAAAAACAATGTGAAAATTAGAAATGCATTGGCACTTTTTTTTTTAAGCCGAACTGTAGCACTTTGTCTAGTCAAACAGACTGCTCATTTGCAAGTTGTCTATATGCAAAGCATTCTGCCCCTGGGAGCCTCAAATCTCCTTAGCAAGTCTTCTGAAATTTAAGAGCTTTGTTCTTAACCTGCTTTCCCTTCTCTGCTCCCAGCCTTGTGGACAAAAGGCTAAGTACAGATGTCACCTGGCAACCCCAAGCATGGCAAGAACCTGAAGCCCATCCTGGGGAAAAATTTGAATTGCTCCCTCCAACCTACAAGACTCAAATTTCCCTTTGCAAACCGGACCCGGCATGTTTGTGGGTAGGTCCTGGGCCAGCTTTGTACTCTCCATAATGTTTGAGGTTAGAGCAGGACGCCTGCTTTGAAAACTGATCAATCCTATGCATGAGCGAAAATCTGCAGTTTTTCGCTCATCCTCCTCCATGCTTTGAGTGGGGGGTAAAGCCAGCACCTACCGATACCCAGGTGAAGCAGCAGGGGGCGCTTTTGGCTCATTGACCCCAGGCCCACTGGCATCTGAGCCAAATGAGCCAGAGGTCAGTCCCAGGAGATGCTGGGAGGGGGCCAGCAGGACAGGGCCAAGTCATTCATTCCACACCCAAAAGTGGGAGGGGAGGCTTTCTGGGAATTACCTAGCTAATCATATAGCTGTGGGAGTGGAAAGGGTGATGGGAGAGACAGGAGGATCCTACAGGAACTGGCAGCCAGCCAGGCAGAGCTAATGGCAGCCCACCCACGCAAGATAAGGCAGGCGGTGGAGTCTGACAGCTGAGAAAGAGCACTCCTGGGACAGAAACTGCACCAACAGGGAGTGTCAATCACTGTCGCCTCTAAGAGAACGGACGGACGGTTCAGGGTTTTCCTAGCAGTTCAATCCCACATTAGAAGGAGATCATCCCCAGGCCCCCAACAGCTGGGATATTTGACTCCACCCATGCCTCTGCTTGGCGGCCCACTCCACTGCCTACAGCTCATGTCTACTCCGTGTGCGGAAGGTTCATTTTCTGTGTCGGATTGCTCTGTAAATGCTGCTTTCACTTGTGACCAGTAAACCCAATTGCCACCAGCTTGGATAGTTGTCATCACCCTGACATCGGTATTCTAAAGCCTTGATGCTCAAAGTATGGTCCCTAGATTAGCATTATCACCCTCAGCTTTGAGCTTGTCAGAAATGCAGACATCTGGGGCCCACCCGAGACTTCCAGAATCAGAATCTGCATTTTAACAAGACCCTTAGGGGATCCGTGTGCACACTGAGTTTTGGGAAACTCTATTCTAAGGTATTTCTCTAAATCTCCACTAAGCCAAACTGAGTTTCAGTATTTCCAGTTATCAGCTGGGTAATCGTGAATAAAAGAATGTATTTCTTCAACCCTTAAGTCCTCATCTGTAAAAGGAGGACACTAATCCTACTAAATTGAAGATGATTCAATTGAATAATAAATTAGAATTTGTCCTGTAAATTGTGAATCAGGATCAAAATTTTGTTTTATTCTTATGCTGCATCCTCACTAACTGATTATACCATATACGCCTAAGAACAGAAACTCCTCCTCTATCACTTTTTTAGCTTCCTTATACACCAAGTGCAGTCAGTGTTCTTCCCATAATGAGGTTGACTATTTGACATTTACAAAAATCAGCTTCCCTTGGAATCTCCAACTGCCTCCCCTCTTCAAAAAAAAAAAACAAACAATTCTAATTTCAATTCCCGACTCCAAGCACTAAGAGCTTCTGTCACTTTGACCTGATCCTCCGAGGTTCATCCCTCTAAATAAATTGTGTTGTCACTATCTCTAAAGCACTTTGTTACTGTGGCAATGCATACATAATTGGGCGTGTGAGTAATTGAAGGTGGCTCTCCCACCAGACCGTGCAGAAAACATTCTATCCTCCCACATGCGGCTCTCCCATAGGTTTGCATCAAGGCCCCATAAGTTTCTTGACCTTACATACTCTTCGTGAACACTACAGACCAATAGGAGCAGACATTGATATACCGTAGTAAGAAAGCTATGGGGGGGAGGAAGTTGTAGGTCTCAGTTTCAGTACAGGGTCTGATACTGACGCTATTGTATTTTGTAATTTAACTTGGCACCGGGTACTGGACTTTTTAGGATCCACCACCCACCCCCTTTACTAAAAGGAGATGAGTGGATAACATGTTTTCCCATAGCTTAACCCCTCCAATGTTCTGTACTATCTGAGTGTCACATAACTGGAATTATTTAACAAACCTTCCCAGCATTAAACATTAACACAGCTCTTTTTATATGGCACGGTTCATTACCATGCTGATAAATGATTAATTATAATTCTCCGTCTGGACCAATCATTTGGCAGGACTTTTATGATTCACAATATGTGCTGTGTCGTAATGTTACCTCTTGAAACTGACATCCTGGCATTTATTGTTTTTTATTGCCTCTTTGAGGTGGCTTCAGAAGGAGACACCAAATGACAGGTTCAGAAAGGGTTTAAAAGTTTGACGTGCTTGCAGTAGGCACTACTCACCCAGCGAGGAGCGGAGGATTGGTGTTTCTGTGGATGTCTGTGACCATTTGAGCCAGAACCCAGCGATGAATAACTCAACGAGATGTTTGGCCACAGCAACAGTTTGCAACGGTTCGTCCTGTGTGGTACCTCCAAGCGATTTCAATGCCATCCTGAGTGTGGTCCTGAGCACTGTCTTGACCATCCTATTGGCGATGGTGATGTTCTCCATGGGATGCAATGTGGAAATCAAGAAGTTCCTGGGGCACATAAAGCGGCCGTGGGGCATATGCATTGGCTTTCTCTGTCAGTTTGGAATCATGCCCCTCGTGGGGTTCATCCTGTCAGTGGCCTTTGACATCCTCCCCATCCAGGCCGTAGTGGTGCTGATCATGGGATGCTGCCCCGGAGGAACTGCCTCCAATATCTTGGCCTATTGGGTGGATGGCGACATGGATCTGAGGTAAGCTATCTAAACTTCCACATGCTGCAATCACATTGAATCATGGCAGCGTGCCTACCTGTTCTGCCACTAAATTAAGGCGCAACTGGGGGAATTAACAGAAGGGAATAAATGCATGTATTCACCTTCCTGAACAGCTGGGATTGCGTATTGGAATTTATGGGTTATATGTTCTGTTTTGTTCTTTTAATCTAACTCAGTTAACAAGGCGTTGGATAATTGATGTTTATCGTTGGGAAAGATTCAAAGTTTAAAAAAAAATATATATATATATATTTTCCAAGCCCCACAAGTGGCAGCCAAGAACATTTTTCTTATCAGTATCAGAAAGGAAAAAGATAAAAGCCATCTTTCTTTGTGGCAAGGAGGAGCTCTATGTGTGATTGTGAACTCAAATTGTTCATTAAACATTAGAACCTATGATGAGACAATAGTTGACTCCACCAAACACAGCTAGTTCTTTGGACAAGCTTTTTCTTGATAGAAAGACCAATAAATAATTTGTACATTTGTTTTACTTCTACTGGTGGCTTCAAAAGCCTACAGCGGCTTCTTTTTTAAAAAGTATGCCTACCTTACTATAAAATAAAAAGAAAATGGTTTCTCTAAGTATGCCTACCTTACTATAAAATAAAAAGAAAATGGTTTCTCTGCTTCCCAGAGAGTAATCTACATTGCAATGTCTTCCCAATTCATCCTGAACTAGCCTGAACTAGCACTAGGAAAAAAACAGTAGAAATAAGATGAAGCATTAATGTGATGAGATTGAGAATTTTAATGCTACAAGACGAATAGGCAGATGTCTTTTTCCTTACCTCACAATCCCTTATTTCCTGTTGAAGATATGCACTTCTGCAAACCAGCCAGGTATTAATGTAATGTGTGCTTATTAAACACTGAACACTAGCAATCAGCTCTGGTAATCACCAGATACCATACTCAGAAGAGAGAGGCTCAAAGTGTAGAAATGCAAAATGCAAAACAATCCAGGGTGATCCAGTGTCTAGTGAGCAACTGGGAACAGCCATCACATCTCAGCCAGTGCTAATTTTGCCATGAGCTTTAGAAAAACCATTGAATGCCAAATTACATACCTTCACAATACATATTCTTCCCATAAGGAAATACTGTTTGTTCCCTGCAATAGAGTTTTATTAAAGAAAACCCTGTAAAGAACAAAGGATGGCAAGTGCTGTTCTACCATGTAGCAATAAGGTTTTTTAGACTTCAATTTGATCTGACCTGGACATAGGCAAATAGATGAAACTTCCAAAAGGCAGTTGATGGGGCTGAACTAAATTGAATATGGCCTTTGACATCCACTAAACAGCTTTGACATAATACTTGCAGACCCTTGAAGAACAGGGGTTTGAATTGTGCGGACCCATTTGCACGTGGATTCTTTTTAGTAAATTCTGTAAATGTATTTTCTCTTCTTTATGATTTTCTTAACATTTTCCTTTAGCTTACTTTATTGTAAGAATACAATATTATACATATAATAGACAAAATATGTGTTAATTGACTGATTTTGCTATCAGTGAGGCTTCAGGTCAACAGTGTAGTTAGCTTACGGCTTCTGGAAGTTAAGTTTTTTGGGAGTCAAAGGCTATTGGTGGATTTTCTGCTGTTTCAGTGCCCCTAAAACTAGCATTTGTTCAAGGGTCAGTATATTTATAACTTTTTAACAAAATAGAGGAGTCTTGTACCTCAAGCTAATATCACACAGGTGATCATTTTGTAAGATAGGTAGTCTCTTCCACTGGCTAAAATAGTAAGACTCTAAACTAAAAATGCCAAGTTACTTTTCTGTGATTTAAGGAAATCTTGTTTCTCTTGATACAGGAGATGATTTATAATCTAATCTACACTGCATAACAATTCCTATGAGAAACAATTCAATTAAGAAATAAGAACCAAGAGCAGAATTTGAAACCTTATCCTTCAGCAAAAAGTTAGAATAATCTTTAAAGTGGGAAGGATGGCACTGAAAATTTTCATTTTCATTCTAGAAAGTGTACACTCCACAGATTCCCCCCTCCCAGTCTTCAAAATAATACTAACCCTTCTCCAGGGCCAGAGCAACCTTCCTAGCAACTTCACCCATCTAGAATGCAAATAAGACACAGTAAAAAAAAAAAAAAAAAAAAAAAACTTTGCACACCCAAAATAAATCCCACTTAATCTCATCAACATTTCTCACACAGAACCTACTTCCTCTCCTAATTCTAACACTTCAGCATGCATTTCCAAGTCTAGAAGATGAGAAACAAGAAGTAGGGTGGGAGGCCTAAATAGGCAGGCCTGAGTCCCACAGCAGCAAGTGGCCCGGAAAGTTTGACCTCAAGAGCAAAAACCAGCATGCCTCACTATGCACAGCAGCCTCTGTGTTGCTTATTTTAGGGACAAACACAATCACCCTCAAGACATGCATTTTAGCAGAGCAAAAATGTTTTTCACTATGACCCATTATTATTACAAGGAGGTATGTTGCTATGTAAGATGACGACATTAAACACTGAGTGGCCAGATTATTATGATCTCTGAACACATAATAATCTGACCACTCAGTGTATATCCTATATAATAAAAGGCTAATATTTGCAAACTGTCCCCTCCACCAGGAGTTCGACCAATAGGCAGGCCGGCCAACCGTCCATGTCACCTCCTCCTGGCCAGGTCGGCCGGACCCCACCCATGCACAAATTCATGCACCGGGTCTCTAATATATATACTCAGTGGCCAGATCATTATGTGTTCAGAGATCATAATAATCTGGCCACTCAGTGTATACTGCATATGTTACTGGAACACTGTTCAAATGTTTCTTTAAAGCTGATTAAGAGTGGTAGTCAGGTATTGGGGAAACAGTTTTCCAGCACTTTTCATTCTTCTGAAGTCATCACTGAAGTCTTCTGATAATTCATTTAGGTACAATCCTATCTACCATTATATTTCTAATTCTGTTCTCTTAGAACTTTACCGTCTCCATTTCTACCTGAACTCTAGCAATGGCAGCCATATTAGTATTTATACCAGCAGGTCTCTGCACTGGTTAGAAAGATACCACACAGTCCAGCAACACACCTCCACCTGGCTTTCCCTTTCCTGGATGCGGCTGCTGGGAGGAGAAACCAGATCATCTTTCCCACACCATATCATCTCTTCCAAACCTGGGGGACCATTGTATTTTGAAATCTCTAGTGACAAAAATAAGAAAAGAAAAACCACACAACACACACACACACACACACACACACACACACACACACACAAAATAACAAAAATAACAGACTTTGCTCATTATATCCTTGCTCATTGAAATACAGCAAGTGATATTTCAGCTCCTTCTCTGACTCCTCCAGCCTTGAAAGTTGTGGGAATCTGATCAGTGCACAGGTATTTTCACCTGTCCTACCTCTCCAGTGGGTTATTGTGCACAAATAGTTTCAGGGAGAAATAAAGGTGACATTTCAGGTGTATCTGTTGGGTTCCAAGTCCACAGTTCAAGGGCCACAGAGACATCCCACCTTCCGGGGTCTGCTCCATCCCCAGGGAGTCCCCACTTTCAAATCTCTCCTTTCTTAGCAATGGCCTCACCACACCATGCAAGGACTTTCTCTTCTCACTCTCCTTTCATATGCTTTCCTCAGTTTCCCTCAATTTTCAGCTGCCATGTGCTTTATACCCTCCCTTTTGTTATTTCCTAGATTTAATAGTTTCTAGATTTTCCTACTGCATCCTTTCTTTTGTGACCAAATACTGTTCCGTTGTTCATCTTCCTGCTATTGTAGTTGTTCAAGATCCCTGTCCTTTCAATTTATCATAAATGTAAAGCAGTCCCTCCCATTTCAACCAGCTCCTCTCTAAGAACTAACCCAACACTGTTCTTTTTTCCTTTATTTTTCCTCAAAGTAACCAAGCTTTGTTCCTCTCATGGAGCATCTATTTCTATTTTACTAGCTAATGTTTGTTAGGCACATACAGTATAAGTACTCTACCTACATTGGTGTATTTAATTCTCAAAATATTCCTCTGAGGTTAGTGCTATCTTCTGCTTGTGATAGATGGTAAAATTAAGACTCATACCCTTGACCAAGTCAAGGTAACCGAATCAGTGCATGTCAGAGTCAGAATTTGAATCCAGACCTGTCCACTTATCCTTGTCCAGACTCATCCTTTGTTTTGCATTATTTCTATAACTTACCACATCTCCACTTTCTAGCACTGCCTATACACACTCCCTTTGATCTTTAAAACTTGGTGTTTTACTTTTAATATGATTAAAATATTTTGCATTCTAATCACTGACTTCACCAAATTCTTCAGCATTCACTGAATTCTCATTTATTGCTCTTATTTGCAAAAAAAAATAAAATAAAATAATAATTCTCCCTGGTGGTGAATAGAGCTAAAGGCAAGAATTAAAGACAAGAGATTTGTCTGTTTGTTTTCTTACATTTTCTCTCATTCCAGTGTAAGTACATGGTAGCATTTCTATTGTTGATAACTATGTTCTTTCTAGAACTTCACATTTTTTTTTCTTGTGAAATTATATTTTTCTTTTACTAATGAATTCTCCTACATTACTTCTTAAAAGTACTTACCTGTGAATTTTCACCTCATTTTGAGTGGTTTGGTAGTGTTCTCATATGAATTCAAATGGTATCGACTTGCAGCCACCTTTTCTCTCATCTCCTCCCACACCTCACTGCCAAGATGTCCCGTGAAAGCTAAACCATGTCCTTTTCCAGCTCCTGTCCTACCCTCCTCTGGCCTTTAGGAAGCTGCTCTCGCCAAACTCACAACCATGATACAACTTCATAAGTTGTCTTGGCAAAAACTTAGAACTAACGCTTTTACAAGGAAATTTAAAAGAAAAACAAGGAGAGAAGCAGAATTCCTTCTAAAAGTCATTCTCAGTTTAAAACAAAAACTTCTCAGGCTTCTCTTCTCTACGGTCCAGGTAGTGAGTAGCACCTGGCTCCACCCCCACATTTCTGTTCTCTCCATGAGAGAAAGCACACGGATACACTCGAATCAAGTTATTTATGGGATAGTCTTAAATCCATTCTGATTTTTTAAAATAGAAGATAAAATGAGAATGGCATAAAAAGTGAGGAAGGCTGGAGAGAGGGGGAAATAACAACCCTGGAACTTTAATTCTAAGTAGGACAAAGTACAATTTATAACAAATGCCGTTATTGTGCTGTAGCACACTGCCTTTGCATCATATTTTGCATCTAAATTAACTTGTCATGATATTCAGTTGAACTTCTTAGAAATAGTTTACATATACTCTAGTATTGATCATTGTTGCACTATTTTAGCTCTACTAAGACAAGTATTTTTGCCTACATTCTTTTTTTAATAAAGCTTTATTATTGAATGTATTGCATATGTCCCTCTCTTCTTCCCATTTCCTTCTCCCTCTTACCACCCCCCCACACCTCAAGTCTTCACCACCCTATTGTCTGTGTCAATGGGTTATGCATATACACATATGGGTTTATTGGGATTTTCCTATATTCTTTAAAACACAGTTTAAATGAGGTCTCCCCTGATCTTTTATATTTTAAAAAATGATTATTAGGGAAGTTAAGCCCTTAGTAAATATTGCCCCCACCCTTTATTTTGCCAAAACTGTTCTAAGTTAGATGCATTGAAACGAAATTCCTCTTCTTCAGCGGTTTTCCTTAGCATTGTGTAGAGTGGATTGTATCTGCTGTTCTTTTGGAGTGGGGAGGCAGGTGGTGTAAATAATTTAGCATCTTCCTCCAAGTTCACATACATACTTTTAAGAAATTATTCTTCTGATAGCCTCGATGCTATAGCCATTGTAGAAAGAGCCTTTCAGAAAATTTTCTCTGATTTTCCTATTTGGAATTATGCTACAATATAGCACACACTATGACTAGATATATAATAACATCGCCTAGCTTTTAATGAGCACTTGCATTATTCTAAGGATTGGATTCACTGGCTCAGTCAGTTCTCATAATCTGTGAGGTGGCAGTGATTAGGATTTTCATTTTGCAGAAAGAAAATGGACAAAGAGAAGTAAATTACCCAACGTCACGTAGTAAGGGCCACTCTTGCTTCTAACCCAAGCAGTATCTGGCTTTAGTGTCTGATCCAGCTATTTACGGTTCTGTTCCCTGAGCAAATAATAATAATAATAATAATAATAATAATAATAAATGTACTCCTATATACAAGGGCACTTTAATGGGAGCAGGAAGATCCATTACCTAAAAGTCTCTTTCCACCCACTGTCACAGTGCTGAAAATTACATCATTCCATATTAATCATTCCAAGTCAAAAGTCAAAATACGCTCACTTAGCCAGTTCCACTCACTCAAACACATGCTGTCAGGAGGAATGTACCAGACTCTTGTTCTTCTCAAAACACATTTGGTAATTTCTTAGCAGAAATAGAATCCAGGCCTCCCCTGTCTGCTTGTATGTTTGCTTTGTTTTTTCAGGGGTCGGTTTCTCTCTTTTCTCAAGATTTGAGCATTTGGAGCAATAATTTTTCTCTTTAAGGAACTACATTGAGGCTTCCACTCTTGGACATGCATTCTCCCCTAAGGGCCCAGAGAGCCCCATCTCATCCCAATTCAGACAGACATAGAGGAGCCCCTAATATCTCTTCCATATAAAAGTGTGTTTGCTGTTCTCTGATTGGAGGTTCAAGGGCGGCATGGCCTAGCACCTTGGATCTTGTTTAATAAGAGTTTAAATGGCCATTAACTGTCTTCTCTGATTCTTGAGAACCAACAGGGAGGGAGGGATGGCACAAGACAAAGGAGGAAGACAGACACCAAATAACGAATCTCACCGTTTTGCCTAAGGCTGACCCATGCAATTGCTGGGGCACTTGTGTATTTCTGTCCATCAGATTGGTTGGTGAGCTGGTTGAGACAGTCTGTTGTAGGACTACCTAAGCATGAATTGGAAAATGAAGCAACCTCTCCCCTGGAAAACTCAGGTGGACGTATCAACCTACCCATTTCCTTTCAGCGTCAGCATGACCACATGCTCCACGCTGCTGGCCCTGGGAATGATGCCGCTGTGCCTCTTAATCTATACCAAAATGTGGGTCGACTCGGGGACGATCATAATTCCCTATGATAACATAGGTAAGTCATTGCTCTGCAAGATTTCTGAATACTATTCACCTCCTCTCTGCTTACCCCCAGCTGGGATCTCAGACCAGGCTCAGACCTAGCTGGTGTTTGTCTCTTGCACCAGCAACAGTTTGTGCCCAGTTAGGATTTCATTGCAAGCCACCCTGCTTTTCAATTAGAGTTGGCAGAATCTAAATTCCAAACCATGACACCATGGGAGAAACTGGCTTGTTCCTCCATTGAAATCACAGGGAGCGGGGCACAGCTGTGTGGGCCTGAGGAGGCCAAGTTGCTATACTTTCTGTAACCTACAATGCACAATTAGCTCATGACAAGCATTTGCTCCCAGACACTTAGATTGAAGAAATACAAAAATCATTCCACCGATGATTTAAAAATAGGACACATAGTAAGCAATCACGAGTGAGACAATAGGAAATTATCCGGTAAAACATATTATTTATAGCACTTCACTGTGAGCCACATTGATTCAAAAGTTAATTTACTGGCATAGTCTGTGTGTCATGCCCCAAGAAGTTAAATTTTCTGTCTCCACTCATTTCAACTCCTAGATATTCACCCTCATCTCAATGGAGCTTTTTTTTTTTTTTCAGTTTTGGAAACAATAAATGATGGTGGAAGACTAAGTTGTTGGTGTAACATGGTGTCAAGAACAAGATGGTTCCTGGTCCACCAACACCAGGCATTTCCCATAGAACTATCATCATAAAAGATGAGATGTAGGGAAAGTAGTACATTGATATCAGTCACCAGGCACAGTACATGCCAGTACATTTGACCTTGAAGACAAATGTCTCCTGATGGACTACCTCAAAGAGGTGCATAGGTGTCCAATTGAAGGGAGCAAGTAAGCAAAGACTAAACAGTGGCACACCAGGATGTTTGTAAAAAGGGTCCCTGTTGGCATGGAAAGCTGGACTGGATGACACCTAAAATCCCTCCCATTTCTAAGGGAGGTTGTTTCCTGCACTAAAACATGATTTGGGGGTCTACACAAGTAATTTGGAATACATTTTAGAAATATTAATTGGGAGCAACATGTATTACAATATTTTCAGATAGTCTCTTCTCTCTCTCTCCACTTTTACTATGGCCTTTAAGAAAAAAATTTTTTTTGTAATTTTAAAAAATAGTCCTCCTTGTCACACCATGTTCAGTATGGGATTTCCCTACAAGGTCCTTTTACTGACCCCTCAGGAATTCCTCCATATCAGACATAATAACCTGTTGCAAACAGGTTTTAGAGTGATCCTCTATAACCACCTGCCTCTGCACATGCTACTGAGCTCTCAGCCGGCTCCCATGGAGGGCACCTTCCTTAAAATTAAAGAATGCAGTTTGCTTGAGTGGTATACATTGTTGGCCTCTCAAAGGATCTATCTGTGGAATGAAGAGTTTTAATTCTATAACTCATTATTTAAGAAAAACATAAGCATTAAAATATTTTCTTAGTCTGCATTTCCTTGAAAATGCCCTATAGCAGTATGAGTAATTCAAACTATGGTGTAAATGATGTATATCACATCCTTTAATGGGAGTATATTTTGAAAGGAAGAGAAAGTGAGAAAGAGTAAGTACTAATATACTTCATCAAAGAAGAAGTAAAATGCATTAAAAAAGGGAAGAATATAGACAATAGAAAAGAGAAAAAATTTAAATGAGAGTTTAAAAAGCAAAGATACTACTAACTCTGCCTACTCTCCATTCTGCTAAGCCTATTCCCAACCTAGCCTTCTTACAATTGGTTTTTCTAATCCTTTAATGTAGAAAACAAACAATCTAATTCCTTCAAAAGATGTTATCACTACTTTTTAGATAAGGAAATTAATGTTCATGGTAACTGTTTCATTTGTCCAAGACGACCAGGAAGCTGGAAATAGTCCCCTGATCTGCTCGCCACTCTGCTCTGTGGGCAAGACTTTCCCACAGGTTCCTCTTATTGCTCCCTCACAGCGCTCACCATGCTTTGAGGAATTCAGTAAACACTGTCTGAGCCCCTCCAGATGATGACATCTAGGAGGAGGCAGTTTGTACAGCTGATTCCACTGAAAACACACTACTGTAAAAGTTGTTGTTCTACTCTTCTCTACCCTATATTTGAGAGGATCCAGTACTGTGAAGTGTACATTTATTTCACCACCCAATTCTCACAACACACTGTGAAATAGACAAAATTTAACCTATTTCACAAACAGGGAAACTAAGGCTCCAAGGGCTTATTGATTTGCACAGTTCCCACAATTTGCAAATAAGATTCGCCTCTGAGACTATATGGGTCCAAGTTGCACCACATGACTCCATCTACCATTCTCTTTTATTCTCTTTTTTTCTTCCTACCTCTCTTTCCTCCTGTATCTGCTGTGTAAACTGACTAAAGACCAAATTTTGGTTCAAAGAGGATAGTTGTAAGCCAATGAACAGACAGACATTTGACAGAAAGCACAAGCACATGAGGAATAAGGAAAATAAAGTCTGGGAGAAGAAAATAGAAGGACCTCTAGTGCACTGAGGAGTCAAGAGTTGGAACAATCCACTTCTGCAGGAAGGAGCCACACACTCTGAGTGTGAAAGGCTAAGAGCGCCTTTTCCAGTCAACTTCAAATCCTGCAAAAATTGTATCCTGGCTTCATATGGTCAGGAGAGGAAATCTGTCTTGGATTTCAGCAGGTGGTCCCAGAGAGATAAAGAGGGTTCAAATACAGGAGTGGTCTGCCTTTTCACAGATTTGACACATGAAATACATTATCAAGACCTAACCACACACATTCTGAGCACAGCATTTGCACCTAGGTTTAAGCTACCACAGTACGAAGAATACCTATTAAGATGTTTTAATTCAAGACCTACAAACTTCACACAATATAAGGAATAGTCTGGAGACCCAAGACAGGGGAGGAGGGCTCTTTCAAAAGTAGCAGGATGTAAGGATCCCCCACGGGGATTTTTCTGAAGGCTCTTACCAGCATAACTATAAATGATCCTTTTATGTATCTATTGTTCCACCATTTTTTTGTCCTGCTCTTGGTACATTTAGCCACCAAAAGGCTACAAAAATTATGATTTTATCATTATTATATTCATTTTAAAGTCATACTTACAGACCTGGAATCTATAATTTGGTTTTCAGTCCTAGTTCAATCTACTTTAATACTAAGCAACATCTACTTTCAGAATTTCATTATTCAATCCCACTTTCTCTTACTAATTTAAACGGATGTTTAAAAAAGAAACAGCCCATGAGAAGTTAGAAGTTGTTGATGCTATATTATATAAAAGCAGCTATTGAACAAATGAGTGTCAAATAATATGGACCAACAAACCACATGGCATGAGAACAGCAGTGAATTTAACACAGTGAATATAAAGTATGACTCTTTTATTTGGCTGGGTGAGCACGTTCCTGCAAAGAATTATAATTGCTTGAGAGGTGACCAAACATATTATCTCACAGAAAAGCTAAAGCATGCTTTTCTCTTGCCTCTCGTCTATAGATTTGAATAACCAAAGTCAGTCTTAAGCAGAAGTCATTAGCCCACCGAAGGTCTGCAGAAGTTTGAGTTTTTCCTTTTATTTCTATTACCATGAAGTAACAAACAGATGTAAAACATGATCTATGTCTCTCTGAGAACACACACACACACACACACACACACACACACACACACACTAAAAATGTATTTTCCCAGAATATAAGGATCCAAGCATCAAATAAGGCAAGATTCTGACCAATTCAAAACAAAATATAAAGATTGGAAGTATAAGGAACACTAAAAAATTAACCTACGATTTAAGGAAAGGACTTATATCAATATCAATTCTTTTCAGTAATATTAAATTAAGTACAGGAGTGAATAAGGAAGGAGAGTGTGTTTGTTTTTTCTGTTTTGTGTTCTCAAGAAGAAGATTGATATATTACCCAAACCTTTTACAAGGTTTGCTTATTCTTTTGCTTTCCTCTTTCCTTGTGCTGCATCCTGTTGATCAAATTGCTCTTTTGTCATTTTTAGGTACGTCTTTGGTGGCTCTTGTTGTTCCTGTTTCCCTTGGAATGTTTGTGAATCACAAATGGCCCCAGAAAGCCAAGATCATACTTAAGGTAAGTGGCCCATGCTATAGGGTGCAGTCAAAGGTTCCACAGTTGAAATGATAGGTCTTTCCAGCTACACAATGGTTTTCTCATTATAGTATAAGCCTAATCCTAGACGGATGAGCATTAATGTTATTAGCCATGCAGTCCACTCTTCTAGAATGTCCTTCCCCACTCTATCCACAAGGCAAATTTTTATTCACCCTTTAGAATAATAAACTCAAACATCACCTCTTGGTTTCACTATGCTCTGTACACCCACAGCACTTTGCTCTTATTCTCTTATGTGGGTTTGTTTTATAAAAAATATCTATACCATAGTCTTAAAAAATAGATCATATCTTTCTTATCTCTGTATCTAGATGGTAGTCTTGTGCCTGGTATTGAGTAAGTGATACTAATCTGTAACCATTCATTTCCCTTCACCAACTATATTCTAGCTAGATGATATGGATACGGATAAAGATGCTATAGATATAGACATAGATGACATAGATATATAATCATAGATATAGACAAAGCCATGTTCCACTGACCAGAAGATAAAATAAGTTAGTTGATGTTCTTTGTTTCTTTGGTCAAAATAGTTCTAAAATCCATTTTTTCCATGTGAAAGGGAACAAGCAATAACAACAGTGTTTTTTGTTGTATATGCCTTTAACTTTTATAGAGTTTTATATCCACTTTCTTATTATTATAACAATAATAAAAGGTAATCAGGGCAAGGTTTTATCCTCAATTACAGATAAAGAAACTAAGACTCAGACAGGTTTCATGACTTATCAAAACAAGGAGAGTAATCTAGAAGGCAAGTCTTGTAGTTTTTATTGAGTGGGTTTTCCTTATCTCTGACAGGGATAATTTACAAGCTAATAGATATTTTTTAGCCTAACCAAGCATGGACGCTATAATAATAATAATAATAATAAAAATAATAATTTTCCAAAAGTTATTTTCCAAAAATTAAAATGTGAGGCAAGCACCAACATTCCTGGTGGGACGACCATGGCCACCAGGTGAGGAGACACTGAAAGGTAACTTCATCATCTCAGTTGATGGGTCTGCTTGTGTCTTCCAGATTGGATCCATCACAGGTGCAGTCCTTATCGTGCTCATAGCTGTGGTGGGAGGAATACTGTACCAATCTGCCTGGATCATCGCTCCCAAACTGTGGATCGTAGGAACAATATTTCCTGTGGCTGGTTACTCGCTAGGGTTTCTTCTGGCTAGGATAGCTGGTCAGCCCTGGCACAGGTATGATATTTAGTAAAGCTAACTGGGATTTTTTTTTTTCTGTAATAGCTGCTGCATTAGTTTGCTAGTGTGGCTATAACAAAATACCCCAAGTAGACTCACTTAAACAACAGAAATGCATTGTCTTACAGTCTGGAGGCTAGAAATAAAAAATTAAAAAAATGTGTAGCAGCCTTGGTTCCTTCTGAGGGATGTGAGGGGGGATCAATCCCAGACATTTTCCTCCTGGCTTGTGGATTACCATCCTCTCCCGTCTCTCCTCACATGGTCTTCCTTCAATGCATGTTTCTGTGTCCAAACCCCCTCCCCCCTTTCATAAGGACACCAGTCAGTCACATTGGGTTAGGGTGGACCCTAATCACCTTATCTTAACTAATTATACCTACAATGACCTAATTTCCAAATAAGGTCACATTTGAGAGAATACAATTCAACCTGTAACAGCTGTAAATGTTGATGATAAATTCAAAAGGTTTCACTTGGAATACCATTTACCTTATTTCTATATTTGTCATACTAAATTGATTCATTCATTCCTAAATCATGCAAGTCTCCCAAAAAGAAAATACTGACTGCCTCCCTTTTGCTGAAATTCTTCTGGGCCATGCCCTGGACCATGCAGGTTGAGCTCTTCCATTGTCCTTATTCCCCAAGCAAAGCAACTTCAACAAAAGCACTGAGGTTGGCCTTGTAGCATATGAGGGTTTCTCCAGCCAGCAACAGGATGAACTCATCGTCCAAAGGGCTGGCTGTCAGAATGGCGTTTCACATTTAGGGGTTTGATACTGAGAGAAAAGATTTCCTCTCCTACTAGGCCTTCTGAATCATTGTGCATAGGAAATGCTGATACAGATGCGAGGTTGGGAAAGACACGAGCAGCCCTGAACAGTGGAAAGAGTGGGACATGAGTCCACTTGAGGAGGGTTTCACTCCAACCAACCGCTTATTAACTGTGGGACCTCGAGCCAGGCACTTATCTTTTTTCTGACTTTTTGCATCTGTAGAATGCGCATCAAAACAGCTGCCTTGAGGATTTTTTTTAATCAAAATTAAATGATTAAAAACAAAACAAATTTAACAATAAAACAAGGATAACAAATACTCTATCTTGACTATTTCCTCAGCCCCTGCTCTGTGCTCTGCATTGTTACCATGCACCTAATGGAATAGAGCAGCGATTTTCAACCTTTTTCATCCCATGGCACACATAAACTAATTACAAAAGCTCTGCAGCACACCAAAAAAAATTTTTTTGCCAATATGACAAAAAATAGACATAATTTTCATTATTATGCACTAGACTACTATTGTTGTGTTGGCTGTTGTCATTCTTTTATTTGAGAATCTAAGGGAAAACAGGTCAGTGCCCCTGACTAAATAATCAGGTATTGAATGGTTTAAAATTCTTGTGGCACACCTAGAATAGAGGGAAATAATCCCTCTTTGCCATTTATGGATTTTATATATTTTTTTTTATTTATATATACCTGTCTTTAATATATTATATTTATTCAATATATATACTTTATTTCTATTACATAATATATATTACTTATTAATATATAGTACATAATATGTTAAATATAATATTACCTATAATTTAAATATATGATACATATTAAATTTTAATATTCTCTATGTATACATATACATACAGATATAGATTATATATAGATAAAGGTATACATCCCGGCTCAGGGAGCAAAATAAGTTATTTAGTATTCTTAACAATCATAAATGATGACTAGAGCAACATCTACATGTGCACAGAGAATATTTATTTATAAAATATACTGGTGTATGTAATATACTTATTCAATATAAGTAAAATTACATATCGAATATATTTATATATTAAAAGCAGACATATATATGTATGTACTTATTCTCACGATATTTGCTTGTAATGCAATATGACAACAAAGTAAAGCAAAACAGAAGAATAGAAACATATGTTCTCTTAACATTCTTTCAGGTGCCGCACGGTTGCTTTGGAAACAGGAATGCAGAACACTCAGCTGTGTTCCACGGTGGTCCAGCTCTCCTTCACCTTTGAGGAGCTCAATCAGGTGTTTACCTTCCCACTCATCTACAGCATTTTCCAGCTCGCCTTCGCAGCAATATTCCTGGGAGGTAAGCAATGATGCTAATCACATTTCGCTCGGATGTTCTTTGAGAAATCCTGGAGGTACTAATGTGGCATTTTTAAAAATAACCTTTTTCTGGCCATGAACTATAGAAATTAAATTAAACACCTTCCTTTCTGGCAGTGAAAAAAAAAAAAGAATGGATGGGAAAAGCCAGTCATCATAATATCAGGACTTCCCAACTGCTGATGCAATGATTGTAATTTTACCCAAAGGTTCTGGTAAGGATTATTTTGAAGTGTAAAAAGTAATGGAGACCGATACTCTCCATTGACTTTCTTTTCCTCAGTAGCTAGGGAGGCATGTCAACCTGTTAGAACAATTTTATTGTGTCCCTTTCTACATGCGTCCAGGAACCCTGAACTGGAAGCATGTCTTTATGTGCTTTGTAAATATGGGATATTTATCAGAAAAGTTCGGGACCAAGCTAAGGAGATACTGATCTTAACAAATTAAAATCTTTGAAGCAGAACATTGTCTCTCTCAGCTATGTATCATAACGGTAGTTAATGTTTACTGAGCACTGACTATTCTCCTAGGGCCATGGGAGGCACTTTTATCCCATCTAATGTTCACAGGTGCCCTATCAGGTAGACAATATTGTTATACCAACTATAAGTATGAGGTACTGGAATTTGAAAGTAAATAAAACCTCCTCTTTCCCTGCGGACTTTGGAACCAATTAAGATGTAGGGGGAAAAAATCAGATACTTAGATAACAACATAGCATTTTTATTACAGATAAAACAATTAGAAAATATGGCTCGAAACTGTGATCAAACGGTGACACTGCCCCTGTCCACTGCCTCCCACACGTGCCCCTAACACACACAGACTGCAGGTGTCCTCTTGCAAGGCAGTCTGTCCAGGTGAAATGATCTCAAAAACATGCTGAGCAACGGCTGTCACCAGGGACTTAGCAGCTCCATGGGAGAGAGGAAGGCTGATCACCCATCAGCCACCCCCTCTCCCATGGGAAGGAATGGCTGAAGGCTGGGAGAGATGGACTGTTCTTCCAGCTCAAGTCCCACACAGACCATGAGATCACGGTCCTGGACATTACCCCTTTGCATGTAACGTAATTATTGAGGACTGGCACGTCAACTGGGAGATGGCAGGTATGGAGTAAATGTTTTCTGCTATTGTTGATGGTGAGCAACCACCTGTCTGAGTCATGAGAACAAGTACCCTGTACACTTGTATGCTAGGTCTGCCTGCAGTGCAGTCCTTCCTACGATGAGCATTCATGGAACTAGAATGGTGCTTGCTCTCTAAGTAGCCTCCAGCCTACAGAATGCGAAAACTGCTTTTTTGAGTCATAGCTTATAACCGCTGTCCAAAGTAAGTTTGTAGCTAATTATTATAAAAGTTGCTTAACCTCCCATGTGTTGTTTTTTTTTTTTCTAGTTTATGTGACCTATAAGAAATGTTATGGGAAAAACCGTCAGGAACTTTCCGAGAGCAAAAGCGATGAAACAGTCTCCGAGTCGTCGCTCTCTAAGGTGAATGAAGGATTTCAAGCACATGAACAGTAGACACCATATGGACAAAAAAAGAAGAATTCTGAAGAACTGTAACAATATTTAAAAATATTTCTTTTGCTGGGATATTTGGCAAGAAAAAAAAACATGAAAAATTAATTTCAACCGAATCTATATATTTATTGGTTTGGGTACCAAGTGACTGCTGGTCCAAATCTTTAATGTGACAAATATTTATATGTAAGTAAATATTTTGTGCCTTTGAAACATACCAAAAACAGTATCTTCAAACCTTGTCTAAACCTGATAACACCGAGAACCTCATAACTTCTGAACTGAATTCTTACACAGAATCTCATAACTCAGAGATGAGGACCTGACTTTTTTGTATGTTATAACAGATCCACCGAATTATTACTATGGTGATTAAGATTTTCTCCAGTATTTATGATTGTAAAAAGATTGAAATGAACATCTTCCACTGACATATTATTATTTTGAAAATGTTGCAACCTATTTTTATAACTTTGTATTGTAACATGGGCAAATATCTCACTTCCTGTATTTAAAAATAAAAAGGTTGCCACTTTTCTAAGTGACAATTCAAAATCAAAAATAAGAGAAATGAGTTACTAAATAGAATTCAGTAACCAAATTTGAATCATGACCATACTCATCAGCGATATTTCACACCCATTAGACTTTTTCCTTAAAAAATGGCTTGAATTTAGTTAGCAAAGTATTCTGTAAGCCCTGAAAAGGGACTTCCTCAAGGTTTGCCTGCACGAGGCAGGTCCATATTGGCTGATATGACAGCTATTTGATTCTTACGAAGCTCCATAGTGATCATCAGGGAGCAGGGAGGTGGCAAGATGCACAAAGACAGCAGAAATATTGGAAGTAACCTCACCACTCCGGTGGGTGAATTCAATTCACTGGGAGATAATGACTAATATATGGAAAAGCACAAATAACAGAAACCCATTGGAATGCACAACTAGAGTCAAGTATATGTGCAGAAGTAAATAGCAGTAAGAATAATGAAGTCGGTGAGGCATGGGGAAGTGAGTATTAATCAGTATTTGAGAGAAAAAGAGACATGCCCGGGGCCCAGAAGTAGGAAGGCAGTGCCCAGTGAGCCCCCTGAATGCTGTGAGTGGTGTAACAAGAGGAAGCAAGGAGCATTTGCTCAAGGGCAGCAGGCAATTACATCAAGAGGGAAACCAGTGGCTGAATGTTGGGTTCTCAAGTATAGTGTCTAATTTAATCTCCCTCATTCTGCAGGAAGATGCGGGCACATTCTTAACTCAGTTCCATTTTCCATTTGGACATTTTTTTTTTCCTGCCTCATTGACTACCTTTGCAAATGTTTTGGATCCAAAGGGCCTTTTGCATTTAGATACTGTGAGTTCAGATCTGCTGGTGCACCTCAGCATTAGAGGAACATAAATATTAACTCTTAATTTGCCTCTTAATAGGGGGGGGAGGGATTCTGCTTGGTAATGTTGTAATGTTTCTTTCCTTTTGAAGAAGCACGTTTCCAATTAAATAAGACCCGTATATTTTTCCATCATTAGACAAATATATTACAAGGGACTAGGAACTTTTATTAAAGGACTAGAGGCCTGGTGCACAAAATTTGTGCAAGAGTAGGCCTTCATTCCCCCCACCCCTGCTGGCACCGGCTTCCTTTTAGCACCCAGGACCTGGGCTTTCCTCACAGCCCTGGCTTCATCCGGAAGGTCGTTCAGAAGGACATGCAGAAGGACGTTAATGGTCTAATTAACATATTATGCTTTTATTATAGATAGTAAGGAAAAGGTGGTACCAATTTTCTTATAAGAAAGTGTCCAAGAATATGCTTCCAACAGTACAAAAGGAAGACTTTCAGTCTATCTGTGAAGTACCTCCTCCAAATTCCTCATCAAATAGACAACAGGCAGGTGCACTAAAGACACACTGTGAATTCATATCATAATTCCCACACACCCATAGTCAAAGGCCTGGATGCCAGCAGCTGCAACAAGCAGGTTTTTCCTCCCTGTTGATCAAGATACATGAGTGTGACAGAACTTGGCTTTCTTACATGATGTGGTGTCTTGAGCTGCACTTTTTTTCCCCTAATGTGCTAGAGGGAAGAAAAATAGCTGAGCTTTTTAAAATGACAGCTCTCTATTTTTAAATGACTTTGAAAAGCTGAATAAATTATGTATTTTATTGCCTCTGTGAGTATCATATTAAATGAATATTTTATTTGAAAGGCTTGAATAAATGAAAATAATTTTTGTAATGTTTGGTCTCTGAGTCTTTGTGACAACTGTCAAGATTTCTTCACTATTCTATCAACTCTAGAGATATAAATAAGGTAAAGTTTCTCTAATATTAAATTGTTCCTTGAAAAGTACCTAAAAGAAACTCTTAATTAAATATTCTAATAATTATGTCTTCTACTGATACAGATTGAGGTTGTCTCCCAAGAAAACCATACTAGGGGACCATTAATCAAAGACTTAAAATTAGAGTAATGATGACAGCTGATTTAAAATAATAATAAAAGTATTATGTGTTCTTATAAATAAGACTACCAGCATATCCTATTTAAAAAATGGATAAAGAGAGAGCCCTAGCCAGTTTTGCTCAGTAGATAAGTGTTGGCCTGTGGACTGAAGGGTCCCAGGTTCAATTACATTCAAGGGCACACTTCCAGCCCTGGTCAGGGGCATGCTGGAGGCAACCAATCGATGTATCTCTTGCACATCAATGTTTCTTTCTGTCTCTCCCTTCCCCTTCCACTCTATCTAAAAATAAATGGGGAAAATATCCTCAGGTGAGGATTTTTTAAAAATGAAGAGAGAGAGAGAGAGAGAGAGAGAGAGAGAGAGAGAGAGAGAGAGAGAGAGAGAGGAGACTTTAATTACAGTGCCAATACATTAAAATTTCTCATCAACAAGACTTGCAGAAATTCAGGTTATGAATCTCATTTAACTGCTCAAAGACATCACTCTGTTTTCCATATAGGAAATTCTCTCTTAAAGAAAGGAATACCTTATTCTCACTATCCCTAATTTTATTATGGTTCATTGGCTCAAGATGGAAAGACTTTGCACACCAAACAAAAGAACAATCAATAATATTGGTGTTTAAGAAAGGCTTCTTATCTTTTTTCGTTGTGTACATATTTCTTTAAGAAGTTAAAAATGGGGTATTTTGACTGTGTTGGAATATTTTGAATATAAAAATACTATAAAGTGGATGGGAATGAAGACAATTCTCCTTTAACATGCTAGTACTTCCATCCTCAACTATTTACCCCCAAAATGTATCTTGAGCTTATTACTCTTAAGCATAATCCTATGAACACCAATAAAGGAGCTTTGGTTTGAAACATGGAAAGAGCACACTTTTTTTTTTTTTCAATCAAAGGATAACAGTCTTATGCCAAATGTCTGAACTTTGCTTATCTTAGAATTAGAATTTAGATGTGAGGGGACTGACATAGTGACACATATTGATGTATTGTTTAGAATAGAAAAATGAAGTCAGGTTTTTTTTCCCCTGACAGAAAATCTGATTTTAATCCTCATCCAAGGATATTTTTTCTTGATTTTTTTTAGAGAGAGTAAAAGAGAGAGGGAAAGACAGCGAGACATATTGATGTGGGAGAAACACATTGATTGGATGCCTCCTGCATGAGCCCTGACCAAGGTCTGGGCCAGGGAGGAGCCTGCAACCAAGGTACAAGCCATTGACTGGAAATGAACCTGGACCCTTCCATTTGCAGGCCAACACTCTATTCACTGAACCAAATGGCTAGGGCCAGAAAATCTGATTTGACCAATTAGTTTGAAAAGGGCCTTTGCTTGGCGAGTTAGGAAATATGAAGGACATGTCCCATAAATTAGATGAGCTAAATCTGCAGCTCCAAATTTCTTTTAAATATGTGAAAATGTCAAAATTACATTATAAAAATAATTGATCTAGAATATATAATGATCCAATAATAAGAAGGTAAGTAACTCAATTTTTTAAATGAGCAAAAATTTGAACAAACCAGCAATGAATGGCTACTGAAGCAAATTAAGCACATGGCAATAGCAAATAAATATATGAAAAGATGCTCAACACTATTAATAGATAAGTGCAAGTTAAAACCACAATGTATACCACTGCATGCCCAATAAAATAGCTAAAATAAAAAAAATTGCTGACATTAGCAAGTATCAATGAGGCTATCAACTGTAACTCATAGAGTGCTGGTAATACAGCTACTTTCAAAAAACAGTTTGCAATTTCTTATAAAGTTAAGCACACACTAATCATATAACTTAACAATCTCATTCCTATGTATTTACCCAGCTACCAGAAATTAAACATAGTAACAGAAAGGACAAGGAGCAGAAATCTACAGAAGGAATTGACTGCAACAGGCATGAGGAAACATTTTGGGGGTGATGGAAGTGTTCTGTATCATGACTTCCGTGGTGGTTACATGACTTTCAGCATTTGTCAAAATGCATAAAACTATGGGCTTAACATTGCTGAATTATATTCAATGTATATTATACTGTTAATACAGCTGATTGAAAATTTTATTGGTCAAGGTGCAGCAAGAAAATTTATCCCATTTTTCTCAATTCTCTCTCTGAGAATATTGAGTTAAAGTGAAAGAGTTACAGGTTCTAAGAGCTATTTGATAAGTCTAATAAAGCCTTTTGTAGTATATTTCCTGGAAAATTAATCTATATAGTTCAAGTTCCAGAAACATTTTTTAAAATAGGTTATTTCCAATTTTTTGTTTTCAACAAAACTGAGAGGTTCCCATCACGTTGCTAACTCTTGCATTAAAAAGTTTTAAGATACCATGGGCCAGGTGGCTCAGTTGGTTGAAGTGTCTTCCTGTACACCAAAAAGGTTGTTTCTCTCCCACCTCTCTCTTTCTCTCCCTTCCTCTCTCTCTAAAATCAATAAACGTATCCTTGGGTGGGGGTTAAAAAATGTTTTAAGATAGGCCACTGATAAAAAGGTCATAAGCACAAAAGTTGCATATATAGGGAATAGATTTTTTTAAAATTTCCAAATAGTTACTGCCAAGCTATGTGTTGGAATATTTCACTTTGTACACAGCACAGTTACAATTTTACTAGGGCCCAGTGCACAAAAGTTGTCCCTCAGCCTGGCCTGGGCCCTTTTGCAGTCCGGGAGCCTTCAGGGGATGGCCAACTGATGGCTTAGGCCTGTTCCCTGGAGTCATACGTCCTTAGTACTGTTGTGGAGGCTGGAGAGACTCCTGCCATTGCCACTGCGCTAGACAGCCATGAGCTCAGCTTCATGTTGAGCAGCACTCCCACTGTGGGATCAGGCTAAAACTGACTCTCCCACATCCCCCAAGGGGTTCCATATTGCAAAGGGGCACAAGCCAGGCCGAGGGACCCCACTGGTGCACTATCGGGGCAGGGGAGAAACACAGGAGGTTGACCAGCCAGGGAGGAGCCACAGGAGGGCTCTAGGGTGTCTCTGGCCCATCTCACTCAGTCCTGATTGGCCAGACCCAGCAGCAAGCTAACCAACCAGTCAGAGCATCTGCCCCCTGGTAGGTCAGTGCACATCATAGCAAGCAGTTGAGGGGCCTTAGCAAATCATTAGCATACTAGAGACCTGGTGCATGAAATTCATGCACAGCAGGGGAGTGTCCCTCAGCCCAGCCTGCACTCTCTCCAATCTGGGACCCCTTGAGGGATGTCCAACTGCCCATTTAGGCCCGATCCTCTCACAATCCAGGACTGCTGGCTCCCAACTGCTCACATGCCTGCCTTCCTGATTGCCCCTAACTGCTTCTGCCTGCCACCTGATCAACCCCTAACCACTTCCCTTCCAGCTTGATTGATGCCTAACTGCTCCCCTACCAACCCTATTGCCCCAAACTGCCATCCCCTACAGGCCTGGTCATCCCTAACTGCCCTCTCCTGCCAGGCTCATGGCCCCTAAGTGCTCTCCCCTGCTGATATGCCCCCCCAACTGCCCTCCCCTGCAGGCCTATTCCCTCTCTATAGGCCTGGTCCCCCCCAACTGCTCTCCTCTGTAGGCCCAGTCCCCCCCAACTGACCTTCCCTGCAGGCCCGGTCACCCCCAACTTCCCTTCTCTGCTGGCCTGGTCACCCCTAACTGCCCTCCCCTGCAGGCTTGATAGCCCACAACTGCCCTCCATTGCAGGCCTGGTAACTCCCAATTGCCCTCCTCTGCTGGCCATCATGTGGCAGCCATCTTGTTTCCACATGGAGGCAGCCATGTTTGACCACATAGAGGAGCCATTTTGTGTGTTGGAGTGATAGTCAATTTGTATGTTACTCTTTTATTAGATAGGATAGAGGCCTGGTGCATGGGTGGAGGCCAGCTGGTTTGCCCTGAAAAGTGTCCCAGATCAGGGTGGGGGTTCCTTTGGAGCATGAAGCAGCCTGGGCAAGGGGCCTGTGGTGGTTTGCAGGCCAGCCATACACCCCAGTGACCCAAGCGGAGGCCCTGATATCTGGGATTTATTTATCTTCTATAATTGAAACTTTGTAGCCTTCAGCAGAGACCAGGGCTGGCCAGTAGCCTGGGTTGCCCCAGAAAACCCAAGCTCCCAGCCCCTCCTTGAGCGGAGGCCAAGGCAGGCTAGGGCAGGCGAGAAGCTTGGATTCCTCCATCACTGGGGAAAACCCAAAGCTTCCTGTTTGCTCCAGCTCCATGGCCGCCGCCATCTTAGTTGGGTTCATTTGCATACTCACTCTGATTAGCTGGTGGGCGTAGCGGAATAATGTTCAATTTGCATATTTCTCTTTTATTAGATAGGATTACACTTTGATTGGTTGAACAACCAACCAGTGGGCCAGACACTTAGCATATTAAGCTTTTATTATATAGGATTAATTCTCCCCAGACCATATATGTCTTTAAAGGATAATTACACTATTCATTTGCTATAATGGAAATGAAGTCTGCCATACAGTGATCAGGAAACACTAAAAGAAAAGAAAATAAGAATGAAAATAATATAATTCTAATGTATAGGAATAATTTTAAAGTTTTCAAATACATTTTTTATATACTGGGTTTCCAACTACACAAAAAAATCATCAAAGTATTCTTTGACTACTGAGTAAATATGCATCAGGTGTGATTTTAAGCACTCATTATTAACTCAACCATACAGAGCAAACCTACTAGCAGTGAGTTTATCAAGTAAATCTAGACTAAGTTCTTAGGAATGTGCTTAAATGTTATATTTATTCATTAGATCTCACTAGAATCCCAAAGTAACATGTTTATTATGCCAGAGATTCTTAATGGACTGTGTCAGTGATCTCCAAAGTACTTAAGTGATGTAATATGATTAATTTTATAAGCCAAGTGTTAGTTCTCATGACTTAAAGGGCCATGAGTGAATCACCAACATTATAAAGTTTTCCTACCTTTGGTCTCTAAACTTCCCATACATTGTCTTCCCGCACTTCCAGCCCATACCTCCATGCTCACACTAGAAACTTGATCTTTCTTTTTTATTTGGAGCTTCTATTGTTAAACCTGAGAAATTTCCGCAAACCGAACACTGATTCCCCCCCCCCCCCCCCCCCCCCCGGCCATTAGACAAGGTCCTCTGCTTGAGCTGCTCCTAAATCCAACTTTCCATCAGAAAACCCTCCATCTATTATATTTAGAGTCTGAGGAGTAAATCACGTGTCCAGCATTTAATTGATATCTCGAAAGGAATCATTTCGTCTCACATAACACATACCACATTGACTGAGGCTGAAAATTATTTAATTTTCAGATTTGGTTATCTCCTTCTCTGCTCCCCCAGTTTTTATTATCCTCACTATCACTTGGCACTTCCCAAAGGCTTGTTTGATTAGTTTTCTTTCTCTTTCTCCAACCCTTATATAGTTAGGGTTTGAGGAATATTTATAATAATAAAAGCATAATATGCTAATTAGACTGGATGTCCTTCCAGGCAACCTTCTGGAGGAAGCCAGGGCTGTAAGGGAAGCCCGGGTCCCAGGTGCCAGAGAGAAGCTGGTGCCGGCAGCCGGGGGAAAGAAGGCCTGCTCTTGCACATATTTCATGCATCAGGCCTCTAGTTGTAGAATAATAGATATACAGTCATGTAAATGAAATATGACAGACTGTATATATAATGGTGGTCCCACAAGATTAAAAGGAAGCTAAAAAATTCCTATTGCCTAGTGATGTCAGAGCTGTCATAATTTCCTAGTTCCACACATCACTCACATTTGTGGCAATGCTGGTGGTAAACAAACCTATTGTTCTGACAGTTGTATAAAAGTATAGCACACATAATTCTCTACAATACGTAATACTTGATAACAATAACAAAGGAGTATATTACTGGTTTATGTTTTTATTATACTAGACCCTTTATCATTTTAAGATGTACTCTATTTATTAAAAAAAAAAAAAAAAAAAAAAACCTTTTCTGTAAAATAGTATGCCATGTTATGCCAATAGCAGCCTCATACATCTTGTGTTTACCATGTGTCCTCATTGCATCATCCTCTTTAATCTCATGCTGTTTTTTAACTTTAATATAGCCTAAGTCTAAAAACTATTTATAAAGTCTACAGTAATGTACAGAACTCTGCTAGGCCTTCACATTCACTCACCCCTCATTCACTGACCCTGCCCAAGCAATTTGTAGTACTGCAAGCTCCATTCATGGTAAGTGCCTTATACAGGTGTACCCATTTAAACTTCTATACTGTATTTTTATTGTTCCTTGTCTATGTTTGGATACACAGATTCTCACCACTGGGTCACATTTGCCTACAGGATTCAGTACAGTAATATACTGTACAGGTTTATAGCCTATGGGTAATAGGATGTACCACTTAGCCTATGTGTGTAGTAAGCTATACCATTTAGGTTTGTATAAGTACACTTTATGATGCTCACACAACAGTTAAATCTCTTATGGACTGATTTCTCAGAATGCACCCCCTTCATGACTGTGTTAACATATGAAAGGTATTTTAAAAATTCAAAGTGGCTTTATTTTTTTTCCATGCAACCTGGCCACAGGTTTCTTATACTTGTGTTTCAAAAATTTATCAGTTCTATAACATATTTCATAGCTAAAAAAATATGCATTGGCTTCACACCTAAGTACTAACAGCCCACTTAACAGTTATATTTTCTTATTTATACCAAAATATATTTTCTGTAGAAATGAATAAGCATTTATCTTGGGCTCATATAATCCTTAGGAAGACCCACAAGTAATGACAGCAGTTACCAAAGAGAGAATTGTATAATTATACCTATGTATGTGTCTAATTATTACCAGTAGGATCCTGATATTTATGGGGAAGATGTTTGCCATGAGAAACAACAGTATCCTTACAAAGGCAAGCTGCAAAGGAGAGGGCTTTTGGGTTTGACTTTAGTATGAGTTGTCTGTGTTACTGAAGTTTGCTTGCCTTTGTTTATTGCATTCACTTCTGACAATTCAGAAACAGCCATGTGTAGTGGTTAAAATCCACTCAGCAGCTTCATTTCCCAAGACAATCTGCTTTAAGTACCTAGTCCCTGCCCCACCTCTTCTACAACTCCCTTTTTCAAGGACTTGAGCATTTTATAGACTTATAAAGAAACTGGATTATAGCTGATGATGATGATGACATCAGTCATACACCTCAAGTTCTGTTCATTCCACACTCCATCTTATCTCTTTTTTTTTTTTATTACTTTTGTTTTATTGTCATTTGGATTACTGAAGCATAAAACAAGGGGGGAATTATCCCATTTAAAAATATCTTTTCTACTATTTGGAAGTTAAACCCATATTTTGAATCTTCATAACATATTGGATATTTATTCATTAAAATATCTGAGTTGTATCACATGAAATTAGAGTATTTCAACCTTTCTTGCATTCCCCCCACTAGTAAATAACCTCCATGAGGTCACAGACTTTTATACTCAATCCTATAACCATAGTGTCTAATCTAATCCCTAGCTCATAATAGATGATCAATAATGTTTGAAATGAAATAAATAAAAGTCTATGAAATTCTTTTGTTGAAAAGAACAACATGTGAAACATTTCACTTCTCCCATTTTCCTCCATACACTTTGTCCTGATAAATCTTTTCTTCATCTTTCCATGACCCCCTATGTCAGTTGTGACTATCTCCAATATTTACTTCTTGGCTCTATGATCTTCCAACTACAGTAAATATCTAATTTGTGCCATTAAATTGGATTAAATGCTTTACCTTTACACTGTTAATGACTCTAATGTCTATATTTTCAACCCTAATCTCTCATTTAACCTCTAGCCTTAAACCTCTAACTGTATATAGGAAACTACTACTATGAAGTAATAATATTGGTCCTTTTGATACCAAAGTTGTATCCTTTTACCTAATTCCTTTCTTTCTATCAATAGCATTCTCCAAGTTAGCCCAGTTTGAAAATATGGAGCCATCTCCTATTTGTCTCTTTTTTAAATTTCCTACCAACCAACTAAAATGTCCAGCTTAACATTAATTTAAAAAGCCTCCTAAATCAGCCTTTCCTCCTTGTTTCCATTACCATATTCTAATACTGGCCCTCATTTTTGCATATTTGAAAAACTAGATTAGCCTCTTGGTTTCCCTTCCTTCAGTTTATCTTTCTTCCTAAATCTTTTATTCCCAGCACTTGACAGCATATCCAACAAATATTAGGGTATTTGTCAAAAACTATTTGTTGGATGGATGAATGGATGGATGGATGGATGGATGGATGGATGGATGGATGGTTGGATGGATGGATGGATGGATTAAAACATTATTATAATGCGCCTTAGATAGATAGTTTATAATAGGCATTTCTGTCCTAATACGTCTCAACTCAGACTTCAAACCTAATTCCAACTTTAGTCCATTCTTTCCAAACCACCCCACTATCCCAGGTACCTTTTTCTAAGTGGCCCAGAATAAAGTTTTTCTAACTCTGAAAATCACCCCCCACTTTTCGCACATGAAAAACTTGCCCTATTACCTCTATGGATAAATGTCTAGAATGATATACCCCTCATTAGCTGTCCATTTAACCTGAATTCCTATAACAATTCTTATGCAACCATAATACATTTTGGCATTCTAATCTGCAATGTCACTCCACTATTTCCTGCCCATATATCTTCTTCCCTCAGCAAGATTTACATAATCCTGGAAGACAGACACTATGTCTTAAGATCTTTGACTGACTACAACAATGTCAAGGACTAGGTATTTCTTTAATGCTCTGCATACTTTATTTTAACGTTGCATACTTCCTGTGAAGAATAAAAAGGAAACAAGTTTTAAGGTAGAACAAATCTACACATAACAGACTCCTAAAAGGAGAGAAAACCCACATTCTACACTAACTGATTAACATACAGCATATAACTCAAGAAGACCTTTAGATGTAAAGCCATGAGATAGGAAAAAGTTTTAAAAGTTAGAATTAGAAACAGGATATTATACTTTTTTATTATTGCTTCCTGAAGTATTAATTTACTATGTTTATTCGCAGTCAGTTGAAATGGAAAAAGTATATATATATATATATATATATATATATATATATATATATATATATATATTGTATATATATATATACACTTACTCCTGTTCTTATATAATATATATGTAGAGAAATGTACTCAATTTGATAGTTTTCTTTATACTTAAGAATAAGAAATCTTCACAACCTATGTTTTAAAAGCATCCAGTAATAGTAATTTCAGAAGAAAGAAAATAGCAGTTAAAAATCAGATATTAAAGAAAGTACCATATAATTTTATTAAGGATAATTGTTCCTGCAACTCAAAACTTGGAAATGCTCTTATCAGATAAGTTTCAAAGATAAGAATGACTAAAGATAAGAGTTTATTTTTTACCCTCCAAAGACAAGCAGGCATTTAGTAAAGTATTAAAAGTAATAAAGGAAATAACTCACATTGTTTAGCCTCAGGAAATACACTGCTGCAAATGGAAATAATTCTTCAATCTTTATCCTGTGTGGGGGTTTTTTGTTTTGTTTTGTTTTGTAATTTTGGTTGTTTGTTTGGTTGTTTCTTTTTGTTTTTGGAATTATTTCAGCATTCATTTGGCTTTGGTGCTTAATAATGAAGTAAGAGTTTTTAAGGAATGATCCCAGACAAACACACTAGTTTGTGAACAGAGCCACCCCAGACCATCCTGTGAGGTGAATGGTGTATCTTCTCCTGAATGCTTGTTGCCCTCATCCTGTTGGGTGTTCATGGTGGGTCCTCATAAATGTCTAGTCTTCTTTTGTATCACTTTCCCAGAAAACTTATTCTCCACAAAGGCCAATCCACTCATCATTTTAATCACTCCACAAATGTTCTTGACTCTACACCTTCACCTATCCAAATTTCACCCATCCTTTAAGGTCCCACTCAAGTCCCACCTTTCTGTGGGACCCTCCCTGGTCACATCAGAGTCTTTGGAAACACTACAGAGCTGTAACCATTGGGCAAAAGTTATGTCTTCCCTCCTCAAGTAGATCTGCCTGTCCTGTTAGGATGATGTCATATTCTATATTTCAAAAGATAAGTGATTTGATTTGGGCCAAAACATGAGCTTACCTTTGTCAAATGCCTACCCATTCCTTTACCTCTCCCCTCCACTTTCTTGTGTAGAATTTCTTTTAAGTTTTCACATCTTATTTTCTGCCTTCTATTTCAGTTAGCTTTGGTTTAAAAATTTCTTACCTCCCTTACAAGAGTGTAAGCTTCTTAAGAATAGGGTTTTGTCTTAGATTGTATGATTATGACTCATCCACCAAGAGGAGCAGTTTTGTACATGCACTAGAAAATAATTGGGACCTCTGTAAATGTCTGTTTAATAAATGCAATATAAAAATAAATAAATAAATAAATAAATGCAATATAGTGGTCTAGAGCCAGAGGACCTGGAATCAAAGAATGGCTTTGCCACTTACTAGCTGTAGCAGTGTGACCTTGGCTTTGTTGTTTATCCTCCACCAGCCTCAATTGCTGCATCTGCAAAATGTGGGCATCATCAGCTATTTTCAGTATTGTTTTGGTGTTGTCAGGGTTGTGGTGTTGTTCATGATTTCCATTCATCCATCACTGAAATAACAGCCATGTCTGTGGCAAGTAACAATTTTTTATTTTAGGAATTGTAACTGTCCCATTAAACTCTCTGGAAGAAAATTTACTGACTCCTATCACTGTATTTTTCTGAAGTTTTTCTTCTAAACTCATAAAAGAAACGAATGGGAAGGCAGTAAAAACAAAAGAAAGGAAATGTTTATAATATGCATGTTCAGTCTTAAAGACCCAAACAAATGATATTGCAAACGTCTTTACTGTCAAATATCACTTTGTAATTCTTGATGGGCATCCAACCCCAGTATGAACAATCTGCTGGGTTCTGGAGATGATTTTATGGTTCGTTGCAATCTTGGCTGAAGTCTTTAACCCATGACATGGGTTTCAGTGAAAGAATTCAAAATCACCTTTAGTCATTTCAAACATAACATTTGCTTGCTTTGTGCTATTGGAATCTTTTCTGCAGCATGGAGGTATACCATAAAGGAATCTGAACAGCCAAATGGCAGCCTTCTGGGGATGCTAAAATTTGCATGCCTGAGTGCCTCTCTGATTCTCACATGCCAAAACAATTAAAGAAGCAGGAGTGGGTTAAAAATTGTCATTTTTTTCCCTTTCTAAATCAATGCACATAGTTCCTATGCATAATTTGTCTTCCATTATGCGGACTTTTAACATCTTGTTTACCACTGTTCAGATGAAGTGTTTCTATTAAGAAAAGTTTCTATAAATTGATTAAGAGTAAAATTTCAAAATATAAAAAGCAGTAATCATTCATTACAAAAGGAATAGCTGATCAACTATAAGTATGTGCAAAAACTTCTCATGCCCAGTAGGTAAACTTGCTCTAGACTCATTCTTCTGAACATTACTTATTTATTGAGCAAACATTATATTCTATGCATTGTGTTAGACATTGGGAGTATATTAATTGCCTTTCTTTAAAATACTGTAATATTTGCAGTCTTTATTTAAGATGACCTGACTAGCAAATCAAAGAGAGAAACAATTGCCACTCCAGAAGGTTTTTCTGAGCATGAGTTTAAAATCAACCTCTCAGTTGGTTAGAGTGTTGCCCTGATGCTCCAAGGTTGTGGTTCAGTCCCCAGTCAGGCCACACATAAAAGAATCAACCAATGAATGCATAAGTAAGTGGGAAAATATCTCTCTCTCTCTCTCTCTCTCTCTCTCTGTCTCTCTCTCCTCAATAAATAAATATCTTCTCAACAATTTGGTATAGTCAAATTAACTTCCTAGCCATAGTCTTTAAAGTTCTTCCATAAGAGCATTCTCCAACATCATTATCTAATTCTCCTCATTTCTCAAGACATCAAATATATTATCTTAGCTAAACCCAATTATTTATAACTTCTATGCCATAAATGCATACTTGACTTAGCCCTTTTAAACTTCTATTTCACTATTTTTTTGCCATCCTGTACATCCTTGGAAAATACTTTCCACCATCTCTATTAAATCAAAACAGCTTTTCTCGCCGAAACCGGTTTGGCTCAGTAGTAGAGCGTCGGTCTGCAAACTGAAAGGTCCCAGGTTCGATTCTGGTCAATGGCATGTACCTTGGTTGCGGGCATGTCCCCAGTGGGGAGTGTGCAAGAGGCAGCTGATCGATGACTCTCTCTCATCGATGTTTCTGGCTCTCTATCTCTCTTCCTTCCTCTCTGTACAAAATCAATAAAATTTATATTTTAAAAATAAATAAATAAATAAATAAATAACTGCTTTTCTCAAGTTCAAGCAATATATTCATTTCTCTCAAGAGATACTTTTACAGTTATGTTAAATCACAATGATTTCTCAATAAGGCACATTCTAATCAATTGCATGCAATATCTAGATTATTCTAAAATATAAATGTAAATATACATTTACTATGCATCTTTCACAGAGCAGCTGTATAATTAATAACTGATGAATGCATAAGATTTCCTTTAGCTTCTCATCTCTCTGCATGAAGAGCGTTTCCAATCTATAATAATAAAAGGATAATATGCCAATTAGACCAGACAGCCAAACAACCTTCCAGACATCATTCTGGACAAAGCAGCAATGGTGGGGGCCGAGGCAGAGGCAGTCAGGGGTGATCAGGCAAGCAGGCGAACAGTTAGAGGCAGTTAGTTAGACAGAGTGGTTAGGGGTAATCAGGCAGGCATGAACAGTGATTAGGGGTGATGAGGCAGCAGAGGTGTTAGGGGCTATCAGGCAGGCAGGCAGGCAGGTGAGAGGTTAGGAGCCAGAGGTCCCAGATTGCAAGAGGGATCCCAGATTGGGAGAGAATGCAGGCTGGGCTGAGGGACCACCCCCTCCCCCCCCCGCCCCCAATGCATAAATGTTGTTGCCCCGAGCCTCTAGTATATTATAATTCTTTATCAGTGTACATTTTTGGCAAACCACTAATTTGTTATGAAGAGAGACCAATTACAAAGTTATAAAGACCATTAGCAATACCATAAAAATTGTGGGGGATTCAGAGGAAGAGAAAAGTAAAAGTTTAGTAATTTAATAGAATGAGCCATTTCAAAGGAGTCTTTGATTTTTAGGAGTGAGTCCTAGGGAATACAAAGAAAAACGAACAGAACAGATACTTAGCAAAACCAGCCCCAGTTTTCAAAGAAAAGACACATACAACCCAGAAAAACTATGACTGGTCAAATCATAAAATAGTGTCTTTGTCTAGGAATTTCAGTAATAGACATAGCCAGGAAATTTACACCGAGGAAAATAGATTGCCAAGTTAGTCATCCAATGAACATGGGTTTAGCAGAGTTCTAAGCTAGCCTCCCAGAGGCCTCCTTGACTAGAAATGGTGGAGACCAGCAGGAACTTCTCAGATTATGCAAGAATCCTGGGATTGACCTGGAACAGAACCATAGAGAAGCTGGAACAGAAGCTGTTTGTTCATTTGCCAACATTTACCTCAGCACTAAACTGCTAAAACAAAGTGCCAATAAATTTTTAAGAGAAATACCCCTAGCTACACAACAGTCAAAAGACTTAGTAAGAATTAAAATGCACTTTTACATAATGCCCTCTCCTGAGCTTAGTGCATTGAGTCTTGCCTAATGTCTAGCGGTAAAAAATATCATTTCACCAGTTTTGTGTCAGGATCAACCCCAGAATAAGACCTTAAATAAGACCAGGAAAAGTAATCGAGACTATTCCTCACATAGGCAGAGCAATGCTGAGAAACAAGTGTTAAAAGGGAAAATGGCAATTTGCAGAACCTAAATCCAGAAAACATAAAAGTAAATATATATTAACTTATTAAGCTTTATGTTCCTTTCAACTTAATACCTTGTTAAATAAATGATATAGTATCATTACTTGGCTATGGTCTCCGAATATAGTTTTTTTATATGAATATATCTCAATATGAGGTCACTTGGGATTATGGCTCAGAATTGGGTGCCTAAAAGATTTCAGTAGATATGCCTTCTCTGTTGCACTATAATAAAAATTTACAAGTTAATCAAATACCATGAAATTTTCCCCTGATAATCTATGCAGTCAGCACTGTATTGGCAAGTAGATGTTTAAATTTACACCTTCAAAGCAGGGGAAATTTGCTGACAGTATTCTCAGAACATCTTAGTAGGAAAACACCCTTGAAAGCAGTTTTTTCATAATGTTCTCAAGATCCTCTTTCTCACCTATGCACAGCTCCGGGAACTGCCAACTCTTCAGAAACAACAGACAATATATTAGCTTCAAACTCTGAAGAAATTAGAGCCATCTCTGGATTGAAATACATTTATCTGTCTTCTGTGTGACCCTCAGCCCATGACTTCTTGTGCCCACATACTCACCTCTCCCTTTTCAGCATGCCTGCTTCTGTGTGTGTAGGCAATAAATTGGTGAGTTTGAGTTTAAGAATTCCCTGAAGTAGCTTCATAACCAGAACTATACAACTCAGCCCTTCATTGTGAAATAGACCAGAAAGAAAGCAATGTGTCCTTGGTAGTCTAATTACATTGTTATTTCAACACATTCTGTTCTTTTCCATATTTTGTTTTTTATCTTTCACTCTGATTAAACCTAACAATGTAACACCATATCTGATTTTTTTTTAAATTCTATATATACATACAAAAAGGAGAGTTGAGGAGGGAGGTCAGACTACATAAAAGTGTGATATCTCCAGTCAGAGCCAAATTCCTAAAGGGTTAGGCCATTAAGTGGCCAAGCAAAATAAGACACAATCGGTGCTAACTTCATTTTCAAAAGTTCCCACGTGTAGGTTTATAGGTGCCTAGAGGGATGAGTTACTCTCAATTGTGTCTTGTTTAATTTGGCCATGTTAAGGGCTAACCCTTTTCTAACTTGGCTCTCGTGGTAGATATCACACCTCTACATGTCTGAATTTGATTCTTAACTTGGCTTTTTCAGTGCACGTTAAGTGTTTCTGATTTGGTATCACTCTAAAAGAATTTGTAAGTGGTTTCTTTGCACTTATGTCTGGACAGATTGGGGTCAGGTGTGATTGGTGGGTTTCCACTATTAAATTATTTCACACTCCTTCACCCCAGCCTAATGACTATAACCTCAGAGTTCATCTTCTGTGTGGGAGGCCAAAATATACTGAGATCAGGCACTGCAGAGGTTAGGTCTATGCATTGCAATTAAACAAAACTATAATAAAATATGTTGTTTTTTTAAATAAATATGTTATCTATGCCAAGAGCTTCTCATTAATATTTTTTTACTTGGGGAAAAAAAGAGCAATTGTCTAATCTATGAGATAGAATGCAGAAATTAAGTCCTTGTTTCTATCATTCTCTTCATTTATTAGATGGAGGCACTAAGATTAAGCACATAATTACCTACTTGATGATTTAATGGGAAGAAACTCAATTGAAATAAACATTGAATTTCTTTAAGGAAATTCATTGTATTTGTTTCCCTACACACACAGAGAGAGAGAGAGAGAAAGAGAGAGAGAGAGAGAGAGAGAGAGAGAGAGAGAGAGAGAGAGAGAGAGAGAGAGAGAGAGAGAAATTAAATTTAGCCTATAGTGATCCATAAAATACAAGATGACCTAAATTAGAACAAGCGAGACAGGAGAAAATTTGTGTAAAAATTCATGAGATGAAGTAGATGGACCATGAATCTTAGAGTCAGAAACCAGCTTTGGAATCTGACTTACTAGCTTTATAACCATGGTAAGTCATTTAACTTCACTGAGCCTCAATTTTCTTATGTAAAATAGATATTATAACAATTTCTACATCACAGGGTTTTTGAGAGAATCTCATGAGACTACAGATATAAAAGTAGCCTGTTGCCGAAGTCAGTTTGGCTCAGTGGTAGAGCATCGATCTGCAGACTGAAAGGTCCCAGGTTCGATTCCGGTCAAGGGCATGTACCTTGGTTGCGGGCACATTCCTGGTAGGGGGTGTGCAAGAGGCGGCTGGTCGATGTTTCTCTCTCATCGACGTTAGATAGCTCTCTATCTCTTTCCCTGTAGAATATAAATCACAATAAGATATTTCATTTATAAAAGAATTAGAGAATAATTAAGTGCTAACTTATTGTGTGACTATAGTACAAGTTCATAGAAAGAGGATATTAGTATAAATTGGAGAAGATTCTGATGTTTTCTTTAGAACAGGTGCAATTTGGGGTAGACCGTGAAGAATATGTACAATTTGATAAAGTACAAGAGAAGAAGAAGGTTTTTTAGATTAAAAGAGTAGGAAAGAATTTGGGGGAGAGAGAGGGCTTTTGGGAAGCAGATGCAAAAGCATAAAGGTAAAAATCAGTTACAAAGACAGAATTTTCCAAACTGTGTTTCTCTGAACACACAAATGAAAAGCTTTTCAAGTTCAAATGAGTCATAAAAACTGTTGAGCCCTGACTTGTCTTGCTCAATGGAAAGAGGATCAGCCCAAGCACTGAAGAGCTGCAGGTTCAATTCCCGGTCAAAGTTTTGCAGGTTGCAGGTTCCATCCTTGTGTGGGGGGCAACTAATTGATGTGTCTCTCTCACATCAGTGTGTGTGTGTGTGTGTGTGTGTGTGTGTGTGTGTGTGTGTCTCCTACTTTCTCTCTCTCTCCTTCCCATTCTCCACCCCTTTCACTCTCTCTACAAATCAATGGAAAAAATATTCTTAGATAAGGATGAACCAAAAAGAAATAAAAACTTTTGATTATAGTCCCTTCTTGGAAATTCATTCTACACATACTAAGCCTTTAGGAAATTCATGCCTAAAAAGAAAAAGAAGGACCAAGAAATGGAGGAGGTGGGAGATAATTTGTTTCTGTTTAACCCATTGTTTACCAAGCTTATCTTACCTCAGTTTACATATATTTCTCAGAAATATATTTATTTAAATATATGTAAATAGATTCCTCAGTTTACATATATTTCTCAGAAATAATATTCTATGAAGTGCATTTTAGAAAAATTTGCATTAAGGACTTTGTGCCTGTGGTTTAATTAATGCATTGCACATCCCTGCTAACATTTTATAATTTAACTTGAACTTCCTAGAAATATACCTTAACCCAAGGGAATAATTCTGAAGGAAGAATCTTGGGCAACTGACAGTCCCTTGAAGGGGCAAGGAGTGGTGCAGCCTTTCCAACCCCAGGAAATGTCATCAGAAAATCAGAGCCAGCCTAGCACAGGTCTCCTGCAGTCCTCCACACCTTGTCCCACTGTGAGCATCTACCAGGGATTCAGTGGTCATGGTGGCGCAGCTTTTTGTAAATCACATGTTTCTACATAAAAGCATGTGGATATAAAATCCCTGAGAAGAAAATTGCAATGATATGGCTTATCACACAGTTTTCTTTCTGCATTGTTTATTGAAAAAAGGCATTATCACAAAAGTATTCCTTTTGAATTTTGTTCTGACTTTGTAATTTTATTTATTCATGGTTTTCTGACATCAAGGTGTTATGAGAGCTTACAATTCTATTTCAGGCCCACCTTATTGTGTTTGAAAAGATATGTGGACACGGTTCCTACTATGTAAATTATCTGTGTTGTCTTTGCTCAGGGTAAGGACTCCCACAGCTTTCTGCAGACTCAGCCCAACAGGCAGCCTTTTCTCTCACTATCAGAGTCCTCTCAATAATTAGCCCAAACTAAACCCAGTGAAGCCTGATTGACACACCTCAGGATGACCTGTCTCCCTCTATTTATGCTCAACCACTTCTTTGGAAATGGTATTGCTTCAAAAGTTTTCTTTATAATCAATGCTGTATTAACCAACACTAACCCATACTTTTGTTCCTCCTTTTCCTATATATATTGTCTATCATTGTAGCCCATCAGTTACTCCATCTAGTTCTGCATCTACTTCTGTATCTTCAGCAGCAGAAGAGTTGGGAAATATGTGAAGATAAAAATCCTTCTCAGGGAGCCTCATTTGCAGCATCAAAGGAGGAGACTGACAAAAGCTCCCTGAAACCTCAGATCAGCTAGTGAAATTGTCTACTTGTGTTCTATTCAGTCACCTAACATGCATTTATTCATTCGTTTTTAAAAATGAGGGCCTGCTTTGATGATGATGAAAACATGTGAAGAATCACAATCCAGTTATTTCTCACATGGACTTTTGATAGAGTTGAACAGACAACCTTATCACAAACAAACTGTTATTAACAACACAGTTGCAAAACAACCATACGAGCAATGTTTCAGGATGATATTTTGTTAAATAAATTTACTTTTTTCAAAATCATTATTTAGCTACCACCATGTGCCAGGCCACTTGTTTAGGGCCAGAGAAGAATAGATGAAAAAAGAGTCTTGTTTTCAAGGCTCTCACTGAAGGTCTAGAACCTACAAGATAGTGGGACAAATGCTTTGAAAGAAGTATTTCAAAAGTGCCAAAGGAAAACAGAAATTCCAGCCAAATAGAATCTAGTAAACAGGAAAAGGGACCTCAGGTAAGCTCTAAAAAACAAGAAGTTTGCCACTGGGGATAAAAGAGAGGAAAGCATTTAAGACAGAGAGAGCAGGAGGGAAAAGGATTGGGGAGGATTCAGAAGTGAGAGAAAAAATGCTGAGTCTATGGAACTGGGTTAATTGGCCACCAACAGAGCATTTGCTGCACACAGGGGAGTTGGGAACAAGGATACGACAGGAGACCGCAGTCCAGTGATGGAAGGTCTGATATGTCTTACAAAGAAATCTGGACTTTATCCTTAGGGTATTGCAGAGCCATAGAAGCATTTCAGACAAAGAAATCATATAATTTAATTTGAATACTATAATAAAAATTACTGCAGCTGCAACAGAGGAGGAATTTGGGTAAGAGCTAGAAACAGAGGTAGCCCAAACTAGGGTGGAGCAGTGAGAAACGCATGGGGGGAGTTCCAAACTCCTAGCATCAAAAAATGAAATGATGGTTCCATTCACTAAAAGAGAGTATGTTTCAAGAAGAATGAGTTTAGTGATTGAGTCTGGAATAAATGAGTTTAGATTTCCTCTGAGATATGCCAGTAGCGGTGTCCAGTAGTACAAGACTGTAGATACCAGCTAGAGGTAAAATTGAGTATTTTCTGGATGTGGGTGGCAGGGAAAGCCATGGAAAGGCTATTTGTCAAATGGTGTCAGATTGTTCAAAGGAGAGCATGTAGAAGGTGGGGGAGGGGCATGCAAAAAGATGCAGGAGGATCTCTAGGTAGTGACATAGATTAGGCAGCTAGCAAAGAGTGAATACAAAGCATCTGAGAATCAGTCCAAAAGAGAGCGAGATAACCAAGGTAAGAACAGGGTTACTGAAGTGATCCTCTCACACAGCCACCCTCAGTAAAAGGGGGGATTCCTCAGCTAGTTAACTGAGATCTCTAGTTTTCCTATGGAACAAGGTCACTCACACATTAGACATCAGATCCACTGAGTTGTGTCCTGATTACATCACATAGATCCTTTATTCTGCTTTTTTGCTGATGTGGTAGCAAACCAATATGAAAGCAATATGATTCATTATCTTCATTTACTTACAAAGTGGAAAACATTTTTGTGGTCTTTCTGACCCATTTAATTGTCACTTTCATTTTACAGATAAAAAGAAAGCTCCATGAGGTTGAGACTTAGCTACTCACAGCTCTAGGATTAAACTCTGACCTGACTTAAAATCCTCTCCTGTTCTGCTACATCCCACAGTTCTGATAACATTCCCTATTTGTACTCCTTTTGTCCTTTCAAATTCTTTCTGTCAAATGAATAAAATTAAAACTAGAGGCTGTTTTCAAATTTTGACCTTGCAGACTTCACATAACTAAGCATCATTCTGAGCAACGATTTATAAAAATTTTAAAAAATACAAATCAGTGATCATTTTTAAGTGTTCCCACTCTGTGAATGCTCAGTATTTCTGTCCTATTTCCCCTTCTGCACCTAGAAAAAGACCAATAAAAAAAGAATAGAAACATCACCAAATTTCAGTCAGGAAATAAGAGCCTTAAGAATATAATTGATTACATTTTTTACTTGAAAGTAACCTGGGCAGGGGATTAATGCATATATAAATGTTCTGCAAATAACATGCAAATAGAATTTTCATGACTATATAACATATCTGAGAATAAGCCCCAGAAAAACCCTAAGCATTGATTTAAAGGTTCATAATTTTGGGGCAAAGACTACTATAATCATTTGTAAAATATACTGTGAGAATGGGATGCTGTGTAAGATTAGGTTGGATTAAGGGAGCCATTTTTGTTTAACCAAGGAGAATAACTTTTTTTAAAAAGGTTTCAGAATGTGTCCCCAGTGGTTGAAATTATTATGCTGTCATAAGGAAAGAAATTGGGTCAAAACTCATTATCAAGTGGCATTTCCACAAGTAGCAGGGGAATATACTGTTTCCGATCAGACATTACACCCAGAGTCTGGATAAGTTTCTTTCCTGAATCTGAGCCTAAAAAACTACTTCATTTCCTCACCTTTTCCCAGCATTTGTAAGTATCCAAGTTTCAACAGTGATTGTGAACAGTAGATAAACTACTCCAATACCCTGTGCTGTAAAACTTATTTTTTTATTTTTTTATATTTATTGATTTTATTGGGGTGATATTGGTTAATAAAATTATATAGGTTTCAGGTATACAATTATATAATACATCATCTGTATGTTGTTTTGTGTGTTTACCACCCCAAGTCAAGTCTCCTTCCATCACCATGTAAAACGTATTTTTATGTTTTTTATTTTTTTAATATATTTTATTGATTTTTTTTACAGAGAGGAAGGGAGAGTAATAGAGAGTTAGAAACTTCGATGAGAGAGAAACATCCATCAGCTGCCTCCTGCACAACCCCTACTGGGGATGTGCCTGCAACCAAAGTACATGCCCTTGACCAGAAGCAAACCTGGGACCCTTCAGTCCACAGGCCAACGCTCTATCCAGAGCCAAACCAGTTTCGGCTAAAACTTATTTTTTAAAGTGACTTGTAAATTCAGCAGCTTTCTTCACTTTCTGTCAACCCATAATGGCCAACCATCCCCATTCTTAGGACAGACAGAGAGAAATTATCACAGCCCAAAATAATCTTCTTTTTTTTATTTAGACTAAATCATTTTGGGCACAACTTTGCTTTCATTTCTTCCTCTCTAGATGATCATTATAGAATTTTAGTACTCTGAATTTGAATAATCAGCTTTGGTTTTTGCTTTGGGGCCATAATTGTTAGTTACTGGGAGCATTAATTGTGGTGTTTGTTCCACTGGCATCTTTTATCTCTTGAATCCTCACAGAAGCCTTGCAAAATAGAAATAGCTCTATGATTAATTTACTTTTTAAAATATGTATATCATTCTACCCAGTGAAATAAGATGTCAACTTATTCATTCTTTTATTCAATTGAGAGTCATAATCTATGCAGGCCTTATGTGGGCAGATATTTTACATATTTTAGTGGCTAAATAGATGAATGGATCTTATATGTAATTTTGGTATATATTATCTTTTCCTCCAAATTTTTTATATCTGACAAAAATAGATGAATGGCCAAAACTGGTTTGGCTCAGTGGATAGAGCGTCGGCCTGCGGACTGAAAGGTCCTGGGTTCAATTCCGGTCAGGGGCATGTATCTTGGTTGCAGGTACATCCCCAGTAGGGGGTGTGCAAGAGGCAGTTGATCACTGTTTCTCTCTCATCGATGTTTCTAACTCTCTATCCCTCTCTCTTCCTCTCTGTAAAAAATCAATAAAATATATATATTTTTTTTAAAAAATGGATGAATGGATGGATAGATAAAGAGGTGAGTGAATGGATTTGGCTATGTAAATGGAAGGATGGTAGGATGGATAGATGGACGAGTATTGAATGAATGGAAAAGTAGATGGTAGGTAGATGAGTGCATCGATAAATGGATGGATGGTACTGCTGATTATTACCCAAGATGTCATTTTATGCCACAAATGAGTCTACAAAGTGGAAGAACCTCAATGACATGCAGTGGGAACATCACAGAGACAAAGAAGAACTAAGTTAAATTAGAAATGAGTAGTGTTTTCCAAGGAGAGAAGAGGGATGGAGGCTGGCACATTATGACCAGTGACCAGTGGCCAGTGACTCCTGAACAGATGTTTCCATCCTGGAACTGAGATGGATTTCGGAGAGTAGGAGTCTATAAAAGCGTGATGCTGCCTGGACACACAAAGGACTATTTTAGGCCAGATCTTCTGGCTTTAATGTTTCATGAACAATTTTATTCTTATATACACAGGCTCATAGAATAGGTTCAATTTTGAGCATTATCACAGTTCCATCTTTAAATATTGTATTTTCCAAAAAATGGAAAGCAACAACTACTGATAAGGATGTAGACATCATGGAACCCTGGTGCATTGTTGGCGGGGATGTAGAATAGTGCAGCTGCTCTAGAAAACAGCAGGATAATTCCTTAAAAAGTTAAACAGGATTTTCATACGATCCAGCAATTCCACTTCTCGGTTATAGGCCCAGAAAAATTAAAAGCTGGGACTTGAATATATATTTGTACACCCATGTTCATAGAAGCATTATTTACAATAGAAGCATTATTTAAAATAGAGTGGAATCAATCCCATGTCCACTGATGGAGGAATAGATAAATAAAAGGTGGTCTACACGTACAATGGAATATTATTCAGCCTTAGAAAGGAATGAGATTCTAACATACTACAACATGGGTGAACTTGAGAACATTATTCTATGTGAAATAAACCATTCACAAAAATAACAAATATTGTAAGATTATACTTACTTGTATACAGGCAAGAATGCGTTTATAGTTATATGAAAATAATATAATAATTCATAAATAATATAAGAATAAACTATGTGTTTTGCATACCCAACTGTAAGCCTACTTTTGGCCTGCTGTCGGGACCTAGAATAGTCAAATTTATAGATTAAAAAAAAGTAAAATTATGGTGACCTTGAGGTGGAAAGAGGGAAGAATGGAAGTTGGTGTTTAATGGGTATAGATTTTTGTTTAGGATGATGAAAAGTTCTGGAAATGGATAATTGTGATGGTTGCACAGCCATATGATAAAATGTAAACATTGTATTTTACCACAATGACAATGTTTTAATCTAAAAAAATAAATATTCCACTTAACCACTCTATAAAAAAAAATGAGTAGTGTTTGATGGAAGAAATCTTCAGGCAAGCAAAGCATATTTGTTTCAACAAGTTTGGGACTAAATTAAAATGAATGGTTGAGTATTGCTCTAGTTCTACAAAGGTATCCCAGGGTTCACTGACAGATGAGAAGGAAGCTGAGAAGAGGCTAAGGAGGTCAGCTCCAGCCTGTCCTCTCAACTCCAAAATGGACCAGAAGAGCTCTATTGGCTTCACTTTTATTTATTGTTACCCCCTATGAGAATTTACCAAAATGGGGATCCCACTGCTTAAAATAATTTTAAATCAATTCCTATACTAAGAGGAATAATACCTGATTACTTCACAGGATTGTTTAAAGAATTAAATGATCTAGTGCTGAAGAGGATGCAGAGAAAAAGGAAGCCTTGTGCACTGCTGGTGGGAATGCAGACTGGTGTAGCCACTGTGGAAAACAGTATGGAGTTTCCTCAAAAAGTTAAAAATGGAACTCCCATTTGACCCAGTAATTCCATTTCTAGGAATATATCCCAAGAAAACAGAAACACCAATCAGAAAGGATATATGCACCCCTATGTTTATAGCAGCACAATTTACAATAACTAAGATTTGGAAACAGCTTAAGTGCCCATCAGTGGATTATAAAAACTCTGAAGTTACATATAAACAAGAGCTGAAATATCCTCTATGATTAATAACTAAAACTATAGAGAGAGTCATAGACTCAGGCTCCTGTCATTATTCCTCAGCTCTGGCCTCCTATGTATCCTGCTTTCTGGTTGTGATAATGTAGCCATGCTTTAAAACCTGTAATAAGTCATTGGGTTCATAATATACCTTAGAAGGACTGAGGAAATAATAGTCAACAACAAAGGTGCATCCTGATCAAGAAGACAAAGTGAAGTAATAATTTTGGTAAAAGAAGCCAAAATTATTTATATGATCCTATGTTTACTACAACTTTATCACTCCTACTCTATCTTAACCTATAAATGCTACCATCAATGAAGTCACTTAATTGATAAATTACTAAACATATTATAATTTGTTATAACAGTGTTTTTTCTAAGATCATTTACCATCCTTTATTCTTATACTAGAGGCTTGGTGAACAAAATTCATGCATGAAGGGTGGTGGGGGAGGGAAGGGGGAGGGTGTCCCTCAGTCCGGCCTACATTCTCTTGCAATCCAGGACCCCTCAGGGGATGTCTGGCAGTTGGACATCCCTCTCACAATCCAGAACTGCTCACCTGCCTACCTGCCTGATCACCCCCTAACCACTCCCTTGCCAGCCTAATCGCCACCTAACTGCTCCCCTGCTGGCCTGATCACCCTCAACTGCTCTCCCCTGCTGGCCTGATCTCATCCTTAATTGCTTGCTCCCCCCCTCACACCCGGCCTGATCATCCCTAACTGCTTACTTCCTTGCTGGCCTGATTGCCCCTAACTGCCTCTCCCTCAGCCCCCACCACTGTGGCTTTATCAGGAAGGAAGTTGGATGTCCAGATGTCCGGTCGAACTGGTCTAATTACCATATTACCTTTTATTAGTATAGATGGTATTTCATAAAAATATGGCTTTTAGTAATTCCCAAAGCATAGTTGCATTACTTTCTATGAACTTACATTCTAGATTATAATTTTCAAAATTAATTATATATTCTGTAACTTAAAGAGAAAAATAGGAAAACATGAAAATGTTCAAGTATTCAGAGATTACAAGAATTCCAGTATTGGAAAAAAGGAAAATAGAAATGGCAAAAGATAAAAATAGACAAATGGATCGGGGTCAAATGATGAAAGGCCTTGTTTTCCTTCCAAAGAAACTTGGATTTCATTCTATAGGCTGAGAATTTTGAGAAAAGAGTGCATTGTAATCATAATTGCTTGTGAGGAGTTGTTGAGAAGCCTAGCTCAGGCCCCTGATTCAAGAAAACTGCATCCAAATCATCAGAGCCTGAAGCATATGTGTGTTTTTTTCTCCATGGAAATTCCAGCTAACTGTTATTTCAGAAGCCATATTATCATCACGGTCATCTTAATTGCAAAGGCAAAATGAAGACCCAAGCAATCTAACAAAAAAAATCTATCCCAATGCTATTCTAATATTGTTAGCACTAGCCACTTGTAGAATATAAAAAGGAGATTATTTTTGTATGCGCAAATATGAGCTAAATAACTTAAGTTTCTCAAACTGCATATAAGTATGATATACATATAAGTGTGATATGTGATCTCTGAACACATAATGATCTGGCCACTCAGTGTATATCCTATATAATAAAAAGCTAATATGCAAATTGTCCCCTCGACCAGGAGTTTGACCAGCAGGCAGGTTGGCCAACTGCCCATGTACCCTACCCCTGGCCAGGCTGGCCAGACCCACCCATGCACGAATTCAGGCTCCAGGCCCCTAATATATATATATTTTGAGTGGCCAGATTATTATGTGTTCAGAGGTCATAATAATCTGACCACTCAGTGTATATTCCTAATATGTTAATTTTGCTCAAAATTGTGACAAAAAAAAATATGTAGATATTTTTTTAAATCAGTATGATATTTTAAGATTTTAAAAAAATGTGACTTCAAAACATAGTGTTCCAACCTGCAACTCAAACTTTTCTCCCAAACACCTGCCCCCAACCCCCACTCCCAGGGGACAAAGTCTTTTTTTCTGTACAGTTATGGGTGCATCAATGGAAATGTCTAAGAATCAAGTGCTCCATAAATTATGTATGAAAATGGATAATCCCCTTAGGAAAAAACATATTCTAGGTCGGAGGTCATACATATTTTATACTTTGCTATAATTCAATGTTAATCCATATATAAGTTAACACCAAACATTTAAAAACAGGAATAGTAGCATATTGGATTTTCTCCTCAACTGTTTAACCTCTTTCAACAGCCCTGCCTATTTCACAAGGTTATTTTAAGGATTAAATGAGGAAATGAAAGCACTTTGTAAACTGTAAAGTGCTACCCTGATGTAATGTTTCATTAACAAATTAATTTACAAATGGCCAGGACAAGGTGCCTTTTGAATGATGGCTTTCACTTCTCCACGAATTAGAAAATAAATGCTCTAGTGTGGTCTACTGGGCAAAATAAAGGGCCGCAGCATTCCGCGATGTCATGGCACAGATGTGCAGAATTCCGATTGTCTGCATCAGACAGAAGCAATCAGGCAGCGTGTGGACACCCATCTGGTTCTCATATTATCTGAACGAGGTGTTGAAGTGGAGGGTTTTTACTTAGCTGAATTCGAACAGATCCTCCTGAGCTTTCACCAAATGATTAAAGACAGTGCAAACTGTCCCCAACCTGGTCCCTGTTCTTTGATGTACTCTGTCAGCAAACCCTAAGCTGTCACGTGAGACAAAGGCTGAAGTGGTGGATGTCAGAAGAGTAACTCCAGCGTTCCTGAGTGATTTTGCTGAATTGTCACTGGTTCATTCAACTGAGAAGTTATATGTGAGACATTCGGAGGTGACCCAAACATAAACCAGACCTACCCAATTTTTAATGTTCTCAGCTGTGTATTAGTGGGAAATATATTTCTTGGAAGCTTGCCACCTCTTTGTTGAGTGTGGTGGCTAAGGTTTCTGCTTAATAGTGATGGTGGGGCTGCTGGTGAGAGAAATGCTAAAGCCAAACACAGAAGCCTGGCTAAAGAAAACAAACTTTCTCTCAAGAAGACGCACAATTAGCTCCATGTGTTAAAAGAAGAAAGTTATTAAATTATTGAATCAGGCATTTATGTCAAGGGCAAAATATTTTAACCCCTCCTAAGACCTGGTATGTTCTCGTTAATAGATTACTCCTTGGAAGTAAAAAGATGGGACATGAATGGGAAATGATGGAAGTAAACGATGCATTGACATTTGAAAGAATTAACCTTGGTTTTGGGTGTTTTTCACCATAGTTATTCACATTGAATCCAGAGATGTAAAAATAAATTCTTATGCTGCTCCTAAAACCTACCTGATCATTTGTATGTATACCAAGACCTCAATACATGAAAACTGAGTTTTCTTGCCAAAACCAGTTTGGCTCAGTGGATAGAGCGTCGGCCTACAGACTGAAAGGTCCCAGGTTTGATTCCGGTCAAGGGCATGTACGTTGGTTGTGGACACACCCCAGGTGGGGGGTGTGCAGGAGGCAGCTGGTCGATGTTTCTCTCTCATTGATGTTTCTAGCTCTCTATCCCTCTTCCTTCCTCTCTGTGAAAAATCAATAAAATATATTTTTTTTTAAAAAAAATTGAGTTTTCTTTATTTGTCTTATTTACTAAAAGATGGATCACAACCAGTAGCTGAGGAAGCTGATATGATCCTTATAAACATGGAATATACTTGGGTGTATCTAATGACATTGAAAATGTTTCTTGTTTAAATGTTTCTTGTTTAAGTAGTCAAGGTGTACTGCATGAAAACTGATGCTCTGAAACACAATTGTTGAAATACCATATCCTTTAATTTACCTAAAACTTTAATTCCAACCACCTGAGGACTCATCCAAACCAGACAGAGAACAACTCTTGTCTTAAAATTATACATATATACGTGTGAGCAATCTGGGACTTGGTTTCTCCCAGTAATTTATTTGAACACTATATTAGATATTTTAGCTTCCAAATTGAGGGTATTTTTTAAGTCCTATAACTGATTTGTACTGTTTTTTTTCATGTGCATATTTTTGCTGCTGATCAAGATAAATACTTGTGTTTATACCATGGCTACCTTAAAACTCTACTCTTGTGCTCACTGCACACAACTAGTATGGCATCAATATTAAATTGAGCTTTGCACAGGCTGACAAGTGGAGGAGATTAAACTTCTCAAAAAATAAAAGCTTTTTTTATGTTTGCTCTAAACAAATGGGAGCCTAAGAGAACAGGCCTTTCCATTGTTCAGCAAGATAAGGTCCATCTCAAAGACTCTCTTGGTCAGGTTTCATCATCATCATCATCATTATTATTTAGAATATAAATAGCTAAGATTTTAGAGACCATTCCATTGTACAAAGGACCACACACACACACACACACACACACACACACACACACACATATATATATATATATATATATATATATATATATATATATATATAATTTTTATATATATATATAATTTTTAATTTATTTATTTTTTACAGAGAGGAAAGAAGAGGGATGGAGAGTTAGAAACATCAATGAGAAACATCGATTCAGCTGCCTCTTGCACACTGCCTACTGTGAATGTACCCACAACCAAGGTACATGCCCTTGACCAAAATTGAACCTGGGACCTTTCAGTCTGCCGGCCGACATTCTATCCACTGAGCCAAACCAGTTAGAGCCACACACATATATTTCACGCTTACAAAAATCTTGTGAAATGAATGCTACTAATATCTGCATTTCACAGAGGAGAAAATTGGGGCTAATAGGGTGATGGGACTTCACCCAGAATATACAATCAGTAAGTGACAAAGGTGAGATTAAAATCCAGACTTTTTTTATTACCAATCTTCAGGTTTTTCTACCATACCCATTTTTCTCTTTTTTATGTAATCATGTGTAATTCTTCAGCAGGTAACAGAGTAATGGAATAAAGAAATGTCTTGTAAACTCTGAAACTTCAGTGAAGACCTTCGATTGCATGAAGTGTTTCCTTGTTGTAAAGCAGTTGCCAACTCTGGTATTTCTCATCAGTAAAATCACTTCTAATTTAGCTACTTTCCACTGGCAAAATCATCCTATCCCTTTCTCCTCACTGTCAGGAGGCCCTGAGCAGGAGAGCAGCAAGAAGAAGAAGAGGTAAGTGTTGTGGTTTCTGGTCCATAAATATTGGCTCCAACATTTAAGTCACTTCCTACACATTTCATCCCATAAGCACTTAATATTACACATTTCCTCTTAGAAAAGAACACTAGTTGATAATTTGCTCACATGATACTAAATATGAAAAGGAAGTCCAACTTGAACCATTACTTGCCTGCTTATCAAGTCATCATCTTTTCGACTAAAGAGCAATGGCCAACATGACTCATATAGTAAGAATCTCTCTTGAGACTATCATTTCATAAGGAAAGGTGAAAAACTAGATACTTCCTGTCATTTATGGGCTTATCTCTAAGACAGATAAGTAAGGAGGTATGAGAAGTGTGAGAACTTACTCCCAAATTCTACACCTAGTTCTCTGCCCCCTCAAGATTTTCTGCAAGTTGGGAACGTCCCAGAAGACTTCAATCAGCTTTAGCAGAGGACTAAAGAATGAACCTTACTGGGTGGGATTCCTACCAAGAACTCCTGAGACCAGTCTACAGTGGGCAGAAAAGGCTAAGAAAATGTCTCTCATACAACTTGCATGTTCCCATAGTACATAAATGCTTCATCTTCTTCATATTCAAGATCTATCACCATCTCCTCCTCATAAGAAAACTTTCACACAATGAAAGAGCAGATAGGAACAAATCAACAAGTGACTTTTTAGCAATATTTTAACTTAATCATGACACCTAGCTTAAAGTAAACTATTTCCATGTGGCAAAAATCAAATGCTCACAATACACTCATTACAAATAAAAATGCTTGTGGTCTTTCACATACCTTAAAACAAATACTTTAGAAAATACCCACCATGGCACTAAAGAGATATTGACTACTAGCTTCCTTGGGAAGTGTGGATATGCTATTCCATGATCAATTGTTTTATCTCCATTTTATCCACTGTATCTCTTCGGTGTATAATAGCATTTAAATGTATTCATTTACTTCATCTGAAAATTTTGGCAGGCCACAAAGTGACCATTTGTTACTTAGTGACCCTTTTATCTCAGATTTGAAAATTCAGTTATAAACATCTGCACTCTTATGACACTCATTTTATATCTTTCCCAAAATTACAATGAGGATAAAGCCTTGACTTGGACATTAACAACTGTACTAAGCCTGAAACACTGCAACCACTCCATAACTAATTGCTGGGTAAAAGTAAAATGGATTTATCAGGCAAATAGGAATGATGGAGAAGAGGCATAGGCAAGCCTATCTCTAATCCCAAGTCATATTTGGAACCCCTCCTTCACGGAGTAGAGAAGAGATGCTGAACACAAACTGAGATGAGACAGATGGTTCTGTGAGAACACTCAGCAGCCAAACAATGCTTTCCTTCACTTCAAAATTTCACATTTAATTCTCTCTCCTCAGTAAGACACGTCATTTTTGGAAGTATTTACAAAATCTTTTCTCGATCAGAGGCCTCTTTCAGTTATTTGCTTTCCTAACAGAAACTTTACCCAAGGGAACACGCATATTTTCTTTTCTGTTGAAAGACTGGGAAAGTACATACCCTTTATTAAAAAGAAAAAAATCTCATTTGGGTGAAGGTTGAGGCAGCAGGCTGGGTGTTCTCGCCATCTCACCAAGAAATATCCTTGTTATTCTTTCCCTTTTTCTTTCTGGGTTTTAAGTTCTGTGATATTATGAGAAACAACAAAAAGCATTTACATAAATCAGCCAAGTACTAAGGTAACAGACGTACTGAGGAGAAGAGAATTCATGTTTTTGGCTCTCAAGCTTTAACAGAAGGAAGCCTTTGTTAACTTTCACGGAGGATTCTTCTGTAAGTCATCATTTTACTCTTAAGCACTCTTCTCCAAAAAAATAAATTAACTAACACTATTTAGACTCTAGAATCATAGCAAAACCAGAGCAAAAACCATGCTTTATGAATATCTCCCAATGCAATTTGTCTGAATATGCTTTAGGACCTATAGAGCGTTTCCTCTCAACTGAGAGAAGACCTGGGCTAGAGGTTTCAACAACAGATACAGATGTTGAAACCTCTAGCACATACTGAGGTTTCAACATCTGTATCTGTCTTCACAGAGAGGAAGAGGAAAGGCAAATCTGGATAAGATGGCCTCAGAAAGTAAGAAATTGTTCAAATATGTCTAATTCATGAGGAAGAGATTAAGGCAACATTGATATGTTTTACTGATGCTGCCTCATGACCTGGAAGAGTACCTGGTGCATAACAGGCATCAGATCCAAAATGTGGTTATTCAGACAATACCAGCAATTGCAGGTGTTCAGAATACAAAATAAAACAAAATTACCCTTGAGTTACATGCCCTGGATGAAGACTGGAGTAAGAGAAGCTGCCATTAGGGACTATTGGATCAAATATCACCACCACCCACCCAACCCATTGCACGATTACATAACAAAACATGGTCTGGGTTTTTATAAACCACTTGGGGGTAATTCCTTCCATGAGAAGCACTCTTCCTGGTGGACTTTCCATGTTACAGTGCTTCTCATACACTTTACTTATCCTCTCTCATCCAGCCAATCATTAGAGTTAAAGTGAATGGCAGGAACTTGGTGTATCAGGGAAAGCAGGATGGAGTCATCAAGAGGAAGGGCAGTTGAAATCCACAGGCCATATTAGATGATCTCCTTTCACCTTGAGGGGGTCTCAGAGAACATTCTAAAATGACTGGCATAGGCAGATGCAGTTGATTTATCAAGGAGAGAAGCAGACATGCTTCTGTGACTTTGCCTTCTCTGTATATTGGATCTTTCCTTTAGGAACTTAAAGACACTTGGATCCTGGCTGTCTTCCAGAATAACCAATATATAATGCCAAAACAGCAATCTATTTGGATGAGATGCAGCTAAAATGTTAATTGTACTTTAAGTGGTTAAAAGTTATAACCATAGCAGGGATTTGTCAAGTGCCCACTTTATGTGCTTTTTTTTTTACCTTTGGTTTGTAGGTGGTAGGTAGTGAACAACAAATACAAATGTGGGGGGTCTCAAAGAGTACCCTTCACCATTAGGAGATTAATGGGATCTGCTGTTGAAAACCTGGTGATACAGCCTACTGATGTAGACAAGCTCATGGGAAAACAGACCTGCTATGACTGATGTATACTGCAAATGAAGTGTTCCTTCTTGGTAGGTATCAACTTCTACTAGAAAAAAAAAATACTGTATGAGGTATGAATTTCAGTCCTTAACATCAAATATGCAAGAAATTACACATATCATCCTAACTGGCTTGGCTCAGTGGATAAAATATTGCCCCTAGAACTGAAGAGATCTGGGTTTGATTCCTGTCAAGTGCATGTACCTTGGTCGTAGGCTGGATCCCAGCTCTGGTGGGGGTGCATGCAGGAGGTAATCAATCTATGTATCTCTCTCACATTGACGCTTCCTCTCTGTGTGTCTCCCCATCTCTTCCACTGTCTCTAAAAAATCAATGGAAAAATATTCTCAGGTGGGGATTAACAAAACAAATTTTTAAAAATGGCACATATCTACTTGATCTAAATCAATTTAATTATAAATGTGAACCTATCTTCTTTGATGCTTTCAGGAAACCCCAATCATTCCTAAGATCCCCCTGGCCAATCCAGGGCTATGCTTGATTTACACAGGAATCCAGCTGATTTGTTCCCTTCATTTCTGCATGATCATCCAACAGAGTTCTGCAGCTCCTGTGTCTGCCTAAGGTCAGGGAGGGGGGACACATTTGAGGAAGCTGTTTATGAGTTCTCAGTGCCAGGATGCACTGGGTAGCCATTCCACATGAGGAAATTCACCATCCCCTGGTGCTACTGTGAGAAATCATGGAAGTGCTTGCTGCTTTTCTCACCCTTCTCATCCACCAGCTTTGGAGACTTCTTTTGGTTGGGGGAGACTCTTCTCTGGTATACATGTTCCGAGCCACTCTGCTAATTTCTGTAATGCATTTCCTCCCCTTGGGACTTCAGCTTTTGGAAACAAAAAGTCAGGAAGTTTTATAGACAGATTCTGCTTTTCATTATGCCACAGAATCTTTCTGGGACAAGAAACACAAAGGTAGACAAACTCAATGTTAGGATGTGTGGGAAGGGAAACTTTCTAAAGGAAAATAAATAAACTAATATTCTGATATATACATATCAGAATGGGGTCTGCTGTTGGAAACCTGGTGATACAGCCTACTGATGTAGACAAGCTCATGGGAAAACAGACCTGCTATGACTGATGTATACTGCAATGAAGTGTTGCAGTTGCAATGACCGGTTGCTATGACACCCACTGGGACCAGTGGCCAACTTCCAAGGCCCCTCCCCCCAGCCAGCCCCGCCCCTGATCACAGCCCTACCCCAATAGGGGGCAGGGCCCACTGGCCAATTGCCTATGGCCCCTCCCACCAGTCGGTCCAGCCCTGATTAGCCCCCAATCGTGGCGGACCAGCCCACCAACCTCCCCCGTGCCCTCCTCTGGACAGGCCTAGCCCTGATCTTCCCTGGTTGGGGCCTGGCTGGCTGGACCCCACCCATGCATGAATTCATGCACTAGGCCTGTAGTATATATATATATATATATATATATATATATATATATATATATATATATATATATATATATTGGGTCGGCAGCTAAGTAATTGCGGATTTTTTAAAGAAAATCAAAGACAATTTTTTCATGGAACTAAATAACTTTATTCTGTAATGTATTGCCCATTTTGATCAATGACCTTTTGCCATCTTTCAGGCAGCATCATAATCCCACGTTCAAAAAACTTCTGGTTTTTATTAGCAAAAAACTGAATCAGGTACGATTTGACATCATCATCATTATTGAAATTTTTACCATTCAAGGAGTTTTGTAAAGATCGAAACAAAAAGTAATCAGATGGTGCAAGGTCAGGACTATATGGTGGATGTGGCAAAACATCCCAACCAAGCTCCATTAATTTTTGCCGAGTGACCAAAGATGTGTGTGGCCTTGCATTGTCATGATGGAATACAACACCTTTTCGATTTGTCAATTCGGGCCGCTTTTCTTCAACTGCATTGTTTAATTTCGTTAGTTGTTCAATGTAGACATCAGAATTGATCGTTCGGTTGGGTGGTAAGAGTTCAAAGTAGACAATTCCTTTGTAATCCCACCAAACTGATAACAAAATCTTCTTTTGATGAATATCAGCTTTTGATGTTGTTTGAGTTGGTTCACCTGGCCTGCTCCACGATCTTTTCTGCTTGATATTGTTGTAAACAACCCATTTTTCATCGCCAGTTATCAGTCGTTTTAAAAATGGATCATTTTCATTACGTTTCTTTAGCAAATTGCAGCTGCTAATGCGTTGCGTTAACTGTGATTCTTTCAGTTCGTGAGGAACCCATGTATCGAGTTTTTGAACATAGCCAAGTTGTTTTAAGTGATTTTCAATGCATGTATGTGATACATGAAGCTTCTCTGCAATCTCACGTGTTGTACTGTGACAGTCCGAATTGATTATTGCTTTGATTAGGGCGTCATCAACTTCAACTGGACGACCAGAGCGTTTTTCATCTTTGAGTGAAAAATCACCAGAACGAAATTTGGCAAACCAATTTTGACACTGCCGTTCTTTTAAGGCTTCGTCACCATAAACAGCACATAACTTTTTATGAGCTTGCGATGCGTTTTCCCTTTGCGGAAATAAAAAATCAAAATATGATGAAAATGTTCCTTTTGATTTTCCATTTTTCAACGAACGCCAAACGAAAACTACAAAACAGATCAAAAAACTTTTTTTACTGATTAACAGCTGAATAGCCAACTATCAAATAACAAAATGTGTTTTACATTTTACTACGTCTGCAAACCTAAAAATTCAACTGAAGCCATATATGTGTGAAACCCGCAATTACTTAGCTGCCGACCCAATATATATATATATATATATATATATATATATATATATATATATATATATATATATATATATATATAAAGGGGTAGACCAGAGAAAAAGTTCAGATTAGCAATACTTCAGAGATGCCTAAGAAGTCATATTTCCTCATGAGATGCCCTTTATTTAAATGCAACATACCTGATTTGCCTAAATATGAGGCCAACAGAACTCTAAATGAACATGAATATCCAATTTCCTCAAATGGACCACAGTAACTGGTTTTAAGTGCAAAGCTCACCCCACAGGACTTGCCAGCATTCTGTCCCCCTCTAGGGGCTGCCTATGTGACCCTAGAGCTGATTGTGCCAACCATATGGGTGGTTTTACTATCTGCAGCTGAACTAAAATACAACATTTTTCCAGATGAGCATCACTGAGAGATACATATTTTGATAAATATGTATAGTATTTCTTTTCTAGAAACTTCAGGGGGAGTATGGTCACACTGATAGTTTGAGTTTTCTTTCTAACTTTAGGTTTTCTTCCCTCTCCAGGAGTAAGATGATGGACTGTTAATTAACTTGATTGTAATACTCCTTCTATAACATTATATGTTGGTATGCCAAATCATTACATTGTGTATCTTAAAAACAATCTGAATAAGAAAATAAGTAAAATTTTTAAAATTCAAAAAGAAGCTCACATCCATTTATTTCACAGAATTTCCTTTAGTAATTCCTGGACTGAAATCACAGAATTGGTCATTCTCTTCCAGCCCTCGCCACTCCCTAGCTGCCACATCCCAGATCTCTTCCAAAAGTCCAGTTCCAAAAAGTGATCATTGCACTGCAAATCTGGTCCCTCATATGGATTGACACAAACGCACTTCCAGGAGAATAGATGCAGGAGAATGGGGTCTGCGGTCTGCCTATGCAAATCCTGATTGATAGCAGCTCCTCCAGCTGAAGACACATGACACCCCCAGTGGTTAGGCATTTGGAATGAATAAGCAAGAAAGGAGCCAAGATCAGGTCTGGCCTGGATGCTACTCCTGTTTTGCAACTAGCCACTACAGGACACTAGAGCAAAGGGTAGGCGGAAAAAGCTCAAATGGAAACTCCAGGATGTCTCCTTTGTCCTTGAACAATTTGCATCCAGCCCCTAATAGGGAATGAAAGTCAGAGTTACAGGACCACATAGGAGCAAAGGCTGCCTGAGGGCACTTCTCTGGGGCTCCAGGATAACCATAAGGCACTGATAAAACCCTGACTCCTTTCCCTGTTGCCTTGGAAACTGAGACTGAAACCCAGGTAAGGTTGAGTCCAGCTTTACAATGGAAGCACATGGCAAGAAAGTGGGAACTGATTCAATTATAACATGATTCAATATCTAGTGAATCGATTTCTATCAATTTTTGTGCATGACTCTGATATGGTTGAGCCAGTTAGTGCTACATTTGGAGGTCCCAGAAGACTAACTCTTGGAGAGGGGAGAAATCCTAAAGCTGAAAACTGAAGTCTTAACAGAATTTTGATTCACTGGGATGGTAGGGAGTAGGGGAAGGGGCAGGAAGGAACTCAACGAGTCAATAGGGTAGCCCTGAGACTGCAAAGGAAGACTAAAGGCTAGATCCCACTTAAGGTGGCCTCTGGAAGCACAGAGTTATTCAAAAGCTAGGAAAAGTGTTAAGGACCAAATTCATAATGTAAGGCACTTACAGGAATTAACATCATTGGGGCAGCAAACTAAACCAGAGAAGATGCCCCTTCTCAGCGTAGCACTGACCTAGCACTAGGAGCTGATTGGAGGCGCAGAATCAGACACCTATGGAGAAACCAAGGGCAAGATTTAAGAACTTGTCTTAGTTTTATAGTGGAGTCATTTCTCAAATTTAGAGGTTTTTACAATCAACTAATTGGTAGTAGGGGGAATGATGTATTTGTTTTGTCATCTACACATATTTATCAAAATATGTATGTTGGTTTACATACATATTCTGCCTACATTTCTTATTAAGAAATAATGAGATGCCGAAACCAGTTTGGCTCAGTGGTAGAGCATCGGTCTGCGGACTAAAAGGTCCCAGGTTCGATTCCGGTCAAGGTCATGTGCCTTGGTTGCAGGTACATCCCCGGTAGGGGGTGTGCAAGAGGCAGCTGGTTGATGTTTCTCTCTCATCGATGTTTCTAGCTCAATATCTCTCTCCCTTCCTCTCTGTAAAAAATCAATAAAATATATTTTTTTAAAGAAATAATGAGAAATGTAGGGCAAACATTTCTGCCTACATTTCTTATTAAGATGTGACAAGAAGTAGTACCCCTGATTTCTGTAAATTTAACTAGTTCTTCACATTTAGCTAGTACCCCGAAGTGAGGAAAAGGAACAATGATATGATTACTTTTCATTGCAAAATACTTCTCTACTTCCGGATTCCCAGTGTTGGGTTCCTTCCTGCCCGCCCTCCCTCCCCACCACCCAGTGAATCAAAATTCTGTTAAGACTTCAGTTTTCTTTCTAACTTTAGGATTTCTCCCCTCTCCAGGAGTTAGTCTTCTGGGACCTCCAAATGTAGCACTAACTGGCTCAACAATATCAGAGTCATGCACAAAAACTGATAGAAATCTATTCACTAGATATTGAATCATGTTACAATTTAATCAGTTCCCACTTTCCTGCCAGGTGCTTCCGTGGTAAAGCTGGACTCAAAAAACCTCAACACAGTGAGATGTGATCTCTGGTAAATCAGAAAAATAGGAAGATATTATATGATAGTTCTTCCTCTATTCAACCAAAAATGTTGACAAGGCAACAGTTTTCTGCTAATGTTGCCCAAAAGTATGACTTTATTTATCTCTAAGTGTCCAAAAGGAAATGCTGATGCAAATGGATATTCGTGTTTCTGTTAAAGATTCGCAGTGTAACCATGCAGGAAATGTAAACTCCGTAGATTAAGCAAGTATAATTTATCAATATATCAACACATATTGATTGCACAGTTTTGTGCCTTAAGTAGGCCTGTTTATGAAACAAACATAATAAAAATTATATAGCACCATGTCCAAACCCTCAAGGAGTAAAATTTGCATGAGAAGATAACATAAAAGCAATAGAATAAATCACAAAGGAAAAGATAGATTAATTTGACTGCATAAAAAATTAAACCTATTTCTCAAAACACATGCTTATCAGATGATAAGTAACAATGTGAAAAATATATAGAATTATGTTTCATCAAAGATAAACTCCTTAATATATGATGAGATTATGTAATATGATAAGATACTAAGATCCCAGTAGATAAATTGTCCAAGAATAGGACATTCACAAATGAGGACATGTAAATATGTTCATAAATATATTTTTAAAAATTACTTCAGTAATTAATCAAAGAAATAAAAATTGAAACAACAACAAAATTTAATTTACCAATCTAGTCAAAACATTTTGAATTATAACTGAGAAAATACATTCTTTCTTATATAAAGTTTAGAAGTGAGGAAAAGAAAAAATTACCACCCCACCTTCCAAGTACAGAAACAAAATGGGATGAAAAAAATATACATCAATAATTAGTGGAAGAGAGAATCTCAGTGGAAAACAATTTTTAAATTAATAGAATTAGAAGACAGGTGATTGTAGCCTGGAATCTCTTCCATCTCATTAGATGTTAGGGAATAATTTTGGCAGTGGGGTACTGGAAAGATCATAGGAGACATGGGAAAAGCTTTGTGTTATATTAAGCAAGATATTCAGCTACATTCTTACAGTTGACATAATTGTAAGTTTCACATGGCTCTCTGTTTATTTTGACCATCATTATAGGCTAAGATTATCATACCAAAATTACAGTAAAGCAATTCTGCAGATGGCCAGTACTAGGAGGTCTGGGCGCCCAGCTCTCTTCTGATGTGACTTAACCTGGTGGATTTGAGAATATCAGACGGAACAGATGGACTGCATAGTCTTCAAATATCCCCCCAACTGAGTTTCAAAAAAATACTGTATAAAAACCTCTTTCAAGGCAGGCAGTCTGTATTGTTCATTAGGCACAAGCCTATATGCTTTACCAATCACACTGGGGGTGAAGCTGACAGCTCTTCTGAAAACTGTGGAGCTTAACAAGGATTCATGCCTGACGGGAAAACCATTACTTCTGAGAAGATGAGCCAAAGCATAACTGCAGGCAGGACCAAAAGTCTCCTTAACGTGTTATTAAGAATCATAAAAACAAATGAGCGTACCAGAACCGAAAGTTCAACTCCTCGCTCATGCTCACATTTCAGCATAGAGAACTTTATAAGTGGATACAAATATAATTCACCGTGCTTAGAAAAAAACGTTGACGATTCAGTCATACAACATCTTCCTTAGATCAACAAGAAGCACCCTCCTGCCGAAACCAGTTTGGCTCAGTGGATGTACCTTGGTTGTGGGCACATCCCCAGTTAGGGGGAGTGCAAGAGGCAGCTGATCGATGATTCTCTCTCATCGATGTTTCTAACTCTCTATCCCTCTCTCTTCCTCTTTGTAAAAAAAATCAATAAAATATATATTTAGAAGAAGAAGAAGAAGAAGAAGAAGAAGAAGAAGAAGAAGAAGAAGAAGAAAAAGAAGAAGAAGAAGAAGAAGAAGAAGAAGAAGAAGAAGAAGAAGAAGAAGAAGAAGAAGAAGAAGAAGAAGAAGAAGAACCCTCCTAAACAAGCTATGGAGTGAACAGTCCAGTGTGTGAGATTCTTGTTGGGTTATTTTATTTATTTATTTATTTATTTATTTATTTATTTATTTATTTGTTTGTGAACCAATTAAATGTTGGAGGACAAGTGCTCACAATAGTAACTTTGGTTTAGAATATGGATCTGTGGCCCTTCTTTTGTTAAAAATTAATTCTTAGGATCATTATGTATCCTCTTCTGGGCACTCTCATTTCAAGATAATAAAGTCTAGCCCCATGAAAGGTTTCTTGTCTTCTAAAGGAGAAAAAAAGTTAACCAACCCATTCAAAGTAGCATATGCTCTTTAAGAAACTAATTTTAAAGATACCAGAAAGCATCTTTATTTAACACATTAAAATAATTTCTATTTCCATCTGGCAGGATTCCTTAGCCTGTTTGAACATAACTATGGGTTTATATTCATGCAGCTCATGCAGCTTAGTCGAACGCCAAAACCTACAAAATGAAGGTCTGAAAAAATAAAATAAAAGCCTGAGGAAAAATCAATAAAAAAGACATATATATCTGTCAGCAATTCCAGATTATTGTTTTCCAAAGGAGTGAAGAGGATCATAGTGGATTAAGATAGAATCAACATAACTCGTCTACAAATTCCTCATGAAAAGCATTGACCCAAAAAAACCAGACTAGTAGGTTTTCAAACAGGCAGCTAGCACTCTATTAAAGTGAAATGTCCAATAAAAATGAGTCTGTAATTTGACAGGATAAGAAGTGTACTAATTTATATGCTAGGGTAAGCTATATTTTGGATAAACAATTTATTTATTGAGAATGAAATCCCAACATTGAGTAATTCCTCAAAGGCTGTATACACAAAATATGATTTCTCCTGAGTACATTATTAAACTTGATTTATTTCATCAGGAGATGATCAGGATCTCACATTTTTCACATTCAAAACATACTTCTTTACCGTTACTTTTACCTCCAAGTATGCCCCTCCTCAATCTTTCATATCACAGGAAATGATGCCCTCATCCCATAGTTGCTCAGACCAAAACCTACTATCTTATTCTCATAACAGGCATCCCACTCCTCAGCAAATCCTGTTTGCTCTTCCTTCAAGAACTAACCAAAATCCAATCTTTTGTTACTACTTCACGATTTTGGTGCATATCATGAACCAAGATACCAATTCCTCTCATCTACACCATGAAGTAGTTTCCTAACTAGACTTCCTGTTCCTACTTTTGTACACCTTTAGACAAAATGAGACATGTTACTGTGAGCAATTATTTAAATCTCAGTAAGATTATGTCACTCTTTAGCTAAAGATTAAATACAATCACTATTAAAATTCTAATAGTGTTTTTCAAAGAAATAGAAAAAGACACAATATTAAAATTCATGTAGAGCCACAAAATATCACAAATAGCCAAAGTAATCTTGAGCAAAAATAACAAAGCTGGAAGTATCTTACTTTCTGATTTTAAAATATATTACAAAGTTACAGTAATCAAAACAGTATGGAACTGGTGCCCTCTCCCTCTCTGGAGTATGCCCGAACCTTCTCCTCCTTCTCTTCTTCCCCAGAGGCAGGTTACCTTTACCTTTCTCTCTCTTACACTCCAAAAGCTCTTCTTCTGTTGCTATAACTTGTTTCCTGAGTCTAAATATCCCAGTTGGCTCACTTCTACTACTTTTATAACTTCCTAAATAAACTTTCTCTTCTAATTTGAGGGTTTTTTTAAAGTAATAAAACAGGCTGGTATTGGCATTAAAAAAAAAAAAAATACATACAGACCAATAGAACAGAATACAGAGCCCAGAATTAAACACACATGTTTATAGTCTACTGATCTTCAACAATGGAAAAAGGACAGTCTCTTCAGTACATGATGTTGGGAAAACTGGATATCCACATGCAGAAGAATGAAATTAGACCCTTATCTCTCAACATGTACAAATATTAACTCAAAGGTGATTAAAGACTTAAATGTAAGACCTAAGACTCTAAAATTATTAGAAGAAAACTGTGGGGGAAAACACAGGCCAAAAGCAAAATATACAACCATGATTTCATCAAACTTAAAACCTTCAATACAGCAAAAGAAACCATCACCAGAGAACTGAGGTAACCTACCTTACCGAGTGGGAAAAAATATTTGCAAATAATATATCTGCTAAGGAGTTAGTGTTCAAAATATATAAGGAACTCAATTCCATAGCAAAAACAAATAACCCAATTTTAAAAATGGCCAAAGAACCTGAATGGACATTTCTGTATGTGTATGTATATATATAGACATTTCTGTGAACACTATTCAGCCTTAAAAAAAAAATAAGGAAATACTATAATTTGCAACAGCCTGGATGAATCTAGAGGCCATTATGTTAAGTTAAATAAACCAGACAAAAAAAAATTAAATAATATGTGATTCCACTTATATGGAATCTAAAAAAAAAAAAAAAAAAAAAAGTCAAACTCATAAAGCAGAGAGCCAAATCGTGGCTGCCAGAGGTTGAGGGGAGAAGGGAATGGGGTTATGTTCGTAAAAGTGTACAAATTTTCAGTTATGCAACATGAATAAATTCTGAGGACCTAATGTACAGCATGGTGACTGTAGTTAATATACTACATTATTTTCTGTAAGTTTGCTAAGAGACTAGATCTTCAGTGTTCTCACCACAAAAAAAAAAGTAATTATGTGAAGTGATAGATATGTTAATTAGCTTGATTTCAGTAATCATTTCACAATGTATACATCTATCAAAACACCACATGTACACCTTAAATATATACAATTTTGTCACTATACCTCATTAAAACCAGGGGGAAATAAGAAGTAAAATGAGCACCAAAAAGGGGTAAAAACAAACAAACACATAACAAAAATGTTTTCTTTATTCCAGCTGTTACAGTCCCTCATTTTCCTCCCCCAACTCCACTTAGATTTTCCTATTGTACATAGTGCTTTAGAATATAAACTGTAATCATCTCTGTTTTGGCTGATGATAAGGGAAGAACTAGGGCCCAGATCTGACAGAGCCTCCCCTAGTGACCCTTACCACATAACTGTTAGCTCCAAGGATGAGGGTCGGAATAACCTAAACCAGTGCAAGGGTAGGCCTTGAAGAATTGAAGAAATTAAAAAGATATAATAATTAGGGTCCTGCCAACTCCCCTATCATTTGTGCATAATTACAATGAAAGATTATAATTGTTATGATTATTATTTAATATGTATCGCATCTATTATTTCCTTTACAAATAAAAACTTATCAATTGGTATAACTTAACAAATACAGATTTTCCAGTGAAGAGATCTTATTACCTTCTCCAGAGCCACTCGCTCTACATTAAAAGAGATAATATTGGTAGAAGTACTACAAATAATGTGGACATGTCATACAGTGCTGCTATTTATTCTTACATTATGGACCAATCCCAGTAAGACACGGGTTATACTTTGCTGCTAATATAGTATAGCTCTTTCCTCATCATTTTAAAACCAGAAATAGAGAGGGTGATGTTGAGGGAGTATATCAGCTTCCCATCAGTGACACGTGACATCCTGGTAATCAAGTCAAGGTAAGAGGCTCTTTTTTAAAGGCTCTATCTCTCTTTATCTGGAGATAAAGCAGAATGCTCTGGACAATTTGACATATGCATTTCATTGTTTCTGTGTGTAGTTGCATAAAAATGGACTTGACAACATATTAAAAGCATAATGTTTTTATTCAATAACATGAATAACAGAAATGAAACTTCACTTCCTCACTGACCCAGTCCTGGAACCCTCCCTCCAGAGACAGTCTCAGTAGCAGAGTAAGGCTCAGATATACAATAGTAATGTCTATTTGCACATTACTTAGAATCATTTTTAAGTGCAGTATTTTATGAGTTTTTAAAAGAAACCTGGAAATATCTACACACAGCCATTCTACAACATAATATAACCAACCATAGGACACAATCCACACCTACTCTATCAGACACTGAATCTCAGATTTTCAGAATGAGATAGCAAATCAGTTTTCACCTTGTAATCTTTTTCCAACTTCCTTCCTGGGCAAGGGACAGGCATTTGAATTTGTTGAAAGATCCTGAATCAGCACGAAAGACAACATCACCAGAGATGGATGCATTGTGATTGGATTAAACAAGATCACCTGCCATGAGCTTAAAAGGCTTATCTGATAAAGCACAGGATTCTGATATTGAAAGATGATTATGGGAATCAACAGCATGTTAAATATTAAGCATTTCTTGGAACATGAACACTGTGTTAGAGGTTACCACATCATAAGAAAGGAATCCTTAAAAGACTTCAAAGTCTTTGGTTCTAAAGCTCTGCTAAAGCACAGATATGTCTAAATATCTAAATGGGTTCCAGAACTGATATTTCTCAGATCCCTAGATATTTTCCAACCCACCTCCAACACTGTTGTCCTCAAATATAATCAGCTCTTGGGGAAATAAAGTTAAATCCATTTTCTTGGCAACTTTCAAATTAAGACTCTTTTTTGACTTTTTGTATAATGTTCCTATTGGAAAATTTTGCTCTCCCTCTTCCATAATATTACCAGATCTCTCTGGCTCTTCATAATGCTAGAACAAATTCCTATCTATGTATTCTTTAGATATTTTTGAGCACCTATTATGAGCCAGGTACTTTTTTATGTACTAGAGAGGTTAATTAGAAACTAGCAGGTCCTTTCATCCCTTGTCAAACTATTAGAACCACGACTTCACCAATATTCAATTTTTCATGTTTCAAGTCTATGCTGTGTTCTTATACAATACTGGGGATGTCTTTCTTCCCTGCCACAGACACGAAGTAACTCATATCCCTCTAGCCACAAGGATTACCACACTTACAGTCATCTGACCACCTCTCCTCAAACAACAGTGGTCTAACTCATTAGTTTCATTTCAAAATTTTCCATTCTAACTAACAACCAGCATAGCCATTCCCAATCCTCTGTGTATAACATTCAACTTGCTGCCCACCTTCTCAGATATTCTCACTCCAACTTTTTACCATTGTGATCAAGATCAGAGTGGCAAAATGATAGAATAACACATCTTATTTTAAGATACAATTAAAGCTTATAGTTTTATTATTTAAAATTAACCCTAGTAACATTAAGGACATGACCATCTACTTGTGGCTAGGGATATAGAAAAAATACTTTCTTGCCACCTTTGTATTATTCAAGCACGTTCTTTTTTCATTGTTTGTTTCTTTCTCTTCCTTCCCTTCCTCTTTCTCCTCCTCATCATCATTGTCCCTTCTCCTTCTCCTTCTCCTTCTCCTTCTCTGTCCTCTTTTCCTTCTTCTCCTTCTCCTTCTTAAAGAACATTCTGAAAGTCCAAATTCTCTATAATGTTTTCTCACTACATTTAGAATTATTTTTAAAACCAGCACTGATATAACATCAGCATACTCCAAAATACTTATATTTTAAAATATATTTGTTTTTATACCTGAAAAAAACAAGTTCCTGATAGTAATTTAAGTGCTTATGTTAATTACTCCATCTGTATTAGTGTAGATAATTTCTTACAAGTAAGATTACTTAGTAAATGATAATTAATATTTATTACTTTAACTGTGAAAGGTAAGAAACAGGACATGGAAGTAGAAGAGGACACCTGTTTGCCTGCCTCGTCTACCATTTCTATGGAAAGAAAAAGAAAAAAACTAGCAAGGGGAGATTTCTTGTCTTGGGTTCAGTTGGTGTTGGATGTAGGAAGAAGAGGGTTGGAGGGAAATTTTTGTGAGGTAAAAGCTGTTAGTTGATTATTTTTATCAGATTAAACACAGAATCCAGAAAATTGTACTTAAATCGTGGATTACCTGCTAGAACTTGGCACCTTTGATAAACCACTCCATATCACTGAAATTCAATTCTTTTCACATATAAAATGAAAGGGTTATGCTAGGAGGTTCTCTGGTCCCCCTCAGAATATGTTGTTCATGGTTTCTTGCAAACTGTACAATTGACCTATATAATGACTTAGGCAGAAAGGTGTGTCAAAATCATAATCTCCTTGACCTTCAGTTTGTGTACTTATATTCCAGGAGTTAGAAGATCTTCTAAGGCAGGGGTCTTCAAACTACGGCCCGCGGGCCACATGCGGCTCGCAGAGGAGTCTGATCCGGCCCGCCAGGTTTTCTGGGCAGTGAGCGCAGCCGAGGTGTTACAGTAGGAATTAGTAGTTCGTATAGTCTGGCCCTCCAGCTTTCTGAGGGACCGTGATCTGGCCCCCACTTTAAAAAGTTTGAGGACCCCTGTAGGGCTTCAGAACACTGCACTGGTGATAAACAGTAACAAAACAAAACAAAATCAGCATGAGAAAAAGGTTTTGTCCCATTGAACCTTTGTAAATATCCTAAGGACCATTTATACTAATCTATACTAATAAAAGGATAATATGCTAATCAGACCAGGTAGACCAGATGTCTTCCGGACGTCTTTCAGCAGTGGCTGCAAGGGCTGAGGAGAGCTGGCAGCTGCAGCAGTGGCAGCAGCAGGATGATAAGGGCTGTGCCTTCCCCTGATCAGCCATTTGCCTTCAACAGAGTGAGGCCAGACTGTGGGGAGCAAGCCTAAGCCTCACATCCCCTGAGGACTCCAGGACTGTGAGAGAGGGCAGGCCAGGCTGAGGAACACCCCCATGCGAGTGCAGAAATTTTCATGCACCAGGCCACTAGTATAAAATAATACTGGAAACTCTACTTAATAATCAATGAGTTACATTGCATTACCTCCTAAATGACATTAACAATTAACAATGCAGAGAAGCAACTGAATATTCAGAACCACAGATATTTTCAATATAGGACATTATCACCATTTAGATTAATGCACATATATGTTGGAAAAATTAAAGGTCACTTCAAGATTTCATCAAGTATTATGTAAAGTAAAAAAGGCAAGCAAAATAGGAAGAGGTGAACAGGTGCTATCAATTACAACCCTTGCTATAAACTGGAGTTGGGATTTGGAATTAAAAAGGGAGAAAATAAAGTACTGAATAAAGGATGCATATGTTGAGAAGATAAAATAAAGGGTACCAGTCTCATCTAAGTAGTCTCCTTCAATTAAATTTAGTAAACACCCACAAACACTTCACTCCCAGTTAAAAGGATGTACAAAATACTGGTCCATACACTCTGTGAGCTTGTAGTTGAGTTGGTGAAAAAATAAATTAATGTTCAACCCACAATTAGAGACATGATTAATTGCTAAATTCTTAGAGATTCATAAATTCAAGTAAATCAAGAGAGAGAAAGAAAAAGATTCCCGTAATCTGGAATTATTGGATTTCCTAAAGAACAATGGGGTAAGCCAAAGCATTAGTATGGGAATTCTGACTCTGGCCATGTGCCTGGCTTTTAGTGCCTGAGTTGCCTATGTGATGAGAATGGACATCATCAAAAAGCCCAGGCAGCTTCTATATGGTAAATGGAAGTAAATGAATATACAAACTGGGTAAATGAACACTTTAAGTGCTTATGGAAGAATAATGCGATACTTGGTAATGGAGATGTTGGTAACTAAGGGGAAAGAATAGCAATTTTGCCATGAAGAATTCCAATTTAGGATGGTTTTAGTCTAGCAATAACATCAGGCTTTCCCTACAGTTAAGAGACAGACTCAATTAGGAATGTGCCCTGTGGGCATTAAGTGCAATTGCCATCCTTGGGACAAACTGCACTCAATCAGCACAGAAAGAATTGCTACTGTGCATCAAGCTTACAGCTCAATTCACTAACCCAGTAAAAGCTCCATAAGGAACACCATCTAAAACACAGACAGATTCCATTAACAGTTGGATCAGACACATAAAAATGGATTAATCTGTAGAGTTATTTGTACAATGTGGAGCCTAAAAGAAGAAAAATAGCAGCAAACAGCAGCATTTGTTTGGGAACCATGGTCCAACTATCCTCTTCCAGACCCATCCCTCTGCATGACTGAAATGGTTTTCTAACTGGTCCCCCGTTCATTATCTCTTCATTTTTACTGCTGCTAGACTAGTCTCCCTAGAGCATACCTATAATTACAGCTCTAGCCTGCCTTATTTCCCACTATAATCTTAGCATAAAGTGCTCCAAACTGCATTATCTCAAGTTCCTTGCATGTATTTCCAAGTACTGATTTTTACCATAATCTGTTCCCTCCTCCAAGTTGGATGTTTTGCCCTTTTTATTTGCCAACCCCATTGTGAAGTTTTTAGAAATATATTCACAAAAATTTTTATAGTCCTCCTTTGAGAGGTAAAAACTAATTTCTATCTTTTTAAATTTAGGATGTACTTAGTGACTTCTAACAAATAGAATGATGTGGGAGTGATGATAATGACCCTCAAAACTATGTCATAAAAAGATCACACACACACACACACACACACACACACACACACACACACATCAATGTCTCTCTTTCAAAGTCTCTCAGAGTTCTGGCTCTGGGAGAGGCCAGGTGCCATGTCAATAAGACCCTCAAGCAGTTCTATGGATAGGCCCACCCAGTGAGAACTGAGGCCTCCTGCCAACAGCTATGAGAATGGCCCATCTTGGAAGCAGCCCCTCCAGCCCCTGTCAAGCCTTCAGATTGACTGAAGACCATAAAGACCATTAAGCTGCTCCAGATTCCTGAACTACAGGCACTGTGGAAAATAATGTTTGCTATTTTCAGTCACTAAATTTTTGGAGTAATTTATTATGCAGCAATCTATAATAATCTATAATAATAAAGGCATAATATGCTAATTAGACTGGACAGCCGAATGATCTTCTGGACCTCATTCCAGATGTCCTTCTGGATGAAGCCACAGTGGTGGGAGCCAAGGCAGAGGTGGTTAGGGGTGATCAGGCAGGCAGAAACAATTAGGGGTTATCAGGCAGGCAGGTGAGTGGTTAGGGGTGATCAGGCAGGCAGGTGAGCGATTAGGAGCCAGTGGTACTGGATTGTGAGAGGGTAAAGGCCAGGCTGAGAGACACCCCCCCATGCACGAATTTGGTGCACTGGGCCTCTATAAATAACAAATAGTAATAATATCTAATAGTAATTGATAACTAATTTATCTATTAGGAAACTGAGTCATTTCCAAGTATCTAAATTCTAAATGTATTTCTTGAATGTATGCTAGATTAAATGCCTCCTCCACAAATCTCTCCAGGTCATCTATAATCAGATAAGGTTGGAATTGTACCTCTCCAATAGAATATCCTATCTCTACTACAGTGACAAATACAACGTGCACATTTTTCTCCCTTATTATATATTAAGTTACTTAGGGATCTAGTTCCAAATTTTTCTTCTTATCTCATCACAGAAGTTAGGTGTTTAAAAAATGATAAGGTCAATATTTGTTGAGAGAATGAGCAACTAGATTCTAAACTAGAGTTTCTTTCCTTGCTTAAAAATCTATTTGTGTTTATTGTGATTTTTAGTTATGTATAACTGAAGAAGAAATACAAAGCAGAAGAAGTATTTAATTCCTTCATAATTTTTACAAAGGGGAAAATTGCTCAGAGAAAAAATAATTAGCATGTTCAAATTTACCAAGCAGACGAGGCCAGTGGAATAAAAACAGACAATTTTTATATTAGTTCCTGTCCAAAACTGTTACAGGGATGAATTCAGAGGCATGGGGATCTAAAGGTGACTATATTCCTGCCCAAGGCCCTCACCAATTTTTCTTCCAACTGAAGACAGAAACTTTTCTCTTTCACATTGTTTTTGAGCTGACATCATCCCCTAGACCACCTGCATCCTCCTTCCTGTGGCCTCCAATTTGTTTTATATAATATTAACTAAGCATCAACAGCAGCATATGAAAAGTGAATAACCATTTTTGATTGTTTGTATTTAAAATCCAGGCTTCCCATTTCCTCTGAGTAATGGAAAATGTAAAAACTGATTATGAACTGAGTATGAAATGTTCAGAGCCTTTGGCTTTTAAAAATGAAAGCACAAAAATTACTGTGCTTTCCTGGAGCTCCCCAAATATAATTACAAAAAGGAAGGCTTCCTCTTGCCAGCACTCATCTTTGCCAGTGGTAAGAAGTTATGCTGTCAGAGCCCATCTTTCTGCCTCTTCTGACATATTTCTCAAGTGTCTCCTATCAGCCAATGTTCAGCCATCAGGGAAGCTCAGAGACGGGCAGTAATATCTTAGATAGGCAAATCATCCCTGTCTCTTATGCAACCAGATTTGATCCTTGATCTGAAGCAACCACAATAAACCCATTGAGACATTTTGTACAGGGATAATTGTTTTTATAGTAAATCAGTATCCATTTACAGGTTATTATATACTGTAAAACAACTAATATGCTGTCTATATGTGGACTATGATGCACTCTTGGCATGAGAGACATCAATTCAGCTGGTTCCCCTTTCCTAAGCAACAATGACAACAAAAAACACTGAGCTCCTGAGTTCCAGCTGTCTCCAGATTTATCTCAAGTGTTAAGATAAGCTTTTTTTTTTTTCTTCAATTCAAAATTCTAATAAAGTAAATAAAAAGTGTCACATTCTTAGTTTCCTAACTGCTCCCTTAGATTGTTTTGCTACTATGGTTCTCACTCTATGCTCCCAAAATGGGGTAAAATTTTAAGAGACTGAAAGCTCTTTGAGTAGTAATATTCACACTGCCAAGCATTAGATTATAGAGCACCCCTGCATTATTTTCTACACTAGAAAAATTAAATGAAGCTTTGGGCAATAATTCAGGAGATTTAATCAATGTTAGCTATCAATATAGGTGATTCAAGACAGTATAATTTTAGTCCTTGATATTAAAACTTTTCAGCCTAGACCTTCCAGATAAATAACTCTATATTTCTCTCTTGTCAGTATGGACAAATTTTCGTGGGGAAACTTTACTTTTTCTTTTTTATCAGACGTACCTGTCATTCAAATGGCCACTCTTAGAGCAGCATATCCTAGCCAAACCAAAACTAATTACCTTAAATATGCTGCTGTTATTAATTCTTCTAATGGGTAGTGAAAATAGGCTCAGGCTCTTGATTAATTTAATCAATTTTACCTCAAGCCCTATGGAATTTTAACTGGCCAAAGAAAGTCATCAAAGTCACAGCCATTGCTTAAAGCAAGATTTGTCACAATACAGCTTCCCTGAAGTAGAAATAGGAAGAATCAGAACAACACAAAAACTATCACAGAACTACTCTTATGAAGAAAGTCAAGAGAAAAAGTCACAGAGGAAGTACATAAGGACTCAGTGAGTTCATTCAGCACTCTTATGGGTGTTTGGAAAACTGCTCAGGAAAGTGAGTGTATATATCCAATGTATAGAGTAACAGATACTTAGCAGAGGTGATTCTGAAGGGATACATTTTTTTCCAATCAGATTTTTCAAAAACAATTAAAGGTAAGCCTACAATATTTCCATTGTAAGAGAAAATCAGTATTACATTGGTCTGCTGATTGCTGCACAGGCAGATCAGTCACAATCAGAAGGAAACAACATACAGCTGGCCTGCTGGGGATCATGCCTGTGGTCCTGAATAATAGCAATGTCACCTTTTGCTCTCAAAAGTGCACCGGTTTGGAAGAAAAATCATTTGTTCATCCTGATTTTTAGTGAATTCACTAAAAATTTAGAGAGAAAATGACATACATACACATAAAATCTTAAAACTATCTCATCTATCTCCCTCATTCTGGTATTCCTTGGTCTTGATAAGAGTATCCAATAAATATACTTCTCAGCAACCTTCAATCTGACCCTTCTAATCCAACTAAAATACACACACACACACACACACAAACACACACATTTTTTGGTACTGCCTTTACATCTTTATCCAAACTATTCTCCAGACAATAGCTGGTTCTTTTCTGCCAATCAATGTATCACATTATCCAACACCAAGATCAAGACTCACTCCCTCACTTGGTCTTACTGATCCCATATCATATCTCACAGGAGGCAGGTCCTAGAGGGAAAAGTACATTATTTGAAGTTTATTACATTGATTTGGTCATAAATAGCTGTACATTAGATTGAATATCAGTGACAGAATGCATTGCCTGAGCCCTGGTATGCTTGAGAAAATTCTGGCTGCTGGCCAGTATCTCTACTGCACTTCTGGGGCTCATGAGGTCTCACCCCTTTGCCTGAAGGGCACAGTTCCAGGTGCTGTCACATTACAAGGAAAATTCCTTGGCCTCATTTTTCCCATCTATTTTTTTTAATATACTTTATTTATTTTTTACAGAAAGGAAGAGAAAGAGATAGAGTTAGAAACATCAATGAGAGAGAAACATTGATCAACTGATTCCTGCCCACTCCCTACTGGGGATGTGCCCACAACCAATGTACATGCCCTTGACCGGAATCGAACCTGGGACCCTTCAATCCGCAGGCTGACACTCTATCCACTGAGCCAAACCGGTTTCGGCTATTTTTAATATCTTTATATTGTGTGTTGTTGGTTTTTTTTTTATTTGTTTGTTTTGCTACATATTTTTTATAAGTCTTTTCAAATCTTTCTGTCACAATGTGGGAAACTCATAATCAAAGATGGCTCTGTCTTATGAACCTTAGACTTTAGAAGAATAAGGAAGATAGAAACTATAGAGTTATAGTAGAGAATATGATTTTTTTTAAAAAGTGAAAAAACAATGTGTTATTTCTTTTGAAGGAAGAAATCACTTTCCTTGAGGAGAAGTGTGGACAAAACAAAAGAATTAGTGGAAATGAGTTTTGAGGTTATATAATGAGGTTAGATTATGACAGAGGTGTTGAGACAGAGGGATGTCTAGTGGGAACAGTGTAAAGATATAGGGAGGGGTTGGAAATTAGACTGAATAATTTAGATAAAATAGTTATTCAAACCAGCAGAATGATGTTTTTAGGAGTAAGACTTATCCTGTCTGAAAATGATATGCCTATTATATATAGGGAGATCAGACTGAGAAAGGAAAATATGTATGTTCACAGCATTTTATTGAAAAATATGATTACCAAGTGCTCATTTGCAAAATGCAGAGATTGAATAGTCTACTGCTGCTTACATGCACACAATCCTGCTTTCTGCTCAGGTAAAATCAACCGGGAGCTCCAACGAGGTTTACTCTCTGGCGAAGATTCAAACTCTGTGTGAGAATCAGAAGACAAAATAGCCCATGTCCATGTTCCTGTAGAATTTCATGTTTATGTCCAGCAGCTCTGATCAGCATCTGGCTTCCGATCTCAGATCAGGCTGCATTTGCTGATCAAGTGCTGGAGGGCAATGGAGGACAGTAGCAGCAATTGCTATATTGAAGCCAAGATACCATAGTGTCTTCTGGACTTGGTGACAGTCTCACTTTTCCCCACTCTCAGTCTCCATCAGTTTGATTGATGCACAGAACCATTCATCTCTCTCCTCCCTGGGGAGGGAAAGGAGGATAAAATGCAATACTGTAGAGCGAAAATGGGTTTTATACACATCATCTTAATTTCCAATGATGGAGAAAGAAGAAAAAGAGTAAGAAGAGAAAGGTTCAAGGTTAATTTGATTGGCAATATATGAAATGCCACTTACCTCGGGCCATTTCAAATTGCCCCTCATTCTCTCCACAGTGAATGAAATGATTCTTTCCAAAGACAGGGGCATCAATGGATAATGGCTGCTATTACATATTCATATGCCACTTTACATTCTGTAGCTTTCTTGGCAGGAATTCTGACTAGTCTATCTTCACAGATGCCTTGTCAGAGAGGTGAGGCTGGGATTGAACAAGCTCTCCCTGGCACTTTTGAGTGGACAGTATGTGGGGACAGTATGAGGGGAAGAGAAGCTCACCTGTGGGGTGCAGGTGATCTATGCCTTCTCTGCCTGCCCCCTCAAGACATGCAGGGAGATGCACTGTCCCAGGACACTACTTTATGCATTATTTAAGGACCCATTTGTATAGTTTTAATAAGAAGTACTTCTCAATCTTGGGAAGCTAATGAAAAAAAAAATCATTTTGTGCCTTAAAAAATGTGAGACTATTCTCTTTCCACATTAAGAAAATTATTTTTTGTCCAGAACAAATATTTAATTATTTATTTTCTCTTTTTCATTTTGTTATTGTTTGAAGCATTACACATAGTAGTACATATGTCCCCTTTTTACCTCCCTTGACCTCCCCCCAGTCTTCCCTACCCCTCTGCATATGCCTTCACCTGCCTCCCCCCTCCTCCCCAGTGTCTTGTATCCATTGGTTATGTTTATATGCATGCATACAAGTCCTTCAGTTGATCTCTTATTTCCTCATCAAAGAGAAACTAAGGCTGATTCTTTTTAAGAAATTAAAACCAGGAAAAGTCATATCATGAGTTTTTATGTGCAGTTGAGTTTCTGAGTTATGATGCAACCAACATACATTTCTCTGGAGCATGATCCCAATGAAATTGGGGTTAAATCAGTTCAATATTCATTTGTTCGCTGATGTGCATGTGGCACAATGCTGGCAAGCTTCATTTTCATATAAGCCAGTTTACTCCACACACCAAAGATAGGGCCACATACAGAGTTGCTAAATACAGCCCCAGGAAAACTGAAAAGAAAATGCAAATGGCTCAGCGCACACCCATCCCACCTTAAAGAAACATAAAAATCAGGGATTACTTATGCAAAATCACTGACTTCACATTTTTAAACTATGATTCCCCCTTCTCTCAATCTCCCTCCCTTTCTGTCTCTTTCCCTCTCTCCTCAGTTATTTAATGACACGGCCAATTGCTGAATTGCTTTTCTTGATTAACTCTCTTCTTTCAAGGTCAATGATTGCCTTTAATATGATGACAGTGCTCAAGGTAACTCATAATTCAGATAAACCCTGAAATGTTGACCTATCATAAGTTCAACGTAATTAAAAGGTGTGCCTATGCCTGAGCCAACTGTTTGAAACACGTTTTCTAGAAGCCTAATGTCTCTGAACTTACCCAGAACATCTGTTCATGAATTTTCTTCACAGGCCAATACTTTAGTACCTATTTTATAAAGCATTAAAAATCTGCTTCAAGCCCTAGCTGGTATGGCTCAGTGGATAGAGCATCAGCCTGCCGATTGAGGTGTTTCGGATTTGATTCCAGTATGGGACATGCAGGAGGCATCCAATTAATGATTCTCTCTCATCATTGATGTTTCTATCTCTCTCTCCCTCTCCTTTCCTCTCTGAAATCAATAAAAATAATATATATTTTTAAATCTGCTTCAAATTAATGGCAGAAAATAAGCTTGAGCTGATTTTTGTTAACTTTTAATAACAACTTCTGACTTAAAAATTAGGAGGAAAAGGACTTTCTATTTATATGCTGCTGAAGGATATAAGGCATTTTCAATGCTATAGGAGTAAACTACTGCCCGGTTTATGAAATCTGTGTTTTGACATGTAGCAACGCTTCTTAAAAAATTGTCTCCTAGGGATATTCTGACCATAATTATTTTCAGTAATTGATTTTATCACTGATAATGGGATTGCTGCTCCCAAATACATAGTGGAAAGAAAGAGAAAGAATAAGCAAGAAAGAGACATTCCCTCTGAAATTATTCTAGATTAGTCTTGCCTCCCTACCTCTAACTATCATTCCAGGATGCCAGGATACATTTTGGCTGTTTATGTTTCACAGGGTGCTCAAGGGCACTGTTTGAGGAGCAACAGGCAAAATTCTTACTCCAAGAGAACAGTTGATTCATCCAAGTTCAAATCAGCTTGAAATAGTTGAACTTGAACAAGGAAAAAAAAAAAAAAAAAAAAAAGCTAAGAAGCAGGAATGTGTCTGGGTAAACTAACATAATTTTTAGAAGAAAAAAAAACACCTATGTAGGGGTTTATAATTTAAAATAGAAAAATATCTAAAATAACTATGTCACCCAAAGAAGTAAAACCAAAAATGAGTGTAAATGCACATATACTCTGAGAGAAAAGCTTGCCCAGGTAGTACGGTGGTGATCTGCTCCTCCATCATCAGCTCCAGGGGCAATGGAGGAAGTAGAATTTTAGTTACTGAATCATTCTGTAATTTCTATTGCACAAGCTCAGCAGCAACAACCATGGTTACCTTCCTGGCTTTTTTTCAATCTAAAATACTGTTACTCATCTATAAAATGAAAATCATAATATCTACCTATGAGCATTGTTATGGGGATCAAAGGAGCATAAATCTTAACTCACCATGCCTGCTTGCAGTAAACTCTTCACATATGAATGCTGTTGTAATTGCTCTCACAACTATCATTTTTCGCCCTTTAGTATTTAGCGATGAAAAGATATTATTGAAAAAGATGTACATTTGACCATAATCCTTTTTCCCATTTATTGAAAGAGTTTGTGTTGAGTTACTTTTAAGGACTAGGCATGGGACAAGGCAGACAGATTGATTTTCCAAGTGATAAGACAGAGCCATGCAGGTGCAAGACTAACTGTGGCCAATGGGGTTCTGAGACTGAAGACCAGATGAAGAAGTGTCAACTTACAACTTCAGACCAAGTCCTAAACAGAAATGGGTTATTTCAACAAATTTTAAATGAATAAAGCTTTCATTTTAGGAAAGGATCTCAAAAGGATCCAGGTGTACTCCAAGTAAATAGGAGCAAAATAATCATGTGTGCAGTCGACTTAGAAGAACCCATAAGCATCCGGAAGTCAGGAAAATCTATAATAATAAAAGCATAATATGCTAATTAGACCGAACATCCTTCCAGATGACCTTCCGGACGAAGCCTGGCTGCTAGGGAGGCCCAGGTACCAGATGCCAGAGGGAAACCGGTGTTAGCAGCCGGCGGAAGGAAGGCCTGCTCTTGCACAAATTTCATGCATTGAGTCTCTAGTAAAAATATAAAATCACAGAATGGAAAGAGAGCTTCAGGCAATACTAAGCCATTGGAACTGAAGGTATTTAATTCTCAAAGATCTCAAAAGATGAAAACACTGTCTTGCAACCCGATCCTAGGTTTAATCATATTAATCCACACTCACGTCTATTTCTCATACTCATTCTACTCTGAGGCTGTCTTGTGATACACATTTGGCTCAAAATCATATACATATGCAGCCTTGCCAAGACCTTCAACTACATGTGGATGTAAATCTAATGATAAGCAAGTGTTTATTTCAGCTCAAGCTAACATATTAAGCCTTAAGGAAAAAAAAAATTCATGACTAGTTTTTGTGATCTTTAACACTGACAATGTTTTCCCTGCTTTTAAAACATTTTTTGTATTATTCATTCAAACAGCCCAATTTTACTCACAATAAAAATCTGTTATGTGCAATGCCATTAGCCCCTTATAATTATTCATAACATCTTAGAATAGCTTTTGCTGCTGTCATAATGACACAAGCCTTCCCAACCTCTCACTTTTAGATTTTAAACATTCGTACAAATTTTAAATTTATTGAGCCACCCATGGCTAATCACAACATTGCATTAAAAATCTTGCACTTTCTCTTTACACCAATGTACAACAATTCTCTGTTTTAATCATTTGAATGTATCCATATATTTTTTTAATTTTTCAATTACAGTACAATGTTATATTACTTTCAAGTGTACATCATAGTATCACTTATGAAGTGATCACCTCAATAAGTCTATAACCCATCTGATACCATACAGCTAATACAATGTTATTGATTAAATTCCCTATATACTTTACATCCCTGTGATGTATCCCATAGAATTTTAAAGTTCATCCTTCATCAGTGTTTATTGCTAACTTTTCCATTTAGAGTCTGCTTTTGTAAGCACTAAAAAAAATCTATAGTAATAACAAAGCAGAAGTATTTATTAAATGGAAATGTTACCAATAATGTGGCTAACAAATGAAATTTAATAGTGAATTGTAGGACTTTTTAAGCACCTGGCAGAAAGGGAAGCACTTTACATGTATTATCTCATTTAATCTTTAGGACAAATTTATGAGTAGCTGGTGTCATCACACCCATTTACAAATGAGAAACTGAGGCTGGAAGACATTAAGTTATTGACAAAGGTCACATTGCTAAGAAGAAACAAAATTTAGAACCCATCTGTCTAGATCCAAGACCTAGACTCTTTTAAGTATTACACCACATGCAGGAAACTTTACATGCTCTTTTATAAATCTGCTTTTGTGCAAAATACTTTTCAATGTTAAGGTAGCCGAAAGAAATCCACACAAAATGGAATAAAGACGTCGCCACTTTTAAGCCTCTTTAAACTTTCTCTTTTTCCCTTCTAATGTACCCCCTTGCAGTACATTCAATTCAATCCCAGTTAGAATGTCATAAAAGAGGTAATAGCACAAATAATACTGAAATAACACATGCTGTCAGAGCAAAAATCCATGGGGAAAACAGAACTACACAAAGGCAAAGTATGAAGGTCCTTGCTTTGTGGTGGCTGCTGTCTGCCCAGCACCCTAGCTTCACGGCAATTGGCCACACAGGGCATAATGAAAATTTCCATCTCCAAGATGTTATTATGGGCCTCATAGAAAAATCTGGGTAAGGTCATATTTGCATAAGTCAAGTGTTCCATAGTCTGTACAGGGTCTTTACCAAATGTGGGACTCAATTGCTGGTGTGGGTTGTAATTAACCATCCAGATTGCCCTAAATGCCAGCCAGCATTCACTTAGAGAAGAATGGCTGGAATATGGAAGAAGTGAGGCATAGAACTGCGGTCAATCTCTCCACACTCAAAAGCCACCAGAACTTGGAAATCATTCAGGAAAGACATACTCTTCTATGCACAATGTCCTTTTACTTGATAAGTTAGTACAAACAAGGGGAAAGTTAGTGTGTGTGTTGGCAACCATGAGAAATTCAAAGGCCCATGCATGATAGCACCAGCCTGTCATCCATGTAACACACATACTTTAGTGCAGTGGCTTCCAAGCTGGATTTCCAGAAGCCATGGCTTCCTGCCTCAGCTGCTTTAAGGATGAGAGAGAAAGGCCCAGTTAAGTTGCTACAGGCCTTCAATCCTTTCCCTCAACCAGTGTGACTTCACTCTTATCCAATAGGCCTGCTGGAGTTTCATGCATGATCTGATGCTGAATATGAAGTTGGAGCATCAGTAATTCATGGAAATTTCCACCTTTTACCTATATACAGATGGTACTGGCACAAGATTTAGGATCTTGCCCAATGAGTCAAGGCTGGAAAGTGGCAAAACCTAGACTAGAACCCAAGTATTCAACTCACCACACCTTGAAAATTCTTCATGAATTTCTTCTGTTTTTTTCCACTCCACTCTGAGATGTCCATTGCCATTTCCCCAAATTTTGAAAAATGCAGTAATGTGAGAGATAACACAAATTACTTTAAGAAGTAAGCAGGCCTATGAACCATAAAGTCAGGTGATCTTTGGAGCAGGGGTTCCTTTGGTGAACTGTGCCTGCTTCCAAATCCTGACATACAAGGTCTGAGCATGTGCATATTAATCTGTCTAGCCTAATTCCTTCAGCCATCACATTGTGTATTGTTTTAACATTTATCGAGCACATGCACATATTTGTCACAAAAATATGAAATTTTTCACATTTCATATTTTGAAGTTAGCCCTTCTACAGAGAAGTAAGAAATTATCCTACTGGGAGTGTTGGATTTTATCGTTAGACAGGACTTTGCAGGTGACCCACTCTAACTACTTCAGTCTTCTGTAGTTTTCAGATTACAAGTGAAAAAAACTGAGACCCAGGAATGTTAAATGATGTCATTAGTATCTAAGCCAAGACCATAGACCACATCAACTAATTCCTACACCCTTCTCACTACACATTCCAGTTGTGTGCAGTCACACCTTGGCACTGCAACAGACCTTGATTTTCTTTAAGATTTTGATGACCCCACTCATAGAAGGATACATCCCTTGGTAGCTCAAAGCAAAGCTTCATTGCAAGAGTAACTCTAGGGACCTTTCTTATACACTCTCATAAGGCTTCAGGCTTTCCTACCTGATACCTAGCACAATTTTGTGATACTTATTTTTATTTATTTAACTTTATTTATTTCTTAGTTTATTTGTTAGTTTATTTAAGGCCTTCCTACCCCATGAAAATATATATTCCATGAGAGCCATTGGTAATTTTGTCTTGTTTAACATTGTTACTTTTGGACAGCAGCACAATGGCTAAAACTTTGCAGAAGTGAAATAAAGGAACAAATGAGTGAATGAGTGGATTTCACAATACCCTGAAAATATTTCTATGACTACACTTATCCTATTTAAACTATGCATTCATGCTTTAATAAACTAGGAGCCTCTTGAGGGTATGTCTGTGCTCTGTTGTATTGGCAAGTAGTTTATGCCTTATTAATATAAATAAAGCAGCCAATAAATATTCATCTGATACTAAATTTATTCGTTCATCAATAAAATCTAATAATCCTAAACATATAATAAGTGCTCAAACACACTTACTTAATGGTAGGTTGTTTGATTAGTTGGTTGATTGATAAAGTTCTATAAAAATCAGTTGTTTTCAGGGTAACGTTTCTAGGAAGCTACCTCACCATCATAAAACCTAGTATTTTTATGGGAAACCAAAGATGTTTATTTGAAATATGATTCCTCTGAATTTTATTCTTCTATACTCCCTTTTCTTCTCTACTATTTACAACAGCAATATATCTATTTTTGTGGAATACAGTTTTATTTCTGTTCAAGACACTGTACAAAGGTAAAACATTAGGGGAAAGGTAGGGCAACGTTCTTCTACATACGTCACTTCAAGTTCATTGATTCATAACTTTGAAAACCAAAAAGGGGACAAAGTTCAAGGTAACCACTTATGATTGTGAGCATCACAGCATGTAATAAAATAGTCATAGAGCTACTGTTTATTGGATTTGAGAAGGTCATTCTGAGTATGGCTCAAGGCTAAGTGCCTAAGTGTATCATGGGTAATGCCTTAGATTTGTCTGCATCTTTTAAGAACATCATCACAAAGCAGATGACAGCTGTGGAAAACAGAACACACACAAACTCATATAGAGCTTTTTCACTAACATTTTGTCTTTACTTTTGAAAGTTTACAATGTCTATTCCACAACATGGAAACATAACAGAGACAGTTTCTCAACAGCAATTAAGAACTGAAAAAGCAACAGGAGTTTGTCTTTCATCTTTCTATCATATTCCAGGTGGAATGAAAAGAACATGCTCTATTTGGCAACTGGTGTTTATGTGAACATATAAATGCTTATATATTCCATATGTTGTTGACTCTGTGCTCAGGGGAATCTAGGGGTCAATGGATAATTGGGATCTGCCACTGATTTCAAACATTTCATTTCATGTAATCATCTTACTCTTCCTTCTTCACCATCCACCTTGCTAAAATGATCATTTAAGCTGCTTTCTCTCTCTGTTTCTGCTCATCTGTTGGTGAAATAGTGTAAAAGCATGAACTCACCATGAGACAGGCACCATGACATAACAAAGGTAAAATAAAGGTCTGAAGAATACAAAAACAGTCCCTCAAAGCCTGTGTTGTCAAAAGTTATCCACATTGTGAATCTGCCACCTACTGGATGAGCTCCTCCGTGAAGTGTACAATATCCAGGACACAGTCAGAAATTCCATATACTTTGGATCCCAGCAAGAACCTAAGCTGATAGTCACACAAGGGGACATGTCCAGTGAATTGTCAGGAGCCTATTTGGAAGACAGACCTCATCAAAGGGAAGAGAAGGTAGGCAGACTGAGCACAGATGGAAGAAAGCCTCGGCCTTGGAGCATTTTCAGCTCTTACTTGGCTTTGTCTGCTGACTTACCCCACACTGAGCACCTGACCAAGGCCTGTAGAAAGAGATGATTGTGGGTCAGGGGAGGTCAACCCGACAGAAAATCTATCTCAGTAGAACCACACTGCTTAGGAAAACACCCCTATTCCTCCTACCCAAAACGATGATGATGATGATAAAGATAAGAGGAAGAGTGAGACACAAGTGAGAGAGCAACAGTCATTCTCTAATTCATGATAAACATGTAATCGGTTTCTTTCTTCCCCACCCACCTTGGACTCAGATCTGCAAGTATAGCAAAACCTAGAGGCTGCCTTGTTAAAGCTGAGAGGTTGTGTTAGCATCTGGCAGTAATAGACACACTTATAAGCACACCTTGGGAATTTCCAAAGTATTCAAAGTCCTATGTTTGCATCTAGGGAAGAGTGAAATTTGGGTAGTTCCTGTGAAAGTGCTCCCACTTTTCCCCACAACCCAGGGAGGCCTAAGGAATATCAGGATTTTTAAAACTACATATATATATGTGTATGTGCATATATATATATATATATATATATATATATATATATATATATTATATCCCCTCATAATACATTTTTAAAAATTAAATGACCATTAGATATATGTGAATTGGGATCTATAAGCCATGTGATCAAATTTAAATTGCATTTTCACAAAATTTATTAGCTGCCTGCTACATACAGGACACTGTGCTAAGTGCTGTATGGGATTTAAAAGATTTTTAAAATATGGTACTTTTTATATTGAATAAGATATATTATTGAATATATATTTGCATATAGTTATACATGAGAACCCACACCCAACTTCTACTTCTGGCAACTCTAGACATTCAAGTCAATGTTATCAACCAAATAAATCAGTTTTAAAGACCAATAAGTTGCAAAGGAAACTGTTGTCAATAAGTCCATGTACTTGGCTATCAAGGAAAAGAAAGGGAATCTCCCTCAAGTCAGAAGCCACAGGCTTAGTATGATGTATAAATTTAAGGCCATTGATGTAAAGTTTAGTGATCTGCATTCCCCTGGTAACCAACAGCATAAGAAGTGACAACTGACAGGAAGGGGGACAAGACCGAGATACTACACACTATACCATGTTCATGTCCTTGACTGAGGTGATGGGCTGAGGCACCTCTGTGACCCTTAGGACACACACCTGTCAAGACACATCAGTGCAGTGTTTGACTAACATCTCTGAGTCATTATAGGGAAGGCATGTTACATTCTGTTTCTTCAGGTAACCTAGGCAATATATAGATACATTACATTTAAGATTCTCATAATTTCTTTTTTAAAATGTGTTCACCTTGCCGAAACCGGTTTGGCTCAGTGGTAGAGCGTCGGTCTGCGGACTGAAAGGTCCCAGGTTCAATTCCGGTCAGGGGCATGTACATTGGTTGTGGGCACATCCCCGGTAGGGGGTGTGCAAGAGGCAGCTGGTCAATGTTTCTCTCTCATCGACGTTTCTAGCTCTCTATCTCTCTACCTTCCTCTCTGTAAAAAATCAACAAAAAAAAAATATATATATATATATTTTAAATGTGTTCACCTAACAACTTAAAAGCTAAAACCCAGGAATATCCCTCACAAAACTGCAGTGACACGTATGCAAATGAAGACCAAGAATGTCTGGCCTGAGTTAAACAAGTTCCTGATAGGACTCAAATAAGAAGCAGGTTTTGCCAAAACCGGTTTGGCTCAGTGGTAGAGCATCGGTCTGCGGACTGAAAGGTCCCAGGTTCGATTCCGGTCAAGGGCATGTGCCTTGGTTGCGGGTACATCCCCAGAAGGGGGTGTGCAAGAGGCAGCTGGTCGATGTTTCTCTCTCATCGACGTTTCTAGCACTCTATCTCTCTCCCTTCCTCTCTGTAAAAAAATCAATAAAATATTTTTTTTTAAATAAAATAAAATAAGAAGCAGGTTCTGAGACCTGACTGGGATATGAAAGGGAATGACAGACCTTAAGAACTCAGTGGAACCCAAACAAGATTTTCATCTCCAACCTCATATTCCGCAGGTAAAATGATTGAGATCTTGAGAGATAAGTGACATGTTCAAGGTCAAAATTCAGTAAGAGTAGAAATGAGACAAGAACTCAGGCCTCTAGTACTATATGTAGCCTTTCATCAAAATATGCTCTTTTTCCTAAGAACTTATGCCCCTCAGGCTAAAAGCTATCATTTTCTATTTTGCAACAGGTATACTATTTGAAGTAGCTACTGGTCCTGTTTGCCTTTACCTAAGTAAAAAAAGAGAATAAGAAAATTGATTGCATTGACTCATTATAAGCAAATGTACAGCTTTCAGTATCTGACATAGCTGTTTTAAGCAACTGGTGCCACACCTTTCAATTTGAGAGACTTAATGAGAAGAAGCGATGTGCTACCCCCAACACACCTCTAGGAACAAGAGCATTAAAGGAAATGGGAGGGCGAGAGTATACACACTTTCCTTTTCAAGCTTTTAAACATTTATTAATTAAGAATCTACTATGTGTGAGAACTCTGCCTACACTTCAAGTATGCTAAGGTCTTAAATGTAAATGGTGCAGAGTCTCAAAAGAGTGACCTCAAATCTTCTAACAGTGCTTGTGAAATTTAATAACTGGGAGGCTAACACCAAATCTCATTTATTGCTGCTTTAAATGAAGTAGATCACAGTTAATAAAGAGCCTGCAAATTAAAGTTAACTCAGCAGTCTTAACTAGCAATTAAAATGACTTTTTTCCTTATCGAAGGTGAAACCATATGCTGGAGCAGATTTTTGTCACATATAAGATAAATGAGCAGTTGGCTCAGTGGGGAAAAATTCCAGTTCATATTGAAAGATCAGTTTCAGTATCAAAACCTTGTTCTCTTGATGTCAGGATTCTGATACCGATTACCTGAAGACATCTGAGCACAAGAACCTTCCCTGTGAGAACAAAAGCACAGAGTAGGTGTTCTCCTCATTCCTCCCTAAGCCTTCAGAGTAGAAAGGTGGGGGGCAGGGGACTTAGAGTCCAATATTACCTGGTTGTGTTCAGAACCTAAATGCCAACAAAAGCCTAAAAAAAAGTCTCACCCTCCTCATCAGTATTTATAAGTGCAACCCACACAGTTACAGAAGGATGAAGGAAATGGGGAGCAAGCTGGAGGAGAAATGTGCATGGCAATGTCAAATCTAGATTTATGCCCATTTTACTCAGCCATCAGACCCCCTAAGAACAGGTTGGGAGGTATAAGATGCATACTGGGAAGTACCAATTATCTTCTAGGAAGAAAGAAAGTAGTGATCCACAAAGCTGTATATAAATATATTGTATTGATAGTATGTAATTTATATATATTATCAATACAATAGCAGGCGATACTTTGCAAGCTCAGCTGTTTGGAGCACTTCTTCCTAAGTGCCTGACCTGCATGCATATCTTCAATTGCATAGGTGGAAAAGGGAGTGAAGGGAGTGAAAGTGGCATGTCTAATCAGATGAGACATGGATACTTATATCAGAAGACAGGTAGAAAGGAAGAACAAAGTTTAGATAAATAGATGACAGATACATAGATGAGTGGTTGGATGAACAGATAGATAGGTGTTAGATAGATTTGAACACGTATATTTATATCTACATGACAATGGGGATGCATAGGAGGGACCAGTGAATGATTGGTAGGAAAGAAGAAGCAAAGAGGCATTTGTTAGATACCTACCTGGTTTTCGTCGCTAAACTTCAAACTTCCTATGCATCATCATTTCATATAATCTGTGATGGCACTAAATATATATAAACTCTTTACATATAAGCTTTTTATACAATTAAGAACATTATCAAGGTTAGAGTTAAAACCGAGTTCAGTGTAGCCACAAAACCCTTGGGTTTTCTACTATCCACAGCACTTTTCAACATCATGCTAAAATTCAGAAGATACCATATAGATCTGCTCTGTGAGTGCATAATCATAAACTACTCCCTCAAATCTGGTCAACCATTAAACGCATGTGTTCTACTAAACACTAGAATAAAAAGGCAAAACAACACAAGCAATTCATTGAAAACCCTTCATTACTTAAGGGCAAGTAGGTGAGATGCACACTTCTGTCCAATGTTGTCTCTCACCACCTCCATCTTTCACGTTCTTCATAGCCTCCACATTCCCACCTCCCAACCACTTTTTTACCCTAGCAATTCTCACCCTTTAATGTACAAGCAAATTGTCATAATGTAGATTCTGGTTCAGAATTCTGGTTCAGAACTGGAATCTGAGATTCAGCAGTTCTAACAAGTTCCCAGCTGGTGATGTTTATGGTGGAAGGAACACACTGTTTGGGTAACTAACCTCTGCTCCTTATCCCATTATCAGAGAAAATCAGCATGTTGTGGCATAAAAGGATATTTAGCAACATTCTTTGGGCACTACACATATTCACTACACATAATAATAAGAAATGCAGTGAATTGTGGGAGATTTGGGTTATAAGTATATTTAAAGGAGGAAGATCTCTAAGTTATAGAATCCCTCCAACTCTACCTCCAAGTTATCTAGATGCACTTTTATATCAATAAAACCAAGCACTGTGAAGTAAAAAAATAGATACCATCTTAATGCTACTTAAATATATATTTATTTCTTATTCATGATCTTTCACCCATTTACTTTTCTCTGAGAGATTATTCTGGTCACTCTTTAAGTGGGTTTCAATGTTTCCAGGGCTGTAGCTCATTATACAAATGTTCACAGCAGATAGAATCTTGCTTCATTCAGCACAGCACTATTTTTGAGCTGGCAGACACAGAAATCGGTATGCAGATATTGTACCATAAACATTAATTTAGTAGAATGTGGAAGGTTGATTGATTAATAAATACATAAGCCAGGAAGCCTAATTTAACTCTTAATTCCTTTTTTACTTCACAGAGAGGGAAAAATTAATCTGGAAGTGTTGATTGATTAAGAGTTTTAGCCTCCTCTAGACAGCAATGGAAAATGACTATGAACCTGGGACTTTGCAAACTGCATCATTTGCAAAATAAACCTGATCAACAAATTTCATCACACAGTGATTGATGATCATGGAGAAGAAGAATATGTAATCATCCAAGGAAGCAGCTCACCATGCAGAATGGATAAAGGAGAAAGAACTAGCAAATATTTTTAGCTCAAAGGTGGACACAAATGAAAGGAAATACACTTGAATTTTTTTAAATTAATGAGCATTAGAGCACTCCAGTAAACTAGCAAATTGAATTAGTATGTGGCATTCTTAACAATGTACAGAATATAAACCTATTTTAGCTGCTATGGTCCCACTGCAAAGACTGCATGATGCAAATAACAGACTCACACTCTTGCCACCATTAGGTCACATTTCAAACCCAACGTTCTCAATCCAGAGTTGAACAGTGCTGATTTTTTTTTCTATTGATAAAAACAAGAGAAACATACTCATTTTTTTTCATTTTGAAGATTAACAATAAGTTTAACAGAACAATTTCTTATGAATTAGACCTACATCTTCTTCCTGTGATTCAGTTTTTCCTTTCTAGCTCATATTTACATGACAATCAAGGTCAAGTTCCAAGCCCTAAGCCTAAGAAAGCTGACATCAGCACCATCAGTACTATTTACATCATGGTACCATGAAAGGAAATGGAAGGAAGGAAGGTAAATTGAGAACTGATTGTAATAAGAACTTAAATATTTTACCAACGATCCTGATCAAAGTTCTCACATCAACCCTTTGTTTTATTAACCTTATTTTACAAATGAGAAAAGTAGAGATTAGGGATGTTAGGAAGACTGACCAATGCTGCAACTGCTATTAGGTGGCAGAACCCCATCCATGTCAGGCTCTGAACATGCTCTATGGTAAAGTGTGATCTTTTTACAGCAGGTGTCAGAATGGCCTGCAGAGCTTGTTAAAAAAAAAACTTGGTGGGCTCCACACTCAGAGCTCCTGACTCACTCAATCTATACATTTCCAGTTGCTACTAAAACAAATTTTCACAAATCTGGTGGCTTCAAAACAATTTTGTTATCTCACTGCTCACTCTGTGGGTCAGAAGTCCAATATAGCAGAGCTCAAGTGGGTCCTCTGCTTCAGAGTCTCAGGGGGCTGAAATCAAGGGGCCAACAGGGCTGCATTTCTTCCTGGAGCCTGGAGGGAAGAATCTTCTTCCAGTGCATACAGCGTGTAGACCAAGTTCAGTTCCCTGAAATCACCACTCCCTTGCCGGATGTCAGTCATGGGTTGGGCTTTGCTCCTACAGGCTGCCTGGATTACTTCCCACGTTTTCCATGTGGCCCCCTCCACAAGATCATCCCTCTCACACTTTCAATCTCTCTGACTTTTCCTTTTGCTAGCTCTCTGACTCCAGCCAGAGAAAGCTCACTCCTTGTAAGGACTCACTGAGATTAGATTGGACCCAATAGATAACCCAGAACAATCTTAAAAGGACATAAATCTTAATTACATCTGCAAAGTTTCTTTTATATGTAATATAATCACAGAATCCATGGGTTAGACGGTAGACATCTTTTTTGTGTGTTGGGGGATGGGAGGGAGTATTCCATTTACCATAGTTAGTCTAGGCTGGGGCCCCAGAATCTCCATTTCTAACAAGTTTTTAGGTGGTGTTGCTGATCTAAGGCCCCCACGTTGAGAATCCCTGCTCCAGCTTCTAACCCAAGTGTGACTCATGGAACCAGCATCACTTAGAAGCTTGTTAGAGATGCAGAATCTCAGACTTGGTGGATAGAAGCTGCAGTTTAACAAGATCCCCAGGTAATGTGTGCGCACATTAAAATTTGAGAAGGATTGCTCTAGGGCAGTGAAAAGATGGGGGGGGGGGGAAACAAAGTCTATGTTTTATTTATCCTCAACACCTTTTGAAAAGAGACAGCTCCTCCTATGTCCAGGTGTTGCCCTTTTCTTTTTCTTGTCGGGAATGGGGGGAGGTATCTTTCCTATCAAGTGGCACTTGTAAAGATTCCTGCACTTTCTCTCCAGGTGGTTTTATTTGCTCAGTCCTACTCCCAATTTTAATTCAAAAAAAGGGGGACTCTATGAACTCAGCCCTGGAAACGTTTGGTAACCTGAAATACTGCAGGTTGGACTCAATTCGTGGCAGGCTTGACAGAAACATCCCTCCTCTGGTCACATCCAGGGTTTAATGGGAATAGGTTTTCAATGGCATGGTTTCTGTGCTGACCAGAGACAGGGTGAGTGTTGACAGGCGCAGCCTACCCTACTTTTATTTTGCCATTAATAGGATTTCCTCCATCCTGGAAAGAGATTCAGCAAAATCTCAGGGCCTCAGAGGAGAAGGAAATATCATTAAACCTTTTATTGAGGGTGTTATTGGTTTTCTGTGAGTTACCATTAGAGGAAAGTGACTGCCGTTAGAGTGTATTGAAGGAGACTGCAGAATGATGCAGACAGCCTGTGACTAAACACACAGCTAACTTCCATCTTCGGCTTAAAAATGCCTAAATGTAATTACTGGAACCTAATCATTAAACTTCCAGAGGAAAGTAGAATATGTTTCAAGATGTAGTCATTAACTGAAAATTATTTAAAACTCTCCTGATTTTTCTTAATTTAAGGTGAGATAAAGGGAACAAATGAAAATAGAGGGATGTTTGGGAGTAAAATGAGAACATATGAGTGCAATTAAGTGCTATTAAGTGAATTCACACACACACACACACACACACACACACACACACACACACTAGATTATTTTTTTAATATTTTTATTGATTTCAGAGAGAAATATCAGTGATGAGAGAGAATTATTGATTGGCTGCCTCCTGCACGCCATACACTGGGGATCGAGCCCACAACCAGGACATATGACCTTGACCAGAATCAAACCCAGGTCTCTTCAGTCCACAGCCTGATGCTCTATACACTTAGCTGAACCAGCTATTTCTTTTTTAGTGCACCAAACTCCAGGTAAGATAGGCCCATACTGTTTGCTTAAATCAGCACAAAGAATCAAATAAACCACCTCTTGTTCCCAGCACATTCCCTATATCTTCACACTAGTTTCTCTTTGATGAGACAGAATTCCATTACTAAACACAATCCTCCAAACCATTACCAAATTCTCTGTGTGTACTCAATAACAAAAAAGCATTGTATATTAGTAAAGGATGTCAGGAACCCAGAGATGTTTAATGAGGTACCTAAAAACATAGGGCAATTAATTATACCAACACTGAATCGATAAAACAATGGCTATTCAGGCAGCATATGGGACAAAAGTCAAAGAGATGGTAACCACCCCCAGGCAACTCTTGAAGACAATCCACACCTCCACTTCTGAAAGTTATTTATCTCAATTAGCATTTATAAATAAATAAATAAATAAATAAATAAATAAATAAATAAAAGTTTCCTGCAATCTGAAAGTGTTTACCTTTGAAAATTACCTGACAAAATAGTTTATGTGCCAGTGTTCTTTTGGATCTCTGTTTATTGGAGGTATGAGGAGAAGTGGGAGAAAGTTTAAATCAAAGATGGGGGGGGAGGAGATGGAATCTCTCTGGGGTCACTGAGGGGACACAAGATGACCCTTCACTGGATCCTTGACCCAATGGGCAATAGTCACGGGGTCAGCATGCAGCCAATAACGTTTCCCTGTATTCGAGCTTTGGGTAATATTCTAATTCCTTTTGGTGAAAGGCTAGTCTATGGTGTATATCTTCTTATGAGCCTAAAAATATAATGTTTGCATTTGTTCCATATACTGCTATTCCAAATGCTGCTACTGGTTAGTAAGCCTCTTCTGGATCTTCGTGTGCAGGTTTCACTGCAATGGAGGTCAGCACGCTCCTTCTCCAACACAGCACCAGCAGGAAAAGGGTTTTCTATTCCTATCATCACCATTCTTTCATTCTTTTCAGCTGTTCATCAGTGTAACTGCCCATTCTCACCCCCTTTCCTTCAAATTAATTCAGCCCTAGAGTCTTTGTTTGGGGCAAAGTGAGAATCTGCAAGGATCAGGAATGAGAGGGGACCTCCTGGCCTGAAATGGGCTGCCAGAGCCCTTTCCTAAGCAAAACGCACTCCCATTTTAGATTTTCTCTCTTGAAATGCTCCCGTTTATCCAGGCTGTGGAAACATTGTGGTCATTTTTCAAGTTTTCCTTTTCCTTTGCCTATATACATTCAACCTGGCCGCCTAGTGGGTTGTGAAAAGTTAAGTTGAAGCACTTAGCAAAGTGCTTATATCAGCGTCCTCTGTAATGTTTTTAATTTTGAAAAGGTTTCTCCTTGATCCCCTGCATTGGTCCTACCGGCACCAACAACAGGTGAGTCAGATCAGACCCTGAACTCTCCTTAGCAGTGCGTTCATCCACTCTGCTCGAGTGGTTCACCACCCAGTCTCCTTCATTTTGCCTGGTAGTGTGAAACAGTGCCTGAGCTGGACTATCTGGATTCAGGTTACATCTCTACCACTTGTTACCTGTGTGACCCTAGACAAAGTTCCTTAATCTCTGTCTCAGTTTCCTCGTCTGTGAAATGGGAGTGATCATATCAGTGCTACCTGGAGAACAAAATGAGATAATATGCAGAAAGCTCTTGGTCTGTGCCTGGTGCCTAACGAGGGCTTTCATAAGGGTTAGCTGTTCCATTACACCCTGGAATCTCTCCTTTTCTCACCGTCTCTGCCTGCTGCCCCTCAGTCCTGGTTCTTACCATCCCTCTAGGTCAGTAGTTGGCAAACTCATTAGTCAACAGAGCCAAATACAAACAGTACAATGATTGAAATTTCTTTCGAGAGCCAAATTTTTTAAACTTAAACTTCTTCTAACTTCTTCAAAATAGACTCACCCAGGCCGTGGTATTTTGTGGAAGAGCCACACTCAAGGGGCCAAAGAGCGGCATGTGGCTCACAAGCCGCAGTTTGCCTACCACAGCTCTAGGGTAAAAGTGCCATTGAACTTAAATTCAGCGACTATCATCACCTCCTTAAAGAATCCATCCTTCTTTGCCATCAGAGAAATTAGTGCAGGTGCAAAAGCCCCAAATACCATTTCCTAATAAAAGCCTTACTACCTATAGCCATCTTCCCAAACTATTTGTACTTAAGAATCAGTATAGGTCTCTTTTCATCTCCACTGCTACATTGCTGCTGCATGTCTATCCATATGCAATGGATAGTTCTATCTGGCTAGTTTTTTATTGAATCTCCCCGCCCCCCCTGTCCTAACCCCTCCCCCTCCATCTCTTTGAGGTGGGAAAAAGATGGTTTACAGTTTTGAGTATGTGAAACACAGAGTTAATAAAGCTATTATATTAATTATAACCTGCATGTCTCTTTCCATAGGAATAACTGTAAACCTACTTTTGCCCATCTCTGTGTATATTACTTTGATATTCCCAATATACAACGTTTCTATTTCTATCTTTCCCACATGTGCCATTCTGTTTCCCCTTCCCATTTTTTGTGACCGGAAAACTCCTAAATCCATTTTAAGATCCTATTCGGGTGTTGCATGACCTAAAACTCTTGTATATCTGCTGCTTGGTACTGGGTGCAGCTCTGTCTATGACACTGTGGTTGACTGTCACCACGTCCAACACTTGTTGTTTGGCTGCCAGCACACTGGTTGCCACCGTTCCTCTCTGTCTTAATCGCTACTGATTGCTCAATCCTGCTACCTCTACCACAGCTGCTATAGTTTCAGTGCTTATAAACTACAGGGAAACTCCCCCACTGAGCTACAAAAGCCACTTGAGACTCTTAGTGAAAGCCTGCTTCTTCAATTTTTCTGTTTGCTCTCCTAGGAGAGCTGAGGCAATAAACCTGAAGACTGATCCAGAAAATATTTAAAGGACAAGAGCCTGTATCTTAAAAACTTTGCCAAATGCCTATTCTGTCCCTGGTACCCACCTGGATGTGGTAAATACAGAAGCAAAGGCACAGCCCCTGCAGAACAGCAGTTCAAGAAATGCTACGATCATATACACAGGTGGTTGTAGTCATTCAAGGAACAGCACACACCTGGTGACATAGATTTTTAGTGCTGGGAGAAAGTTCAGCATAGATCTTTCTTATTTCTGTACAGAGTCACGCACAGCCTTTTCTCTCTTTTTAAGGATGTCTATAAAGTGAACAGCCTTAAAAGATAAAAAATATATCTCCTAGAGCAGAAGGAAGAGATGTTTGTTGTGCAGTATAACAAAAATATTATCTCCGGGCCCCCCCTTCCCCGCCCCGGGGGGCAAAAATTGGTCAGGTTTTCTTTCAGCCTGTTTATTACAAAAGTTTGAGGTTTCCTAAGCTCAAGTTTTCTCAGCTGTGAAGCAAACCCAGTACATGTACAGCATCCAAGACCTTCTGTTTTGCCCACGTGGCACTTGGGGAAGGGGGTTAGGAGACAAAAGGAACTGACACAAGCATGAAGCACATGCTGCTTGCTCTGCAGGAAGTAATCAAGTCCTTTGTGTGTTACTCAGAAGTGTTGTATCTTTTACCAGCACCCATGAAATGGTGATGGGCTAAAGGATTAGCTTGAAAGTAGGGTAAAATCTAAGAACCTTCTCATCTCTTGACATTTAGATGGGGGCAGGGAAATCTTTCATGAGTCCTGACACCCACTTGAGCTGAAACATGCTTCCTTTGAATACGTTAGCCACAGGGCACTCTACAAGATGAAGTGAAGAGCGCACGGGAGGGCAAGAAGCCATGACCCCACGATGCATTCAGGAAAATTCAAGTAGAACAGGTTGACCAGATCCCCATCAAGCATTTTGCACACAGTCATGAAACTGAATCAATGTACAGTAAGTCCTCATTAAAGTTGTTTATAGGTTCTTGGAAACTGAGACTTTAAGCAAAACAATGTATAATGAAACCATTTTTATCATAGGCTAAGTGATATAAATAAGAGTTAAAGAGTTAAGTTCTGCCTAGCTGGCATGGCTCAGTGGTTGAGTGTCAACCAATGAACCAGGAGGTCATTGGTTTGATTTCTCAGGCAGGGCACATGCCCAGGTTGCAGGCTTAATCCCCAGTGTGCCAGTGTGGGACATGCAGTAGGCAGTCGATCAATGATTCTTTCTATCTCTCTCTTTCTCCCTTCCTCTCTGAAATCAATAAATAAGAATTACAAATGGACAGAATATATCTGGTCATAAAAACATCACAAAACTTCTTTAAAAGACCTAAAACGTGTCTAATATTAAACACTGAAATAAATATGAGCTAGACATACATTTTAAAAATATTAACACAGTCAAGTAAGCTAATTCTTTTCAACCCATGTATTCCAGTTCAGGGTCACGGGTGGCAGGCATCTCAGGCCACAAGACAAGAACTCACCCTAGACAGGACACTTCTTTCATTTCAGAGTGCACTCAGACTGGGACAGTTTAGACACAATTCACTTCACATGCACATCTTTGGTAGTTGGAGGAAATCAGAAGCTCCGGAAAAAAACAATCCAGACACGAAGAGCAGCGCAAACTTTACACAGATAGCCACCTCACCAATAATCAATTGTTTTTCTCATCAACATTCTAACATAAAATTTGAGGACCTGCTGTATTCAGTTCAGCTTAGGGTCTTTTTTTGACTTACAGTTTTTAATAATATAAACCATGGCCTTTGAATTAGTTAATGCAGTACTTTCCGAACATGTTAAAGAAAAACTTGCCCTAACCCATTTGGCTCAGTGGATAGAGCATTGGCCTGTAGACTGAAAGGTTCCAGGTTTAATTCCGGTCAAGGGCATGTACCTTGTTTGCAGGCACATCCCCAGTGGGAGGTGTGCAGGAGGCAGTTGATCGATGTTTCTCTATCATCAATGTTTCTAATTTTCTATCCCTATCCCTTCCTCTCTGTAAAAAAAATCAATAAAATATATTTTTTAAAAGAAAAACTCTTCTGTATAGTGTTAATTGATGAGCAAAGAAAAATAGCTTTCGCTTGCACAATTAAATTGGTTTGTTAACTTCAAAGTTCAATAGATTGTTTTTCTCACTGAAGCCCTTCTCAGTACTTTAATATGTCAATAAATATTTTGAATCACCAAAGAGAAACTTAGCACACAGCCTAGCTCAAGCCAATCATATCAGATATCCTTTGTTTAGTGATCCATAATCAACATTTCCCAGGATCGTTGTTCTGCTCCTGCTGATATGAGTAATGTTTGTCTAATCTGTTTAAAATTACTATAGCATTATAAAACAACAAATCTACACTAATAAAAGAGAGAGATGCAAATTATAGGAAAATGATATTTTCCATGAAATATTCCTAAGAAAAGCTCTCGTGGCCAAAAAATACTTGGAAATTTTTGTTGTCATCTCTCAGTCTACTGCAGGGCAAAGATTCAATGTGCTGGCTCCCTGCTGTCTGTAAATTCACCATTGGATTCCTTACCCCTAGTGCAGAGTTATCATATGAAAGAAAGCTGATAAATATTTATTGAGTCAATAAATGAATCTTTCACCTTGTAATTGACATAACTATATCATACAATTTTAAATACATTCACTCATTTCTATGGAATTCTCTATCACCAATCAATTTCATTTAAATGGATAAAAAAATGTTCATTAGAAAAACAGAGAAATGTAAAATAAGTGTTTAGATATTTTATCAGAAGCAATTACTAAATCATGGAAATCCTGACAATTATATTTAAACATTAGTTAAAACAATATAGTAAACATAGTGTTCTATTTATTAAATTTCCCATTTAAATTAAAAAGAAAACACATTGTCATTATAGATTTTCTTTAGTAAACTCATTGATAACTTAACAATATTCCTTTATTTTAACTCTTTGAGTTTCTAATAGGAAGTTGTGTTTATTTCATTTACTCCTCTAAATTTTAACAAATAAATATTTAATTAAAATGTAATGCTGAGAAGCTCAAAACTTAGGGTAAAAATCAATAAAGAATTTTAAACACATATTTTCTATCCCTATTTCCAAAAGACTTCCGTGTCTTCCTGGTTCCTTCACTGTGTGGATGTTAATTTTAGTGTAGCCAGGGTAATTCTCAGCAGCAAAATCCTGTTCACCAATCTGCATGTATGAAGTCACTGCCACACGTATTCCTAAATTATTTGTGCTTATTATGCTGTCATCATAACCTTTCCTACAAAAAGGTGAAAACAATTCTTAACCTTAACAAGTTTTTAATCTAGATGAGACAGCCATATACAAAGTTAACTGCTTTACAGAATGGAATTCATATACTTATCTATTCATTGAGTCATTATTGATTTATTCAGCAATGTTTAACACATTATAATACAGGTTCTGCAAAAGCTACCACAGATACAAAGACTAGTAAACTATAGTGCTTCTTATTATTGTATATTACCTCAGACCCTGCCCTAGTGGAGGCCCTATAGTCCTTCAACAACCAAAAAACAAGTCTACGCTTTTTCCAAGAATCTCCAGCCTGTAGAAAGTTGTTCATTCTTCCTACTGCACAAATTTATTGAACTAATTCCCCTCTTCAAAAGCTTTTGGTTGTACCCCATAACCTATGGAGTAAATTATAACTTCCTTAATTGGCAATTATTTAAGGGCCTTGATATCTTGGCCCCAATCTATCTTTCCAGTCTTAAAAAAAAAAAATCGACATGTTGAGGAGTGACTTACATTACCCCAGCCCTTTCACATATATTATTTTATGTACATTGCCCTAACTTTTCAAATATATTTTCTTTATAATAACACTAGAGATTTACACAACATTGTTGTGTTTTACCGAAAAACGTTATTTTCCTTCTGAGCACACCAAAGTCTTGATTTCTATGCCCCTGACATCTAGGTTGAGCCATGAGACTAATTTTTGCCAACGATGTGGACAGATTTAGCTTATGTTCATGTCTGATCACTAAAAGACTTTCTACAGTCTCTTCTCTACACTTCTGTAGTGAATTTGGGCACCATAAGTTAAGGATAACAGATGAAGTGTCTGAAAGTCACCCTACAGCAAAGCTCCCATCTTACCCTTCCTCACTGCCATCTCCCCAAACCAAATTACACCAGGATGTTAAGAAACATTTGATTTTATTGCTTTAAGTCCTTGAGATATCTGAAGTTTTTTTATAATTGCAGAATAAACTACTTTGTTCTGACAATGCATCCAGAAATTAATTTGATAAATTTTTTATAAATGAGAACAGAATAGAGAGCCCAGAAACAAACCTGCACCTTCATTGTCAATAATACTTGACAAAGGAGGCAAGAGCATACAGTAGGTTAAAGATCACTTATTCAATAAATGGTGTTGGAAAAATTGGACAGATATGTGCAAAAATATAACTAGACCACCTTCTTATACCATATACACAAATAAACTCAAAATGGATCAAGGACTTAAATGTTACACTCAAAACTATAAAAATTCTAAAAGAAAACAGACAGTAATATCTCAGACATTTCCCGTAGCAAATTTTTTTCTGGCATATCTCCTCAAGAAAGGGAAACAAACAAAAATATAAACAAATGGGACTACTAAAAGGTTTTTGCACAGCAAAGGAAACCCACTGAATGGTAAAACATATTTATGAATGATACATCTGATAAGAAGTTAATTTCCAAAATTTATAAAGAACTTATTCAACACCAAAAAGGCAAAAATCCAATTAAGAAATGGACACTTCTCAAAGAGGACATAAAGATGGTCAATAGACATGAAAAGATGTTCATTGTCTCTAGTCATCAGAGAAATACAAATTAAAACCACAATGAGATATCACCTCACATCTGTCAGAATGGCTATTTTCAATAAACCAACAAATAACAAGTGTTGGTGAGAATGTGGAGAGAAGGGATACCTCAATGCAGACTGGTGCAACCATTGTGGAAAGAAGTATGGAGTTACCTCAAAAAAATTAAAAATAGAACTGCCTATGACCCAGTGATTCTACTTCTGTGAATACATACAAAGAAACCTGAAACACTAATTTGAAAGAATATATGCTCCCCTGTGTTCATTGTACTGTTATTTACAATAGCCAATATTTTGAAGCAGCACAAGTGCCCATCAGTAGGTGAGTGTGTAAAAAAAGTTGTGGTACAATTACATGGTGGAATTCTACTCATCCATTAAAAAAAATAATAATAAATAAATAAATAAATAAATAAATAAATAAAACAGAAATCTTACTTTTTGCAACAGCATTGATGGGTCTGGAGAGTATTGTGCTAAGTGAAAAAAAACTAGTCAGAGAAAAAAATATTGTATGATTTCATTTATAAGTGGAATCTAATGAACAAAATTAACTAACAAAATACAGACTCATACCTGTCAGAGGGGAGGGGTAGTGGGGCTGGGTGAAAAAGTAAAAGGATTAAAGAGAAGGAAAACCTCATAGACAACAGTATGGTCATTATCAGAGGAAAATGAAGGGGGGTTAGGGGAGGCAGGAGAGAATAAAGGGGGGATAAATGGTGATTCAGAGAAACATGACTCAGGGTAGTGAACACATAATGTAATAGATAGATGATGTATTATAGAATTGTACATCTTAACCCAACATAATTTTATTAACCAAGTAACCCCAATAAATTCAAATAAATAAATAAACTGTCATCTGTGTAGTTGCATTTTAAAAACAAAAGTATCAAAAAAGACACTATGTGTAGTGTTGAGTTTTCATCGCCTTGCACATAAGTCATTCCATAATCATATTGAGTGAATAAACGTGGTCATTTAACTGTTTAATCTGTCATTAGTATGTACATGGACTTACAGTGAATGTTAATGAAAGTCACTTCTGATAACACAGAAGGATAATATATGCAAAGGGTCTTCTGGATATGGAGTGCACTTTGATCTCATTTTTAAATACAGAATATTTGTTCTGCTTTTTAAGTGTATTTTAAAATCCTCTGATCTTCTCTAATGATCCACTTGATTACATAAAGCTTTGACTCGTGTTTCAAAATGAATTGTCAGTGTCTATGCTAGTCAAAGCTGGGCTCAAGAAATTTGAATAGTTGGGCAGACTATTAATACGCAGTTATTCTTGTTTGACTTTTGTTAGCACAAACCAATTTGCTTCAGCAATTTTTACCTACTAAAAAATTACACAAATTAGAACATGTCTTTAAAAATGAATAGCTTCTAAATAAACTTTAGGTGCAATTAAAATCATGATACTTATTATGAAGAGCTGTGTCTCCTTCCATTTGGCGCTAGTGACAAAGGTTAAAAATGCCGTCCTATAAAATACCACATAATTAAACAAAGCAATTTTGTAATTACCCACTATAGAACTGGATAAATTCCAAGTTTCATAATTATTTTAACCTATAGATGATCTACTTGTACAAAGAAATAAATCTAAAAGGTAAAAGAATAGAATTTCTCTTCAGCACAATTTAGTTTCATTCCTATTTTCTGTCAGTTTGCTCAACTACTCTTTTTTAAAATAAAAATAACAAATAGCAAAGTGTTCTTCTCCTTATGTCACCCTCCTCAGTAACTAGGTATAGATCTGGGTATAGAATGGCAGGCCATCTTGAGAATTGCTAAAATCTAGTGCCAGAAATGAGACATAAAAGTGGTACCTGGCATACTAAAAACCCAACCCCCATCATCAAGAGTTGCAAGAATAATGTCCCAGAAGTTGAAGGAACTCACTATAATAAACTAGAGGCAAAACTCTCTAAAATTCAAGTACTTGTTTCCCAATAGAATCTAATTACACCTTTATATAGGCAAATTCCCACCATGACAGTTTCCTGCGTTGAGCTTCTAAAAGTTTCATTCTGACCTGCACACCATCCCCTCTTTGTTTTAAAGTGCAAACGAAACAGGCTGTCTTACAAAGCTCCAGATAAATGCCCAACTACCCCAGTGTCCAATCCCACTTCCCATGTCACAGTAAGATGAAGGACATCCCTTGTGAATAATTCTACATAAGGAATCTATTCTACAAAATCCAATATGTTCTGAAGTGACGAAATAAAAAAGTCTTTTTTTATTTAAAACCCATCCTTCAGAATTTCTAGGTCACTGGATGAATTTTAAAATCAGAGTGATGACCAAGTACTTTCATCAAATATCCATGATATACCTTAGGCATTTTGCTGCATACTAGTCCTAATACCTTGGCCAAAATTCACCTTTGAGTGGGTCCTCTTGTTAATTATTTAGTCCTCTTACTTTGAAAGTAGTATTCTTGCTTTAGGCCCAGAACACTCCCCCACAGTACAATGAGTAAATGTCCTTAGATTCCAGGAGGCTAGGTGGAGTGTCTATAAGTGAAAAATCTGAAAAATAATGACATCTGTTGAAGTTGCATTCAGATCTCACTAGTGGAACTTGGTAACAACTTTTCCAGAAGGTCATGTTTACCTTCTGGAAAAGTGCAAAACAGAGCATGCTAACCAATGAGTCACGGGGTCCAAGTTCAATGTTCTTTGGGGATTCACCTCCCAGTCTGAGCATTTGAACCCAGGAAGAACAAGAGTCATTACACGGCTGCAATAGTCCAGGCGGAGCAGTCTGGATTTGTCTTTCAGCCTTCTTTCTTCCTGAGTTTTGGTATAAAAATATAGGACTCAATTATCTGATGTCTACACAAATCAAACACCCACTGTAAGGTTCAACTAGAGAATTACATGGAGAAATATAAAGAGAGCATACCTTGATGCATCATTTCTTTTGCCAGAAACATTTCTAGGTATCTCATAAAAATTACCATTTTTTTAATCCCTATGATAAGCCTTCCAATTTTTTTTTTTTTTGCATGACAAATCTTAGTTTCTGAGAATTTAAGTGACTTTGTGAAGGTCCCTCAATAAGGAAGTTATATAACTGAGCATCTGTCTCCAGAGCCCATTATCTTTTTACTGTGGTACTTTGTGTGTATTGCATGCCACTGACTCAGCTCCAACTCCTGATGACCCTATGAATGGTGATATCCACAATGTCCTGTCCTCAACAGCCCGGCTCAACTCCTGCAGACTCAGGCCTATGGCTTCTTTTATGGGGTCAATTCATCTTATATTTGGTCTTCTTCTTTTCCTGCTGTCATTCGTTTTCTCCAGCATTATTGCATTTTTCAGGGAACCCTGCTTTCTCATGATTTGTCTGAAGTAGGACAGGTTCAGGTTTGTCATTTGCCTCTAGTGATGTTTCTGGCTTGCTTGGTTTGAGGACTGACGTGTTTATCTTTCTGGCAGCCCCATAGACCTCTCCTCCAACATCATATTTCAAATGAGTCAATGTTTTTTTCCCATCAGTCTTCTGCACTATCCAGTTTTCACATCCATATGCAGTAATTGGGAATATGAGGACGTGGATAATCTTAGCTTGTTCTCTAATGACAGATATTTGGTTTTGGTGGCCTTTCCTCGTTGTTCCATTACTACCCTTCCCAGTCTCAACCTCATTTCGTGACTGCAGTCTTGTAGATTTCTTCTATAGTCGTGATTTTTGTCCTCTTGGTATTGAAATGCTGTCCTGCTTTGGTATTTTCTTCTTTCGGTTTCATCAGAAGTCGTTTCAAAACATTGTTAGTTTCTACCAGTAAGGTGGTGTCACTTGCATGTTGTTCATATTTCTCCCACTAACTTTCACTCTTCCTTCCTCTGAGTCTAGCCCAGTTTTTTTGTATGATAGATTCTGCATACAGATTAAAAAATAGGGAGATAAAATGCATCCTTGTCTGACACTCTGGCTTACAGGAAACTATCCTGTCTCTCCATACATATTCTGTCCTAACACTGGCTTCCTATCCTTCAGGACTATCCCTCCCTCTCAATTTTTCTTTCCTTTTTACTTCTGGCACTATCGTTTTGCAATCTTCCCTAATATTTCTAGTTTCACTTCACAATTCTTCTGGTTCTCAGGAAATTAAATTTAACAATGCAAATCTGTGGAATTTAAACCCATCAGGTATGTTATTTATGTTATATGTTGGTACTATGATTCTTTTGGTATTCTTCTTCAGCTTTACTCTCATTTATATTAACAGTTCATGGTCAGTACCACAATCTGCTCCTGGTCTTGTTTTGGGAGAGGGAATACAGCTTCTCCATCTCCTGATTCCAATTACATAGTCTATTTGATTTCTACATTGGTGTGCACATGCATATAGTCATCTGATTGTCTGAAGCATGTGTTTGTGATGGACAAGCTGACTTTGCAGAAATCCATGAGCTGATCTCCTGCTTTATTTCTGACCCCTACTGCAAAGTTTCCAATGACATTTGATTCCGTTTTAATTCCTACTCTTGTGTTCAAGTCACCTATAATTATCATGTCTTGTTTTGATGTGTGATCAATTTCTTCTTGGATAGTTGCATAAAAGCTTTCAAGTTCCCCTTCCTCAGCCTTTATGGTTTGGAGCATAGACTTGAATGATGGTTATGTTAATAGGTTTTCCTAGAAGTCTGATTGATATTATTTGATCAGACCTTGCATTATAGTCCCTAACTGTGCTACATCTAGCCTCAGTATTAAAGTCATTCTGTTTCTTTTTGTCATTTCCAGAGTAGAACACTTTGTAGTTGCCTGACTGGAAATGCCCCTCTCTAACTCCCACTACATTTTAATTCCCTACCAGCAAGCACTGCAATGTTTAGACATTCGATTTCTTACATACACTGCATGTTACTTCATTAGATTTTAAGTTCAAATGCTGAGTTTGTGTTTCTTAACCTCTCAACCTTATTTTTTTAATTTGTAAAATTATAACATTCCCAAAGTCACACACAGCTAAAAATTGTCAATGATGGGATTTGAATGCTGGTTTTTATCTCTTTCAACATACAGCATTCAAAAGAAATTGAAAATATGTATTTCCTCTGCCAATTCTTTCCTTCCTTCAGTCTTTCTTTTCAAAATGTGGGGATTGGTTTGAAGGCGCCTTTCCTCTCAGTGACACACATCCTATGTATCAGAAAAACCTGATAATATTACCTTCAAAAGGTTACTCAAACCCATCACCTCTCTGCATCATCCTCTCCACCTCTAATACTAATTCCTATCCTCTTTAGCTGAGGCTTGGTGATCTTCCTCATCCACCCAGTCCTTCCGATAGAGTCAGAGGGATCTTTTGGAAATATAAATCAGACTGGATTACCTCAGTACTTAAAACCTCTTAGTGACTTTCTATTTCATTTAGAATTAGCCCTAATCACTTCTCCCCTACTGTCTCCCACATTCCTTGCATTCCCTTACTTGCTCCTTTTCCACTGCAGGGTTTGTGTGTGCTGTTCTTCTGCCTGGAGCACTCTTGCGCTTTCATCATTCCACTTCATAGACACTGCCTAACTGGATATTTCCCTACCCTTTCCCCTCTCCCATTTAAACTGGATTCCCCTCTTTCATAGTTTCCTGTATTAGTATGGGCTAAGCTGCAATAATAGTTAAATAAATAATGGCTTAAATGGGATGGAAGTTCACTTTTCTGTCACATTATAATCCATGAATTCAAAGCTGTAATGGGCATTTTTCCATCTTCACACCACGGCCTCCATCTTGGTACCCAAGGCTGCTGTTTCAGTCTCAGCATCTTCCAGCCAGCAGGAAGGGAGAAAGGGTGGGAAATAATTACTTTTTGTACACCTCCTATAATTAGTAAAAATCAGTTCTGTTCATAGCCCATGAGACAGAACTTAATATTTGTACAAGAGATGATATAAGATATGATAGGTTTGTGGTGGTATCCCCAACCAAAACTCACACATCCTATTATTAAAGACAGGCAGAGTGGACACTGGTTAAAAAAGAAAAGAAAAAAAAACAAAAAAAAAAAACAGCCTCTATAACTTCCTTTTCACTGAACTTATTTCAATTGGTAATTACATGTTGTTTTAGATGATGATCTGTTCAATGCCCATCTCTCTTTTGACTATAAGCTTAATGAGGGAGAAACATTTTGCCTCTTTGGATCATTACAAATTCCTCATGCCTCATACAGTTTGGATCATTGCAATGTTCCTTGTACAGTTCTGAAGTAAACTAGGTGAGTAATAAGCATGTAATAATTGAATGAGTAGATAAGAATTCTTAACAATTGTATAAACTACTTTCCTCTGTACATACATGGTGCATATGGGTATATGCATCTCTATGGACTTGCCAATTCCTCTTTCCTTTATGCATACATGGTGCATATGGGTATATGCATCTCTATGGACTTGCCAATTCCTAAGCTGCCTCTCTTCTTCAGCACTCATTTCTTCCTGAAACACCTTACCTGGAGCTTACTAATACTCCTGACTTAGCATTGCATTTGTCTCTTCTAATCAACTCCCTACTGTTCTTAATATTCTCTCTGCCTTGGTTTCCCTTGTTAGCCAATGTTACCTGTGATCTCCTAACCAAATAAGCTAGATACCCTTCCTTCATTCCTCAACCACAGTGAGGCTCTACTAATTGACGCCAAGTAATCTTTCATTCCACAACTATTTCATTATCTATTCTGTTTATTATATTAGCCACCAAGAATACAAAAATCCTATATAATAAAAGCCTAATTTGCTAAGTGTCTGACCAACCTTTTAACCAGTGGCTATAACATGCACTGACCACCAGGGGGAAGATGCTCCAACCAGTAGGTTAGCTTGCTGCTGCAATCCAGCCAATTGGGACTAGGCAAGACAGGCCAGACATGCTCTGGAGCCCTCCTGCAGTCTCTCCCCAGATCTGATCATGCACCCGTGGGGTCCCTCAGCCTGGCCTGTGCCCTCTCACAATCTGGAACCACTCAGGGGGTGTTGGAGAGTTTATTTCAGCCCAATCCCCACAGGCCAGGTCAAGAGACCACACTGGGCCTCTAGTCTATATATAAAAGAGCCTAAGTGACTGGCCAACAGGCCAGTAGCTATGATGTGTTCGGTGCAGATGCTCAATGCAGGAGTAGAAACCACAGGCACGGAAACACAGAACAGACTGATGAATCTCAGAGGGAAGGGGGGTGGGGGGGATGGTGGGAAGAGATTAACCAAATATCTTATATGCATACTAGAGGCCCAGTGCATGGATTTGTGCACTGGTGGGTTCCCTCAGCCTGGCCTGTGGGGACAGACCAAAACTGGCTCTTTGACATCTGAGGGGTCCTGGATTGTGAGAGGACACAGGCCAGGCCAAGGGACCCCACCAGTGCATGCATCCGTGCACCAGGCCTCTAGTATATAATATAACCTAATTTTCCTAAGAAACTTAAAGTCTACTTGGGAGACAGACTAGAAAATGAACAATTCTGATGCAGAAATGCAGGTGCTATAAAGAGGTATGTTTATAAAACTATGGGAACACATGCATTGAGTACCTGCTATTCATTGTGTCTGATAGTATTATCATCTGAACTTTAAAGATAAAGAAGCTGAGGCTCAGGGAGTTAAAGTAATTTGCCCAAAGTCAAACATCTTGAAAGAGAGAACGTAGAATCACCAATTCAAGACAATCTGATACCAAACTCACCCTCTTTTCTTTCTATAAACTCTGATGCATTTCTACTGTATTTTAATATAAGTTCTTCTGTTAAGATGGCTCTGGTTCTGCCTCTTCTCCTTGTCTACAAGCACTTAGCTCCAGCCCTGAAAACATCCATTGTAAGAGACTTTGGAGAAAGCTTTAGACTGCTTTTAATCCAGCCCTGTAAGTTCTAGAATGTGACTTCTACTGAATTCTTTTAAGCCTAATTAAGTCAAAAACACTAATCCAGATTCCAATGAAGGCAAATTTGACTTTATGTCTCAATGAAAGAAGTAGCAAAAAGTTGGTGGCCTTCTTAACAAGCCTCATATGGAGTGAGACAAATCTGGGTTTAAATCCCAGCTTTGCCATTACTGTGTAACATCAAGCCAATTACTTAACCATTCTGAAATCTGTAAAATGTTGAAAATAGTATCTATCTCATTGGGTTGCTGTGAGTAATAAATGAAATCCATTGTATAAAATGCCACATACCAGGCAGCTGCTCAGGAATGGTTAGTTTTCTTTACCCATCATGTTCTACCCTCACTTCCAAGCATTTCCCAGGTAGCAGAATAGGGTTTCCATTAGCATTTTTTAAATTAATGAACGAGTGAAACTACGCAATTCTTAGTGATGGCAAAGTAATCTTCCAATACACTATTCATCATGTCACTCATATTTAAGAACATATATACTAAGCTAAATAAGTCAGACAAAGATAAATATCACATGATCTCACACATTTGAAGAATATAATGAATAACATAATCTAATGAACAAAAGTAGTCATTCTTCTTGTTCTTCAATACACACAAGGCCAATGATAAGGGGTGGAGTGAGGGTGCAGATTGGCACAAAACTGCTAGAGACAATGCTCACAGTTGGGGCCCGGCTATACTTCAGATCAGTAAAATTCCCCCCTTAATGAAAAGTACTAATCTTTTTCCACAAAGGCCTAAACCTGTTCTCTGTGATCCCGGTTACACCAAATGTGGTTCCATACTCAAAGTAGAAATGCAATGAATGTCGCACACAGTAGGTGCTTAATAAACACTCGTTTGATGAAAAAAAAAAAAAAGAAATGCAATGAATGTTAAAGGTGAACATTGTCATATGTTACAATTCTCTAAATAAATCCTTACCAAATTTCATTTAAAAGCATGCCAATGTCAAGGATAATCATTTTATTAATAAGAATCAAAATCTGAAAACCACACTTTTCTTTATTTCAATACGTTCTATATTTTATCATTAGATAGCAGTGATGTAAAAAGTTTCTCCTGTGTGTGTGTGTGTGTGTGTGTGTGTGTGTGTGTGTTGTTCTCCAAACTGATATTTGCATCTGAGTTAGCAGCTGATAATAGAAAAATTATGAAAATTTTGGCTGAAATTAAAATGCCAAAACTGGATCTTCTGCATAATGAGAAACTGATTGCCTCTATTACTGAAGAGGAAATGAAAACAGCAACAGAGAAATTTGCAAGTAGCAAGCCTCCTGTGGTGATGAGTACCAACTGGAACGGGATAAAGCTTTTGAGGGAGAATCAAAAGATCTGCTATGCAGGATTTATGAGAACTGTCTAGTTATGAGATCATCAAAGCCCTAGTGCAAAAGCCTTTGTTCTTATAATCTGTCAAAAGTACCAACATTGGTGCTGTTTGCTTAATTAATTGAACTGAAAAGAAGAAACCTTCCAGGTAGGAAAACATATGAAATAATTCAGGTCAAGATCCATGGTTGTTTCTTGCATGGCTGCACTTATTATGCATGCAAAATTTCTAATTGATGAGTACCAGAAAATAGATTTAGACCTCTCTTCTACAGCAACTTATGAATTTGCACAGAAAGCCTTTATCATATAAAAGAGGAATATTTACAAAGGCTTTTAAACAATTTTCAAGAACTGTAATAAATGGAATATAAGGCATGAACCTCTCTGAGTACATTGATTACCAGTAAAAGTGTTTCTTTCTCCCTGGGAAGAAACATGTGCTTTACAGATGCCTTTCGCTTTATTTCATCTGTTGACAAAAGAAGTTTATGTTCAATTCAATAGAGGAGTGATTCAAGGTAAAAGTTAAAAGTTAACCATCCTTAGTAACTGTGCACTTCATTTTATAGTAAAGCATTCATTCCACTCTTCAAATTACTTTAAAAACCTCACCTTATCAAAATCACCAGAATCTACAAGTAAACACTTAACAACAACAGAAAAGACATAAAGTAACTTTGCTTAATACTACTTAAAAAGTGGTAAAGAATGAAATCCAAATCTCTTCAGTGAAAGGTAACTTTTTGACTTCCAAACATTCCTTTAAAAATTTGCACTTGATCACTTTATTCCGTGTGTGTGTGTGTGTGTGTGTGTGTGTATGTGTGTGTTTCTCATACAACAGCCCCCTTGTCTGTGGGTGATAGAAAAGAGAAAATTTATGTCTTTCCCATTGCTTCTGAAATCATACTATGAATTATTCAGAATTCAGGTTTCACTTACGGCAAGATTTCCCAAAGTGGTAGCTTGTTTGACCCAAAACTTGTTATTTCCTTCCATTTTCTTACAACTAAATGTTATTTCCCAATGAAGTAAAAGGTAACTATAACATATCAAAGAGTCAGGAATTAGCACCCCCATGTTCACTTCAGCATTGTTTACAATAGCCAGGACATGGAAGCAATCTAAGTGCCCATTGATATATGAATGAATTTTGAAATGTGGTGTGTATAGATAGTTATTCACGTGAAGAATAATACCATAATTAATAAATAATAATACAAGACTAAACTCTGTGTTTTATATACAACTGTAAACCTACTGTTGCCCCACCCTGTACATGTGTGTGTATATATGTATATGTATGTATGTATACATATTATAGCATACATACACAATGAAATAGTATTCAGACATGAAAAAAGAAGGAAATCTTACCATTTTGACAACATGGTTAGAAGTTCAAGGCAATTTGCTAAGTGAAATAAGTCGGACAGGGAAAGAGAAATACTGCAAGATCTAATTTATATGTGAAATCTAATCTAATAAATAAAAGACATACTCATAGATACAGAGAACAGATTGGTGGTTGCTAGAGGCAGAGATGGGGAGTGGGCAAAATAGGCCATGGTGGTCAAAATAAATATATCATGGGGATATGATTTATAGTATGGCAACTATAGTTAATTCTGTATTGCATATTTTAAAGAGGCTAGAGCATAGATCTTAAAAGTTCTCATAACAAGAAAAAAAAATTTGTAACTACCACATGGTGACAGATGTTAACTATGCTTGTTGTGGTGATCATTAGCAAATATACAAATATCAAAACATTGTTGTATACCTGAAACTAATATAATTTTTATGTCAATTATATCTCAATTGAAAAACTCAGGAATTAGTAACACTAGGTATACTTAAGTATACTAAAAGAATCATTTAAAACATAACAACTGCCCAGCCAGTGTGGCTCAACGGTTGAGCATTGACCCAAGAACCAAGAAGTCACTAGTTCAATGTCAGGGCACATATCTTTGGATGGTGGGCTCAGTCCTCAGGAGGGGGCATGCAGGAGGCAGCTCCTTGATGTTTCCACATCTCTATCTCTCCCCCTTCCTCTCTAAAAATCAATAAAAAATAAAATATAAATAAATAAAACTTAACAACTTTTTATAATACATATTTGACTTATAAACTGGTTTTTTGACATTTTCTTATCCTCACTTTGCATGTGAAATTAATATCTCTGTTTTCCAAATATCAAAACCAGGCTAAATAAAGAACCACTGTAGATTTTTATGATTATAGGAATATATTACTATTGCACTTTGCCAAAACTATAACAGATTACTGGAGAAGTCATAACAAAAAACAAATTGCTGAGGAAGCTATTAACCATTTACTATTTCCAGCCCATATGGAAATAGTAATATTATATTTATGAGGACATGATACGTATGTTTAGTATGAGGTTAATAGTTTCTCAGTGGACTAAAGCAGTTTTTTGGTTTTGTTTTATTTTTAGCATTTTGGTCAGGTTCCCATACACACCAATGCCTTTCAAATTAGCAGAGTTAGGTCTTTCTTGTGACATATCTGTATTTGGAAGATTGCATTCCAGAACCAGTATTGTTAGGAGAATTATTTCAGCAGATGACTGACCCCACCCAAGAAAGAGCATGTGGCCATAGAATGCTAATAGACCATTATTCCAGGTAATGGCCAGCTTCTTGGAAATTCTCTATGACTTCATTAGAGGAGGAGGTGGGATTTAATCCCCACACTTGCCACCCAGAATTATCAGGCTCCAGGGCCTAATGATCCAGACTGCAAATCTAGAGTCAGCCAGGGGGATTCAAATAAGGCTGAAAGCAGGCATAAAAGGACTATAATCAAATGGGAAACATTGAGTATGGCGTGTGTGTGTGTGTGTGTGTGTGTGTGTGTGTGTGTGTGTGTAGCATCTGTGTCTAAATCTGCCAAGAGGTGGAAAAGGTCAGAAGAGATGACAACTGCCTAACCCGGTTTGGCTCAGTGGAGGATAGAGTGTCAGCCTGCGGACTGAAGGGTGCCAGGTTCAATTCCAGTCAAGGGTATGTACCTTGGTTGCTGGCACATACCCAGTAGGGGTGTGCAAGAGGCAGCTGATAGATGTTTCTTTCTCATCGATGTTTCTAACTATCTGTCCCTCTCCCTTCCTCTCTGTAAAAAATCAATAAAATATATTTTTTTAAAAGAGAGAGAGAGAGAGATGACAACTTGAAAAGTGATAGGAGGATGTCTGATGAATAAGGAGGGAAAAGCATCCCAGAAGACAGGAGTCAGGAAAGCTGTACAGGCAGTTAATCTGAGCAAGCCCTCTCAGTTAAGGGACAGTGATATTCACTGTGGCTGGACTGCAACACGCAAGGTGGGAAAAGGGGTCGTAATGTTTGTAAAATTGTGGTGTTTCTTCTGGGAGGGCTGAATGATTCTGGAGGAACATCCGACTGGCTTAGAGGTGCAAGACAGAGCAGGCGACTGGAAGGTTCTGAATGTGACTTAGGAGAGCAAATGTTATGTCAGCCCAGATTGTGGCTCAGAATCTGGAGGAGACTGCCAAGGTCCATAGCCTAGCTCTGCCCCTTTCCATCTTTCTGACCTTAGATGTGCTCTCTACTCCTCCGTAAAATGGGAATAGTCACACTATCTACCTTAGAGACACTGAGATTGAGTTCATTATTTGTGAGGTATTTTGCACAAATCTGGCAGAGTCAGCACTACCTAAATGCTTGGTTAAAAAATTAGTGGTTGCAGCAATTAAAGCACCAGCTCTTCACACATACACACACACTCACACACACACGCACACACACACACACACACACACACACACACACACAGAAACCTATTCTGGATTCCAGGCTTGATGGGACCCATGTTTTACAGAAAGATACTCAAAGGATGATTGAAGTCTCTGACTCTAGAATCTTAAGCCAATAACTTGCTCCAAGGAAGAATTCCAGTCTTGATCCAGGTATTAACTGGACAAATTATGGGCTTTGTCCCAAAGGTGGTAAGTATTGGGCACTCCAACAGAAATTGAGTGTGAGCCTCTTGGTTTACTTTAGTGGACAGGCGAGGCGAAAGGCAGCAGACAGATGATTCTCAAGCAGAGCCAAGAGATTTTTCCCTCAGGGCTCTCTAAAAAGCAATTATTTCTTTTTATAGGTTCTCCAGAAAGAAATACAAGGTTACTAAGAATACTTTTTAATTCACATAGCCCAGATATTTAGTGGTAACTGTCTCATAATTACTGAGTAGTGCATATAAAATAAATTGCTGCATATATGTGAACAAGTGAAAAATGAATTACAATGTTCCCTATAATTGCAGGAACATTAAAAATTTTACAGGAATAATCTGTGCTGCACTTTTGGGTCATCAAACCTCATTCATACAAGTAGAAATACAAGAGCATGTGGGACAGTGCTTGCTAAATTTTTTTTAGATTTATATTGCAAACTACTGACCTCTACTCCAAATAATTAAAAAGAAAATATGGCAATTTCATCATCATAAAATAAATGTATATATACACATATGCAACAGAAATCAATATTTTTTAAATTAAATTTTACTAATTAATAACATGTCAGGACCAATGTTTATTAAAAATGAATAATTATAGTTACTAATTTTAGAATAAAAATATTTTTCAAATGTTTACAATCTAGACACTAAAACATTTCTTTAAATGCAAATTAATCTGAATGTGTCAGCATACATCTCTCATATCAATCATCACTCTTGCCTAAATATAACTTTACCTATAAAAATAATGGGTGAAAAAATATAGATAAAATGTAATTTATATGTAACTTGGGCTAGATGAAAGCTGTGAAATTCTATTACCTTTATATATGATTTCTGAAAAAAAATGCATCAGAAAATCTTTCATTTAGTTAAATACTAAATTGTTTTTTGAAGAAAAGAAAAAAAGAAGTCAGGAAAATAAAAATAAAAAGAATCCTTTATAAAAGAGACTAACAAAAGGCTTCTGATGTCACACATTATATAACCTTTCAATGTAACTGTGCTCCCCAGTGGGGACTTCTAAAAGGCTCAGTTTAAATTTTTTAAAAGTTTGTTTCATGTAAGCATCACCACATATGCCAAATGGTCCATTAAGGATGCTCCATTATAGCTTAAAGAGTTTTGAGTTAACACTCAGAGCATCATGGCCTAAGATACTAAGAAAATACACAGCTCAATTTCCATTTGATGTAACTCTTTTCCATTTGATGTAGGAAGATATTATCCACAGAACATTTGCTGCATTAAGGCACGCATTTATACAATGCCTTCAGAACTGTTTGGATGCTTCTGATCCCACTAGACCAAAATCCATCTGTCTGAGATTTTGAAAAGTTAGTCAATTCCCATTATTCACATATGGGATCTGCAGATACTAGTATAGGGTGTGCTTTGCCAACATGCCTTAGAGATCTAAACTGTGTCTTTGTGTTTTCATGAAGACTTTCTACCACCAAGCCAACCCACTTTCCTGGCCCACAGCCCCAGCAAACTCTCTCTTAGGTCTCTCTCAAACTAACAATTTCAGAGCTTAAAGTATGGAGCACTATAACTTTTCTCCTAGTTATCCTGCTCTCAGATGTGCTTTCCCACTGATAGTCAAGTGTCCTGGAAACACCTTTAGACCAGAATAAGTAGAGTCGGCATACTTGGAAAGAAAACTGATACCTGCAAGTCACTGAGAATGTCCTGGACTCAACACCGTGAGCATGCCCTCAGAATGTCCTGCCACATGAGCCCCTGAAGTCTGTTCAAAGTCAGCAATGCAAAAATATCCCCAGTGGATCTTGAACAAGCGCCATGTTGAGACAGGAAGACATTTGATACTCAAAAGGGCAAAGCAAAAGATGCATGTCTTAAAGGTGTACATTTCTTGGAGAAAGTTTAGATTGCTTTCTTTTGTAAAGTACACCTTTTTTCACATTTGTTCCTTTGTATTTTCAATCCCACCAGAACTCGCCAAATTCAGTTAGATAAATAGAGAGAAAGCCAAGGATCCAACAGGTTTGAGGGAAGTCAAGAGTGGTCAGAAAAGGCTGTATGGAACAGGCAGGACATGGGCATTTACCTTTGGGATTTGGCATAAGTACAGAGGAGTGAAGGAAGGCATTCTAAGTGGATGATAGCAAGCTGAACAAATCATAAAGACGGGATTTGCTGTGAAGTATTCAAGGAACTGCGAGCTCACCTGCTTCCCTGTGTGGAAAATCTGTGTTGAAGATAATGAGGTCGGTTGGGGCCAGATACTAAAGATTCTTGAATATTAACCTAAGAGAGCTGGAATTTGTCACACAGAAAGGAGAAGTCATTAAAGGCTTTTGAGGTCATAAAAAACACATCTCAGGAAGGCTGATAGGATGACAACGTGTGAAAGAGATTTGGAGGGACAGGATACCTTGTTGGAAACTGGGAAATGGGAACTAGCAATATGCCCTAGGCCAAACCTCTCCATTTAGCTCTATGTGTTCACTTAATTTCAGAGAGAAATGCCAGCCAGGAAAAAATAAACAACTTCTCTTATCTAGTCTCACTCTCTCCCACCTCCCCCTACCCCCCAATGCTGTCCCAGCCCATCCCCTAGAGCACATGTGTCAAACACAAGGCCCGCGGGCCAAATCCAGCCCGCCAGGCCTTGCAATGTGGCCCGCACCGCGCTGTCATCACTACACTCCGCTGTCAGTTTATGACATTGTCAGTTTATGACTGTTCAGTAAACCATTCGGCCCGCGATTTAGGCTGGATTTTAGATTTTGGCCCCTTCTCTGATTGAGTTCGACACCCCTACCCTAGAGCAAGCACTTGGGGAGAATCCCAAGTCCAGCTTTGTGCTCCTCCTTTCTTATTCACTTACCAGAGACATAGACTTAGATAAGAAGTAGCCGTTCCTTTTAAGGAAACTGGATTCTGCTTACCTGATAAGGGCCCCTTCAAGATTAGTAAATCTCTGCCTGGGATAGGGCCAACTAAACATATCTGAATTGCCCTGTATAAAAGGCTTCAGTCTACAGAGGCTCCTTATCAAAGCAACTAATCTTTCTGAGTATTCTTCATGCTAAACCTAGTCCTACTAACGTTTTCTCCCACCTGCCTGTCCAGTTTCAGGTCCAGAATGCCGCCTAATGCTACATCAGACTTGCCAGTCAGTCTCATTCTGACCCTCTTTCCAAGGAGGCCTGTGCTGACCTCAGCTTATTTGACTTTAGTTTGTCTCTCTAGCACTGGGTTTTCGGTGGCTACAGCGTCCCTGACCCACTTTCCCCGCAGAGATGCTGTGGCCTAAGGAAGGTGCAGCCCTTCAGTCCTAAGGTGGGAAGGTCTGAAACACATTAAGAGCTACGGAAGGAAAAAGGATGTATCAATAAAGCATGCCTGATTTCTCCTATCAGGAAAAAAAAAATGGACTTGATAAAGATAGGAACTGAGGAACTTTGTTCCTAGTATGGATGATAAATCTATAGTAGTTCTTTTATAAGAGGAAGACTCATATAAACAATGCAAGGTTTTAGTCTAAATGGAACTTAACGCATTGTCATTAGTAAAAAAAAAACAGCCGAAACCGGTTTGGCTCAATGGATAGAGCGTCGGCTTGGGGACTGAAGGACCCGGGTTCGATTCCGGTCAAGGGCATGTACCTTGGTTGCGGGCATATCCCCAGTAGGGGGTGTGCAAGAGGCAGCTGATCGATGACTCTTTCTCATCGATGTTTCTGACTCTCTATCTCTCTCCCTTCCTCTCTGTACAAAATCAATAAAATATATTAAAAAAAAAAAAAAAAAAAAAAAAAAAAAAACCTTCCAAATTACTATCCATATTAATGCTTTCATAGAAGCTCTTTCAAAACATTTCTGAGCCCTGGCCAGCATGGCTCAATTGGTTGAGCATCTTCCCATGCTGGTTAGATTCCGGGTCAGGGAGTGCCTGAGTTGTGGGCTCAATCCCCGGTAGAGGGCTTGCAAGAGGCAGCCAATCAATGTTCTGCTCTCACATCCTGAGACTTAAATTCAAGGGCATGTTTAATCATATTAGTGAAACACCGTTCACCACACATCTCTGACCCAAGCTTGGGGAAATGTCTGTGTCAAGCCACTTCTCACCATCTCTGCTACTACCGGCTTCAACCACACATGGCTTACTGCAGCAGCTTCTCCCTTCATCAACCTTTGTTCACGCCTCAACTGTTCTCAACACAACAGCCAAAGGCATCCTTTAAAATCTCTGAACCAAGAGATTTTACATTTGTCCTGTGCTTAAAGCCCTCCAGGAATTTCTCTTTCACTCCTGGTGGAGAAAGAAGGGGGGGGTGGAGATGAAGTTCTCAAAATAGCCTGAAAGCTTCTACACATCCACCCCCATCCTAATTCCTCTATCTTCACTTTTTATGACCCTCCCTTTGCTTGCTTCAGCCCCACTGTCTGCTATTCTTTCCTCAACTCCCAGAAGAGTCCTTCCTTCCCCAGTGCCTTTGTTTAAAGTGTTCTTTCTGCCGGGAATGCTCTCCTTCAGGACACCCTCATAGCTCATTCGCCCACTTCCTTCCATTGCCACCTTCTCAGCCGGGCCTTTCCTGACCACCCCACTTCAAACTGAGGCAACTGCTCTCAGAACTCCCAGTGCCCCTGATGCTGTTCTGTTTCTTTGTTGACGTTTATCACTTTGGTATATCATCTACTGATTTATTGTATTCAATGTTTAATGTTGATCCTGTCACACTAGAACATAAATTCAATGAGAAGAGGGATTTTTCTTCTGTTGTTTTTTTTTCTTTTCTTTTCTTTTCTTTTCTTGAGTTCTAGTGCCTAGAACCATGCCTGGCATCCAAGAAGCACTCAATAAATACTTGTTGATCGATTGTTGGTGAATAATACGTGAATTTTTATTGTCAACAGGAGTTTCCTATGCTCAGGTCTTATTTGGAAAGAAAATGTTAAGGCCAGAAGAACTGTGAGGCAGGTTACGGGAACTGTTTTTCCAAACCTGTGATCTAAGGGAGCATATTGGGACTCCCCATTGTCACACACAACCAGATCTCTAAGATACCCAAATTGTTCTTTTTTTCCTTTCAGTGACTCGCTCGTGTGTTGTTTTTTTTCCTGCATGCTTTCTCAGAAATCTTTGAGTGAAACGACTTTTAAGTATTACACACAACTTGAAAAAATAAGACGCATTAATTTTCTTTTGTGCTAGAAACTCTGTTAGATGCCAAAGAGGATTTTTTTTAAAGATGAAAAGACATGGTTCTTGTGTTCAAGGAGAGTGCAATCTAGGTAGGGAGACTGGAAAGTGATTACATCTGACTAGAGATGGGTTAAGAGCTATCTTCCCAGAGGGACATTGGAGCTTAGTCTTGAAGAGAGACTACATTTTGCAAGTGGAATATGAGAGGAGAAATTTTCAAATAGAGGGAAGAGAGAGAATTAAGGCCTAGAGGCACAAAGGAGCAGAGAGGCACAGGAGCAGAGAATCTTGTAGGTTACCTTTCTGTGCTAATTCCAGTGGATATAAATGACTTTTGGGGGGGGGGGGGGATTTAATGAACAAATGTAGCAAATGTTATAATTACTTGAATTTTTGAAAACTGAATTGTACAATCTGTATTTTATTCCTGAGATATCAAAAACAATATAGGATATTAGGGTGATTTTTGTTTTGGTTGATGATAGACACTTAATACTAGTCTATTGTTTGCTCCTGAATAAACAGGTTGTGACATTGGAAACTTCTCTTCCTGACTTTTGCTATTTCACCAAGTCCCATAACTTCTTCACTGACCTCATGGCCTCTACAAGGGTGAGGAGGAGGGAGGTAGAATAGAGTGCAAAGGAAAAGTGGAAATGCAAAAGAGGAATCTAATAATTGCTTAAAACATTTTTCCCTACAATCCCATTCCCTGTCTATGGTGGTTCTTAATTTTGGTAGGTTTTGGACTTTTTTGAGAATTGATGTTGTGGAACCTTCCTCCAGAAAATTATACATGTATACCATTGGACAAAGTTTAATCCGAAGAACAGAATCCATTTGGGAATTATAGTTTTTATATTTCCACCCATTACAATATGGGAAGGCACACTGGAAGGAGGGAGGGGGGTAAAAAAGCATAGAAAAGAGACAAACAGAAAGCAAGCGCAAAAATGTCTAGGTTCCAGGCTCAAAACTTCCCCACAGATACAGAGATGTTTACAAAGTCAGCTGCACCTAGCTGGTGTAGCTCAGTGGATTGATCGTTGTCCCATGGACCAAGAGGTCCTGGGTTCAATTCCTGATCAGGGCACGTGTCTGGCTTGCAGACTCAATCCCTGGTAGGGCAGTGCAGGAGGTGGTGGATCAATTTGTATCTCTCATTAATGTCTCTAGCTCTCTCTCCTTCGCCCTGCCTCTCTGAAATCAATAAGAATATATTTTTTAAAAAACACTAGCTTGGCTCAGTGGATAGACTGTCGGCTTGCAGACTGAAGGGTCCCAGGTTCAATTCCGGTCAAGGGCATGTACCTTGGTTGCAGGCATATCCTCAGTGGGGGGAGGTGCAGGAGGCAGCTCATAGACGTTTCTAGCTCTCTCTTCCTCTCTGTAAAAAAATCAATAAAAAAAAATTTTTTTAAACTAGCTCAAGTTGAGAGAAAAGATGGGGAACACAGCACTCTGCATTGAGCTCCAAAGGAATACAGAATGTGGCTATTCTTTCATGTTAACCTTTTCCAGTGTACAAGCTACTCTGCAAAGACTAAATTATAAAACCAGCACAGGACTTTAAGGTCAGAAGATACAGTCATATCACTTCAGCTTCAATTTCCCATCTGCAAAACGGGTATAATAATAAAATCCTATTCTGTCTACTTCCTAGAATTGCTGTGAAAATCACAGGAGAGCGTATGTAGAAGAGTTCATAAATTCTCAAGTGCTTACAAATGATGGTAGATATTATGGGATCAGATGTGAGATGTACACTGAGTGGTCAGATTATTATGACCACCTGACGTTTGTAGGCAAATTAGCCGTACACTGCATCTTATGGGATATGGAAGCAGAAATCCTGTTCGAACACCTTTGCTGTCTGCAGTTACCAAGATAAAACGTCTCCAATTCACACAGGAACACAGGATTGGACAGTCGAGCATTGGAAAAAAAGTCATGTTTCGATAAATCATGCAGATGGCAGAGTGAGAATTTCGCAGAAACAGCATGAAAGCATGCACCCAGCATACATGAGTACAACCTTCAAGCTGGTGGGGGCAGTGTTATGGTTTGGGGCATGTTTTCTGGCATGATTTGGGCCCTTTAATTCGTGTGGAACAATGTCTGAATAGCACAACATACCTAAGTATCATTGCTGATCAAGTTCATCCTCTCATGTTGATGTCATATCCCAATGGAGATGACTTCTTCCAACAAGACAATACGAGCACCGTCATGCCACGGTGCTCGTATTGTGCAGGAGTGGTTTCAAGAACATGAGGAAGACTTTACCTTGCTTAGGTGGCTCCCACAATCACCAGATCGTAATCCAATTGAGCATTTGTGGGACGAAGTTAAAAGAGCCACCAGGCAGCTGAAACCGGTTTGGCTCAGTGGATAGAGCATCGGGCTACAGACTGAAAGGTCCCGGGTTCGATTCCGGTCAAGGGCATGTACTTTGGTTGCAGGCACATCCCCAGTAGGGGGTGTGCAAGAGGCAACTGATTGATGATTCTCTCTCATCAATGTTTCTAACTCTATCCCTCTCTCTTCCTCTCTGTAAAAAATCAATAATTTTTTTTTTTTAAGAGTCACCAGGTAGCTGGTTCCACAACCGTCCAATCTCACAGAACTGCGCAGTGCTATTCATCAGGCATGGTGTCAGACTCCTCGCATCACCTTTCAATATCTTGTGGAGTCAATGCCAGGAAGAATCACCGCAAGTATTGAAAGCAAAAGGTGGCCCAATGAAGTACTGATGAGGTGGTCATAATAATCTGGCCACTCAGTGTAGATCACCATTAATAAATCAATATCTACTTCAATAACCCACTTGAAATTCCTAGTAAACGGTGTCTAATAAAATCAGCTGCTTCAACATAAAACCCTAAATATTATCTGACTGATCAAGTAGCATTTCTACTAACAGATGTCTATTAAATAGAGATGAATTGGCAATATTATTATTATTATTGAACAAGGATATAGGGTCATGCCAGATATGGCAGGAGATTACACAAAGGAAACAAGAGCGGGACCTGAAGTTCAGCTTCCACTGGAGATGCACTTCAGACTCGAGAGACCCCACCAGAACTCACCACCCTCCGCTCGACCCACACTTTCCTTCCCGCCTTTTTGTCCTCACCACCATAGCATCACTGTTCACCTAGCTGGCTTTCATCCTTCGCAACTCCGCTTTCCCTTCCCCCAACCAAATCGGTAAGTAGTTCAGTAAGCAGTAAGTCCTACCGCTGTCATTTAAACCCATCAGTACTGTTTTTGCCTAGTCCGTGTTTCATCTCTTGAAGAAATGATAGCAGAATCCTCCTCAGCGTGTGTTCTTTATCTGAGAGGCTGGCTGTCTACAGCTAAGTTAGATTAAGCTTTTTAGCTGTGTTGCTCAAATTCACTCTAGCTTTACAAATTCTTATTTTGCAAGATCTACCAATCGCTAAAGAGAGTGTGCTACGTGTTTCCCATGATGATGGTGGATTTGTCAATTTTGCCTCATAGCGGTGTCAATTTTTGCTACATTATTAGGTGATTTATAAGTTTAAAGTTGTTATACTCATGTTTTCCTCCTAAAATTATTCCTTTTATCAAAATCTAGTAATCCTCTTTAGCCTTAATATGCTTTTTGTCTTAAGGCTTATGTTGCTTAACATTAATATAGCTAGACTATGTTAATATTTAGCTTGTATACTGTTCTCTGCCCATTAATTTTCAAGTGTTGTATCATTGTATTTTAAGTATGTCCCTTATAAATTACATACAGCTAGTTTGGTGTTTTCATTTTTGCCTGTAAAGAATTTTTAACCTATTTGTATAATCTCTGGATAATAAGTGGTAAGTTTAATGTAATTATATTTATTGTACTTACATCTGTCATTTTATTGTATGCTTTTTTTCATCTTTTTTTTTCTACATTTTTCTTATTTCCTGCTTTCTATTGATTTCATCAAGTCTTATTTATTCTTTTTTGTCCACTCTATTTACTTGAAAGTTTTAAGCTCTATTCCTATTCTTCAGGATTGACTGTTTTCTAACAGGTTTTCCCAGTTCCATAATTAAATACACATGCTATGTTAGGTAAATTACTTAACTAAATTTAGCTTCCTGGCCTGTAAAATGAAATCAGGGATTGAAGCACCTGTCTAAGAGTATCATTGCAAGTATTAAATGATGTAATATGTATAAAACCCTTATCATTTAGACTCTGCTCCAAAAATATAACTCTTGTTACTAACATTCAACTCAGAATTCTCTCTAGTTACCTATAACAAGGCCTGGTGCTTAACTGCTGCTCAGTAAATGTTTGATTTTTTTTAAAAAGACATAGATTTAAAAAAAAAAAAAAAAAGACCCTGAAAGTTAGATCAGTTATGGCAAGTTTTACTATATAATTTTCCAAATACTAGTACTTCTTAAGCTGTAAACATCTGGCTTATAAATATCTAAAGCATTCCTTCCTTCATTCTCTACACAAGAATGACCCCTAGTCTAGTAATGAGATACATGGCAATGAATGATAGGAAGTTCCAACCCTCGGGGATTTGCATCCCAGTGGGGAGGAACTGATAACAAATAGATCATAACAAACATGATGATGGTTGATGGAAGGAAGGAAGAAAAGAAGGGAGAAAGGGAGGGAGGGAGGGAGGAAATGGATCATGATTAAGGCTTAGTCAGAGACTTAAACTAAAGTTATGTGTTGGAAATAGTTTAATACTTTACATTGAATGGACTTAATCTATAGTGACCTTGAGCTAAGACCTGAAGGATAAGAAGGAACCAGCCATTTGAAGATGTGAATAAGAGCATCTAAGTAATGGGACAATGAATGGGAGCAGGCATTGTTCTTTTGAAAAGCAGAGGCTAGTATGTTTAGAATACAATCAGATTATGGGGAGGATATTCTGAGATTAAGTTCAAAGAAGCAGACATGGGCCAGGTCTTGAGGGTTTTGTAAACCAGGATAAGAAGTCTGGAGTTTATTCTACCAGTGCTCTGAAACCATTAGAGTTCTGAGCAAGAAAATATCGTCATCTGAATTTCACTTCTAAAATATCACACTGGTGGATGGATGTTTTGAAGGAGATCTATTTGAAGAGATGCAGTAAAAAACGAAAGCTGGGCAGTTGCATACTTTCTGCCTAATCTCCAATTTACTGAAAACTGCCCCTACCACCACAGTCAATTTGCCTACACATAAAGCTCTGGTCTCATACAGCCATCTGGTGGCCATTATAGGAACTGTTTGATCTTATGGCCTTTGAAAATACCCAGATTCCAGAAAATCCCCCAAAGACTTGTAACTTCTTTGTCTTTAATCAAATTTTTCCAAATCCCACTTTTACTGTTATTTGCTTTATTTTATTTTTGTTTTGTAAATATGAGAGCAATCAGCTCTTATATTGCTTTTCATCGTAAGTAAAACAAAGTCAAAAGCATTCTTCATAGTGAAATTTATTATCAATCATAATGTGTTTTAGGGAAAAATGAGCATCAAATAACCCCGTCCTTACAAACCACTTACAAACACTTCTACAACATAACTAAGGGGTAAATAAAATAATTATGTTACTTCATCAAGGAGGTTGGAAGTCAATCTCCTGAATATATTTTTAGTTCAGAATGTGGTATTAGTTGGGGAATCATAACATCTGGAACAGCTGGTATGTGCTGAAAGAAGTTCACTTTTTTTTTCTTTATTTAAGAAAGTAGCAATTTGAAAGATGAGGCTTTGTTTCAAATGAAAAAGCTATTTATAACTGGCAATTGGCAATAGTTGAAGCTAGCTCTAGGTATACAAACACACCACACACACACACACACACACACACACACACACACACACACACACACATCCTATATAATAAAAAGGTAATATTCAAATTGACCAAACAGCTATGACACCCACTGATCACAGGGGCAGATCCTCAATGCAGGAGCTGCCCCCTGGTGGTCAGTGCACTCCTACAGGAGGAGCGCCGCTCAGTCAGAAGCAGCCTCAAGGCTGGCGAGTACAGGGGTGGTGGCGGGAGCGCTAAGGATGTCCACCTGCTGGCTTAGAGCGGGCCTAAGCTGTCAGTCGACATCCCCCAAGGGCTCCTGGACTGTGAAAGGGCCCAGAGCAGGCCCAGGGACCCCCTGCTCCCCAGTGCACCAGGCCTCTAGTAGATAGATAGATGATAGATAGATACAGATACATACATACACACATACTTGCATACATATATATCACATACATACACACACTGACTGACTTTTTAAAAATATTGTGGTCAAATGAGAAAACGCTTAGCTTTTCCTTGACTAATACAAATCAGCTCTTTTATATTAATTTTAAAATATGACACAAGGGCTACCACTCTCCTTTTTAGGGGATTTTCCACTTGCAATGATGTGGCTAATTGCAGTGATATAAGGACACCTACTTCACTACACTGATATTTTCTTGTCAGTCAAATGGAAAGACCTTAAAAGCAATGCTTAGTCAACTTTATTTGGGGAAACTGACACATTACAGCAAGGCTGTTAAAAATTTATTTGCTGGGCATAAAGATCTCCTGCCACTTCCCGGTGGAGGTGAAGCAGTGAATTTATTCCCAAAACATAATTAGAGTGACTCTGAACTTGTGGATAGATGTGGTCCATCCGCGTCAAAATAAGATCTGGATAAGAGGTAGCAAAATTCTTCTTTCTGGGAAAATTAATTAAAGTGTGATTTTTTTTTTCAGGAGCCATTAGTGGAGTATAATGAGACAGGCCTGCTGAAAACCACTGTGCTCTTGGTAATGATCTTCTTTTTCCCAGCCCAGACTTATTGCTGAATTATCTCAAAGTATCTCCTCTCATGGGCATACTCTACATGAAATGAGTTAGGGGGTCTTAGCCCTGTTCTTAGTAGAGACTTGTCACGGAATCTTTCAACACCATCGGCAGCAATTAGCACTAATTGGTACCCTGGGCAGCAGTGGAACAGAAAGGTCAGTGATGGAGTGAGCAGGCAGAACGAATTACCCTTTCCCCTCTGGAAGTGAACTTATTGGTCCTGCATGGAGCTGCTCTGTTCCTGCTGCCTCTGCTGGGCCTGGGAGGTGGATTAAGGAGGAATTTATTCTCTAAGGCTGTCAAACAAGAGTATTGGGGAAGGTCAGTTCACTGCGTGGGCAAAACAAAGCTGCTGAGTTATGACACTGAGCAGCCATAAATAGGTCTCCCCATCCTCACCCCATATTACCTCACTCCTTCCTACCTCTCCCTCTCACTTTCAGTTTCTTCCTATAATATTATAAATCCAATCAAAGCAAGCGTTCTGTCAGCATTTTTCTCTCCCTTGCCACAGAGCCCACGCTGTTTATACTCATTACTGTGTAACCAGGTCACTCAGTGGCTGGGAAGGGATGTTGTCATTTGTCTTAGCTTTGCTTCTCTATATATTCATCCTGCCTACTTCCTGAGAGACGAAGGGGATGGTGTGAAAATACGTAAAACAAGACCTGTGCAAAACTTTTATTTTTTAAGAATATTTATTCTACTAAGTGCCCATGTGTTTGTCATTCAAACATCTTTGCCATAGCTACTTTAAGCCGGTGGTTTGAGAAATCCTTGAGAGAATTGTCAGGGAACAATGAATAATCCCCTCCTCTGCTGCAAGTAGCCACCAGATGACTTGGCATCACTCACAAGACAGCAGAAGGTAAAAGAATGTTGGCATCCTGCCATCTTACAAAACTGGCTCCTCCGAAGGCTGAGCAGAGAGGAATAAAAAAGGGAGCGGGCTTTTGATAACAAAATCGTAACAAATACACTAGAGCATCCGCGTGTGACGTAATGCTCTTCTGTCTTCCTAAGAACAACATGTTGGAAGCTAAACAAAAACTGTTCACTTTCCACCTTTGCGTTACTTAGAAAATACTTTTTATGTGAGTTTTTAAGCATTCGCTTGGGAGAAAAGAACCAAGACATGGTTGACCTAGAAATAATACAGCCTTGCAGAGAGGTCTGAGCCCAGACATTAGCCAAAGCCAAGAGGGACCTTTCAGGGCCATTTATAACCAGATCAATATGTCAACTGGTCCTGCCCTCACCTTACTCAAGTTTCTATTGGAATTGAAAGATTAGCCCAGAACCAAAACCGCCAGAAGAAGTGTGTAAGAAGATAAATTGGTCCTGCTCAGTCTCCACTTCTCTTCCTAGAAGGAATTCAAATGAAGGCAATGAGGTATCTGGCCTGGACATCTTGTTATTCTCAATGACTGGCAAAACCCCTGACAATAGCAAATGTTCAACACTGTTTGCAATATGATAAAGGATAAATAACTGAATGGTTACTTGAAGGCTAGTAAAGAAATAGAATTTACAGCAAGTAATTGAGTTCATTCCATGCAGCTAAACTGATGCTCTTGGCTAAAGTCCAAAATTAAAGTGCCTGGAGCAAAATGAAAAATGTGTAACACTAGCTAGGGAGGTGACATTCTTTCATTTACTCGATCAACAAACATTTATTGACATCTATGATGTGTCAGACCCTGGGCTAGGCAATTGGACACAAAAATAAAAAGCATAGACTCTTGCCCTGGGCGGGTGGCTCAGATGGTTGGAGCATCGTCCCATACACGAAAAGGTTGAAGGTTCAATTCCCTGTCAGGGCACATGACTAGGTTGTGGGTTTGTTCCTGGTTGGGGCATATAAGGGAGGCAACTAGTTGATGTTTCTCTCTCTCTTGCTCACTCCCTCCTTTCCTCTGTCTCTAGAAATCAATCATAACATACACTGAGTGGCCAGATTATTATGATCTCTGAATGCATAACAATCTGGCCACTCAGTGTGTGAGTGTGAGTGTGAGTGTGTGTGTGTGTATATATTAGATGCCTGGTACATGAATTTGTGCATGGATGGGGTCCAGCCAGCCTGGCCAGGGGGAGGGGACATGGGTGGTTGGATGGCCTGCCTGCTGGTCGAACTCCTAGTCAAGGGGACAATTCATGCACCGGGCCACACACACACACACACACACACACACACACACACACACACTGAGTGGCCCGATTATTATGCATTCAGAAATCATAATAATCAGGCCACTCAGTCTATACTCATGTAAGGATTAAAGAAAACAACAACAAAGCATAGACTCTCCCTCAGCTAGAGTTCAGTTTAGTTGAGAGGATAGTTATGAGAACTAATAATGACAAAGCAATGTGAAATAGCTATCCCAGGCTACATCAGGAGAGAGAGGTTAATAGAGGAGGGTCATTTGAGTTGGGTCTTTGTAAAGTGAGCAAAAACAAAAATGGGAGCGGGGTTCCAGGCTTGGAGAGCAGAGAGAGAAGAGCAGGAAGAGAGAGCACTGTGACCTTGGGAAAAGTGAGTAGTTGAGTAGCAACTTTGTAAGGGAAATGGAATTGGGTGAAGAAAGAGGCAGACAGTTGGAAAGAGGGAGGGAAAGGAAAGTTATAGAGACTAAGGAAGCCCGGATAAGGAAGTTTGGCAGGGGCCTATCTGCTATCTATAATAGAAACAAGTTTGGACTGTAGTCTATAGGCAACCACAGAAAAATTTTAAGTAGGGAAGTGACCTGATTGGATCAGCTGGAAGACAATTTTCCTAATGTGGTCAGCTAAGCCGGTGTTCATTTTGTTCCTCCTTCACTTCTGAGTGTCCTTCCTTCTGGAAGCTTTGAATGAATAAATGTTTGCAGAAAGATCTCTTAAGATTCTATTTTTAGAAAAACAATACTGTATAAAATGGGTTGGAGTAGAAGAAAAATAAAGACAGAGACTGTTAGATAACTATTTTAAGGGCAATATTTAGGAAATAAACTTGTTAAGTCATGAGAGAAAGATGGGCAGCTGAATGGCTGAAGAGATGCTTATTGGAAGAAGACTAGAACCTCAATTTTTAACTCCAATTAAGAGGTACCTGGCCCTCAAATTTTTCATTGCCACTGAACTATTCTGTGTTTAAAGGCATGAGCAAATGGCATGTTTCCTAGCTGTGCCAGAAAACAGAAAGTGATGCTGTACAATGAGCTTCACAGAAATCAATGAAGGTGTTATCTTAAAATATCATAATTTAGCAAAGGTGTGGTTTAGGCTTTCTGTGTCTATGGTGTATGAGAAAGCAAATGTGACATTTGGAAATAAGGATGAAAATGCCTTTCAGTGATAAAGCCCCAGGTTCATTCACTCCTAACTTCCTGATCTTAAATGCAATCTCAATTTTATCACCCCTTAGGAGAGAGTGTGCATTAGTTCTCTTATTGAAGTCGGAGCTCAAAAACCTGTGCATCTAATCAAGGTCCAGAAACAATGAACACTGACAGAAAGGTGAACCACACTTCACAGGAACATAAGGCAGACAATGATGGCAGCCCGTCTGGGCTGGGGGTGGGCCCCTCACCCCTCTCGCAGTCTCGCAGACATTTGCCTCCTCTGCCCCAGGCCTTTGGCGATCCAGGCCTGTACATTATTCATTTTGCCTTTGGCATCCAGAGCACACACTTTCAAATACACGGGCTGATGAATGGACATTACTATGCAAACAGTCTCTTTCCATTGCAAAATGTACCTGAAAATCACATTTTCCCAAGCTTCCTCTCAGCCATTTTAAATAAAACCAGGTAAATTTTTTAAATTATACTTAAGTTAACAGGGCCTCCACTATACAGAAGTTTTACTCAATTCCAAGAGAAGGTATTTTTAAAAAGTTATAAGCTGTTTAAGTATGGTTCTGCACAATAAGCGATTTCATTTGGTTATTAATATGTTTCAAAACTACACAATAAAATTATTATTACTTCCTAACTGGCTCTCACAAAGATTTCATTTTATGTTCTTAACTCTGTTTTCTCTCACAACCCCAGGAAATCAAGGATAAAATGTGTATTAATGTTTATGTTACAAATGTAAACCCAGGGAAGTCAGAAAGCATTTTAATAAGGTTCCCAAAGTTATTTTAATTCATTCATGTTGTTCTCATGCAAAATCATATATTCTTGTTCTTTTTTTTTTAAATATATAGTTTACTGAAGAATGGATGTGTGTAGGCAGATCTCTGCAAAGCAAGTCTTTATTTTTGCTTTTGTTGACTTACATTTATAAACCCAATAAAGTGAATTACTAAATTGTTTTAACTAAACAGCTCACGGTGAAGAGTTTAATTTTCCTTATTGTATTTCTTGGTGACACCTATCAGGACAGCTAATCTGATAGATTAATTCATATTTTACTCTGTCTCCACAAAGCCAAATTCTCCTTTCTCTTCAATTTACCATCTGAAACATACTAAAGATGATCTGAAGCATGAACGAATTTAAATCCCATATGAATTGTACCTGACATTTGTATTTTGCCTTTACATCTCAAAGGGCTTTTTTAGACAAACTCTCTTATAGTGAGTTTGAAGAAAACAGAAATGAAATGTGCAAACAGAGCATCCTGTAGAATGCCTCTCTACCAGAGACCATTGATGCCATCCTCCCACTCGGTTCTGTGTAGACCATTGTCAGTGCAAACAATTCCCTCTTCCTGAACAAAACACTTTAAGGATCCAGCTCCCAAAGCAACAGATTTCTTGACACCCAATGATAGCTGCCTGGTTGTATTGCTGGTCGTCTATTAAAATTCCAAACCAGTTTATCAATGTCTTTGCGTATTCTTCAATGAATAAAAACAAAAGTTCTAACAGAACTCTCATTTTAAGTTAGTATAATAATAGAGCTGGAAACCACCAAAATGATAATGCACACAAATCTGAGGAATTTAAATTGCTACCAAAGAAGCCGAAACCGGTTTGGCTCAGTGGATAGAGCGTCGGCTTGGGGACTGAAGGGTCCCGGGTTCGATTTCCGTCAAGGGCATGTACCTTGGTTGCGGGCATATCCCCAGTAGGGGGTGTGCAAGAGGTAGCTGATCGATGACTCTCTCTCATCGATGTTTCTAACTCTCTATCTCTCTCCCTTCCTCTCTGTACAAAATCAATAAAATATATTAAAAAAATAAAATAAAATAAATTGCTACCAAAGGAAAGAAAAACAAATATTGAATCGTTCAATGTAGCAACAACCTTTCTCCTAACAAAAAAAACAAAAAAAAAAAAAAAAAAAAACAACAACAACAAAAAAATGTCCTTTGTATAGATATTGACCAAGACAAAAGAGAGAAATTATGTCTGTTAAATGTTTTTTTCACTTGAGTGGCCATTTTCATTTGATGACCCATAGCATTGTAAAAACTGAACTACATCTAAGGTTACACATGTTTTGTGCTTATCCAAAAGATCTGAAATAGTTTAAAACAAGATAGTATATAGAATAATCTATCTATCAAGAAATATAACTTTTCTAGAAGGAATTAAAGATAGCAAATTAAAATCTTTCCCCAGTGACATTGTGGAGGCCAGTGCTCCCCTTTGAAAGCTACACTGGCAATAGAAAAAAGCTATGTGGGGTATGATCAAGGAGCTGGACATGGAAAACGGGCCTCAGTGAACACTGTCGAGGGTTTTAGCGATTCCGTAGGAAAGTCAGTCACTTCTGTGGTCCATCGGAAGAATCGGAGTCCTGAAGAAGATGAAAGAACACTACTTGCTTAATAGTAATAATATGAACTGCCTTGAATTAAGAATCCTCAATTTCTCAAGACCAAGCAAGTCCAAAGAGTAGAGCCATAATAAGACTAATATAATATTCTTCTGCTAACCATCTAGATTGGAGCATACCAATTTGTTCTTAATCTCTGTCTCTCTTTTTTTTTTTTAAGTGAGAAGTATAAGTATTTTACACCAATATTGAGGTTTATGCCTGCAATAGTAAAATATAAACAGACTTTGAAAATGCACTCCAAATAAAAAGTGGACATCAATATGCCAACTCTAGTGGTCAATATGGTTGTCTTTGTCTCCAAACTATTTTGAAATAATCAAACTGTGTTAAATGGTAAGTGGATTTCTCTTTAAAAGGAAAGTTCAAAAGTAGGCTTATTACTATGACTTAACTTGAGCTTTCTAAAGAAAACTCAAATGTGTTGTTTTTTTTTTAATATGATCTTTATATTTGGCTTTAAATTCCCCATATGAATCTATATGTAGGAGAGATGCCTAATGCCAAATATAAAGATCATATCCCTTCTTGGCCTTAATCTGGGAGCCAAGTTCAGACAGGTACCTACAATTTCCCAGCTGCCCCTGGTGGATGACCACTCCCTCTTACATATTGCTCAATCCTTGCATGGGTTTGAGTCATTTCATCCGTTACTAAAAGGGAAACAGTGGACTCTGATCTTGCAATGCAAATAATTCTTTGAATTTATAGAGGGTAGGAATTTCCACAAGAATTCCATTGTATCATAGTCTCCCTGGGAGGATCCAGACATGTATGCCAATGCATTCGGTACTCCATTTCCTGCAGACCAACTAAAGTCAGGGTCCTAGAAGCAACATTTCTTGATTCCTTCCAGATCAAGAAGGAAGTAGAGTAACTGCATGTATTCTATTGCCTAAAGTATCAAGTACACTCAGAAAAAGTTTGCTCTATATGGGACAGACCACTTCTGCACACTGCTTCCAGTTTTGGAGACTAGAATTTAAGAGGAGATATTGAGGAACTGGAGTATGTCCAGAGGATATAATCTATGATTTAAAAATAACTGGAGCCGAAACCGGCTTGGCTCAATGGTAGAGCGTCGGTCTGCGGACTGAAAGGTCCCAGGTTCGAATCCGGTCAGGGGCATGTACGTTGGTTGCGGGCACATCCCCAGTAGGGGGTGTGCAGGAGGCAGCTGGTCGATGTTTCTCTCTCATCGACGTTTGAGCTCTCTATCTCTCTCCCTTCCTCTCTGTAAAAAATCAATAAAATATATATTTTTTAAAAAGCAGAATTTAAAAAAATAAAGTAAAATAAAATAAAAAATAACTGGAGATGTTTAGCCTGAAAAAAGACAAACTGTCATACTCCTCTCATTATAATTGTGTAGAAAAGGTTTGTTTTGTGTAGGAAAGAATTATTTTTTGTTGGATATAAGAAGCAAGCAGATTTCTGCTCCATATAAGGACATACTTTCTCATAATTAGAATATACTGCTTTGTAAGAGGGGTCTGTGAAAGAATTCCCACTCACCATCATTAGCAATACCTTAGAAGACAATTTTGCACTAAAGACATGGTCAAACTCCTAAACCTGTAAGGTAGCTTTAAATTTCAGGTTCCTAATAATCTACACTTTGGGGTACTTCATAACACATTATATTTAAAAGAATTTCTACATGAAAATTCTGAATCACTTCTGGAGCCATTAATTTCTTCAAAAGCAGCCCGATACACCAAAAACATTTGATGTGATGCTATCACTCTTGTTTTTTTTCCTTCAGCTTGACACATTTCACTCCCTACTGAGTGCTCCTTTCTAAATCACACCTGCCTGCTGCTTTGTGAAAAGCTGGAGCCTCCTGCTGGGATGCTGACCTCCTTGGATTCTTGAAAAATGGTGTAGCGGCTTGTTGAGCTTGTTAGTTTGTATCTAACATGGCAACAGTCCAATTTATATTGATTAGGTCAATTAATATTCCAGAGCTGAAGTGAGGTAGTGTGTTTTCTTTCTTCCAAACACAATTTATCTGTATTGACTGAGCTCCAGGGGAAACGCATCCTAGGCTATGTCTGACGTTGGTTTCAATACAGTGGGAGGCTATCATGTGGAAAATTCTCTATTTGGCAATTACATGCAATGAGGAAACTTGGAATTCATAAGTGATTCAGTAGTCTCAAGCCATGAGGAGTGCAAAGAGAGTCAAAGAGAGACCATCTGTACTTGATTGCTCCCATACGCCAAACCAGTGCTTCCCCCAAAAAGACAACCAACAAGTTTCTGCATCAGAATGTACCCATTCAACCCCTGGGTTCTAATCCAGTAAGGTGAAGCAGGGCCAGGGAAACAGCATCTCTCTAAAGCAAGCATGTCAAACTCACAGCCCACGGGCCACATGCGCCCCACAACGAATATTTTTGAGGCCCAGCCAATATAGTGGTATGTAAGAAACGTTTTAATAAAAATTTTGTAACTTAATTTTTACAATATCCTGTTATACATAATTATTAATAACGAACTACAACATTTGCTAATTGCTGATTACTATAATCGTGTTGTATTCATTTCTCTTAAGAGCCTTACGCACAGGCGCACCATTTCTCTCCACTAATACTAGTAGCAAATATTTTGCCATGTCATTAGTCTTGGACTGACTTGTTTGGTGTGTGCACAACAGGCAATATTTTGCTTTCAGAGAACAAGAAAAATAGGTTTATTTGGGTTATGCTTATTAATTTGTGCAGTTATTCAGTGTCTGGTAAGTTAATGTTCAAGAAAAATATTAATTTTTATTTAAATGCTCTATTGTTTTATGTTAATGATTACTCATTTATTTCAGCCCTTTGTATTCAGGATGTCTCTATCAAAATAAACCTGCGTTTCTATGAAAATTGAAGCTTTTGTTTTTTGCAGCCCACATAAACTAAAACCCTGTTTATTTGGTCTGGGTTAGCCTTGGAGTTTGACATGCTTGCTCTTAAAACTTCACAGGGGTTCTGATTGACAGGCAAGATTGAGAACTACTGCTCTGAGCCAGCATATTTTAACAAGATGAGTGTGTGCTCACATAAAGAAAATAAATACTTCCCTCCACCCCAGTTCCAGAATTTTCTAATTGCTTTTATTTTAAAAATTATTCCTTACTAGAGGCCTGGTGCATGGATTCATGCACCAGTGGGGTCCCTTGGCCTGGCTTGTGCCCTCTTGCAATCTGGTACCCCTTGGGTGATGTCAGAGGCCTGGTGCATGAATTCGGCCGAATTCCTGCAGGCCAGCCTAGGGACCCCACCAGTGCATAAATCTGTGCACCAAGCCTTAGTATGCATATAAGATCTTTGGTTAATCTCTTCCCACCCTTCCCCTTCCTCCCTTCCCTCTGTTCCATGTTTCTGTGTTTGTGCTTTGAGTGTCTTCTCCCTAGTGGTCAGTGTGTGTCATGGCTACCTGTCAAACAGTAATTAGGCTTTTATATATACATAGATAATGATGATGATGAATTCCAGCTTTTTAAATTATCTAGTTGGAGGTATTAGTATGTCAATTTCATGAAAGAATATGACTCTTAATTCATCACAAATTTGACAGGAGGCCCTGGATGGATAGTTTAGTTGGTTAGAGCATCATCCTAATATGCTAAGGTTGCAAGGTCAATCCCTGGTCAGGATACATAAGAATTAACCAATGAGGTCCTGGCTGGGTAGCTCATATAGTGATCGCCAACCTTTCAACCTCATGGACCACCAATGGTTCATGGACCACTGATTGGCGACCATTGGTAGAGCATCATCCTGATAGCCAAGGTTGTAGGTTTGATTCCCAATCAGGACACATACAAGGAGAAACCATAAATGAACGCATAAATAAAGTGGGACAACAAATCAATGTTTCTCTCACTCTCAAAAAAATCCATTAAAAAATTAAAGAATACAAATATTATACACCACTGCCAGAATACTTCACTTGTGGTAAAAGGGGGAAAATATTCTCACTAATGCCAGCATCTCCTAAATTATCTAGCATTGATGACACTAAGAACTATCATCAGCTAAGCTCCCACCCCAGGCCTGACAAACTCCCTTGGACCACCAGAAATCCTACCCCAAATGCTGTCATTATTTGTGTATATCAGAACTTTGCCTCTAAAGACAACGTAAGGGTTTGGAGTCTGCTCTGCTAGTAAGAATATCAACGCATATTTTAATTAAGAGCCTGTCTAAATATGGAGCAATTACATGCCGTGGCAATAAAATTAAGCATTGTCACTGTCTATTCTTTAATAAGTTACAAGCATTTTATATTCAGTCTCCAATTTAGAATTCTAAGAAATATCCCTTTCATCTTTGTGAAATAGTCTTTTCATAATTTTTCTCACTCCATTTTCACTTCATAGACTATTTATAAGTGTGGTGAAAGTGTTAAACTAGCTCTAGAGGGTTTGGCTCAGAAGATAGAGTGTCAGCCTGTGGACTGAAGGGTCCCAGGTTCAATTCCAGTCATGCCCAGGTTGCGGGCTTGATCTCATTGTAGGGAGTGCAGGAGGCAGCCCATCAGTGATTCTCTCTTATCATTGATGCTTCTATCTCTCCCTCTCCCTTGCTCTCTGAAATCAATAATATATATATATATATATATATATATATATATATATATATATATATATATATTTAAAAAGTGTTAAAATAAAAATGGACATAAATAGTGAATAAACATTTTTAAAAAGGTGGAAGCCAAAAGGTTAGTCTATATCACCCATTATTGAATAACTAAAGGCCCGATGCATAAAATTTGTACACAGTGGGTGGGGGGGTGTCTCATCCTAGCCTGCACCCTCTCCAATCTGGGACCCCTTGAGGGATGTCTGACCACCCCTTTAGGCTCAATCCCACTGGGACTGCTGGCTCTCAACTGCTTGGTTGCCTCTGCCTGATTGCCCCTAACAGCTCTGCCTGCCAGCCTAATCACCCCCTAACCACTCCACGGCCAGTCTGACTGACACCTAACTGCTCCCCAGCCAGCCCGATTGCCCCTAACTGCCCTCTCCTGCCAGTCTGGTCACTCCTAACTGCCCTCCCCTGGCAGCCTGGTCACCCCTAACTGTCCTCCCCTTCAGGCCTGGTTGCCCCTAACAATCCTCCCCTATCAGCCTGGTCCCCCACAGCTGCCCTCCCCTGCAGGCCCGCCCCTCCCCACTGTCCTCCCCTGCAAGTCAGGTCCCCCCAAACTGCCCTCCCCTGCAGGCCTGGTCCCCCCCAAAATGCCTTCCCCTGCTGTCTTGGTCCCCCTCAACTGCCCTCCCCTGCAGGCCTGGTCCCCCCCTAACTGCCCTCCCCTGGCAGCCTGGTCACCCCCAACTGCCCTATCTTGCAGGCCTGGTCCCCCCAACTGCCCTCCCTTGCTGATCTGGTCTTCCCCAATTGTCCTCCTCTGCCCACCTAGTCACCCACAACTGCCCACAACTGCCCTCCCCTGCCAGCTATCTTGTGGCAGCCATCTTGTGTCCACATGGGGCAGCCATCTTTGACCACATGGGGGTGGCCATCTTATGTGTTGAAGTGATGGTAAATTTGCATATTACTCTTTAAAAGAGATGAAGCCTACAGGAATTTATCCAGGGGGTTCATGGAAGGTCTCATAGGGAAAAGTGTTCATGCCAGGAAGAGGTCACATTTTAAGATATGGACCATCAGATACAATAGAGGAAATAAATAGAGGAGACCTAACAAATAGATGGAGGCATCACCCAAATGCCAAATACCCAAGATTCAAATGTTTCACACTAACGTGTAAAGTGTGGCCCCCAGACCAGGAGCACATACATCACCTGGAGACTTGTTAGAAATGCCCCCTCCAGATCTACTCAGTCAGAAACTCTGGGGTGGGGCCCAGCCTAACCAGCCCTCCGGGGGATCTGAAGCATGCCCAAGTTTGAGAACCACTGTAGTACAAGTAACTGAAGGGTGGCCAGATACTTTTCTCTCAGGCTGTAAGAATCAAAACTTCTCTTCCTCACCCACCCAGTATAGTCTCATCTGGCTACCTCTCCTCGTTCTCTTAACAGCCTTCTCCTCTTCCCTTCCCTCCCTTCCCCCTCTCACACAGGTATACACACACACACACTCACACACACACACACACACACACACACACACACACACACACTTGCAACCAATAAACACCTGTATAGCATTTAAAAACAAACAAACAAACAAAACTGGAAACCAGCCCTTATTTTTCCTTTTCTTGGAGAATTTATTTCATAAAGTGTGCACAGGGCTGAGGCAGGAGGTAGAATTTAAATAATCCCTAATTAAGGAGGACAGCACCACCTCTTTATCACATTATACTGTTGTGTATTTACCCCTTACCGCTTTCGATACATTTGCATATAATGTTTCATAATTCAATTCATTTGTTTAAATAATTTTTTTAATTTTTACTTATTCAGAAGGAAATGTTTATTTTACAGATCACAGGGGCCTCCCAGTGGCAATAATGGGTAATTTCAGGCTCAGATTTTATTCCAGGAGCTTTGGGGGAAGGGTATCCAAACCCTTAGCTTTTCTCACCTCGATGGTAGACGCATATGACAGAATCAAAGCAAGCTTTTTATCTGAGGTAGATTATATCAGCAGCCAAGCTGAATTTTCCTCAGATGTTGGATTCCACTTTGGCCCTTATCACACTCCAAATGCAGTCACTTGCTTAGCAGAGATATCAGGCAGCAGGCTTCACATTCTGCTGGTGAAGGTAAAGTCAACCAGGAATGCATACAATAGAAAGACTATTAGAGAAACTTATCTTGTGATTTCTCTTCCTCAATAACCTTGTGGTTTTTCTCCCTAGAATTTCTATTCCTACCTTCCTGGCTTTGAACTTGTGACTGCCCAGGGTAGCCGTGTCCCACCAGAAGTTTTAGATATATCATTTCCCCCTCCTCTTGATTCTGGAACATTCTGTGGCTACTCTAGCTCACAACGCTCTTCAATGGCAATTGGCATAGTCAGTCCTCTGAGCTTGGCCCTCACATGACAGCTCTGACAGCTTGTCCTCCTCTGACATCATGAAAGCAGGCTGAGCTGCCCACACTCAGCATCGGCTTACATCCTGTCACCTGTCCAGGCCTCCGGCCAAGGTTTGAGGGCTTAATCAGCAGTATCAACATCCCAGGATCAAGGTGTCTGTCATCTGAAGAACCTCAGGCTACGTTCTTCAGATGACAGGCCATTTGCACTTAGCCAATCACTTTGCTGCAGGCATGCTGGTGTTCCTCCAATCTCCTGGTCAGAGACCCATGATTCTCCGCTTTGGCTTCAGAAGGCTGCACTGCCTGAGTCAACACTGCCCTCTCCTTGAAAGGTTGCTGAAAGGTGGTTTCCGGGAACTGGTGTGCTCACATCAACCCAGGGCTTACCTTTGTGCTGATGCAGGGAGCTTGCCACCTAGTAACAAGCTTATAAACACTAGCATCATTCACTGATCGGATGATGTTTTAAAGTTCAACCCCACCCCTTGGCCTTTTCTGCTGAAGAGTCACCTGGGGACATGCTACACTTCCTTTGCTTCATTCTGCCTGAGCCATCTTGCAAGGAAAAGATCAACTTTTCCTTCGACCTCAGGATCCTTTGCACAAGAAAACCTTTTTTTTTACCCCCACACTGGCTATTTTAAGATCACTACATATCTTTAAATTAATTAACCTAATATTTACCCAATATTCCTTGCAAAGAAAAATGTATTTAAGTATTTGCTGGATATATACATACATCCACAAAATCATATTCTCCATGATATATTGTGAAAAGGAGTTCATGCAGGTTCATCTCGACAGTATTCCATTTACACAAGTTTGTGCTCAGGAGACAAAAAAAAAAAAGACAATATTCACTAAATTGGATTGCTCCAAATTAGCTAGAACAACCATAACATTTTTAGGATTTTTTGCAGGGCTCAGAGTGGAAAATGGACATGAGGCAGAACCCTGAAAAGAGCACAATTTTGGTACCATAGAGACTGAGGGTCCCATCTCACCCTACATACCACATACGTAAACTTGTGAAATCACTTACTCTTACTCAGTTACTTCATATGTAAGTTACACTAACACCTCTAGGATAGCCAACAGGATTCAGAGCTACAATATATATATATATAAATAGTGCTGAAAGCAGTGAGTATTCCATAACGGAGTTATTATTTTAGCAAGCTATGTGAGTAGTTTAAAAAACGTCACTCTTGGCTGTCTCTAAAGTGTCTTAGAGGTTGTCCCTTCTGCCCAGAATATGTCCTCTCTCTCCTCTCTTTATCTCTTTTGCCTAGTCACAGGTTACTTCTCCAGGAAGCTCTCACTAAATCCCTGGCTGTGGTTTAGGTTCCTTCCTATCATTCGCCCAACACACAGAAAAAGTGTTTATGCAGTGACTTCCCTGAATCTGAGCATTTGCACTAACCTTTGTCTCCAGAAGGACTGGCCCATCTACCTTATTCACTGTGTGTCTGTAGCCCTTGTTTGGCATATCATGGGTTCTCAATAAATGTTAGATAGATGAATGGATTGATGGATGGATGAGAACCATGAAATAATTTCCTGGAGAAGAAAAATATAATCTAAGGAAAGTAAAAGGTAGTTAAATTAGTTCTTTTGCATTTTTATAATTGCTGTTAAGCCTTTTTTAATTACCTTCATATGAAACCTGTACCCAACATCTCTAGTACTTTGGGTGCTCCCTCACCCCAAGAATGCTACACATTATTATTATCTGCTATATTTATTATAAAAATTATAGCATAAATTATAATCTTATATATTCCTCAATTCCTATTTTTAATATATGATTATAAATTGTTTATCATGTTTGAGACCCTTCTAATTCTTAAATTGACTACCTATTAATCACAGAGATCCTAAGGAAGGAGGAAATCCTTGATAGAAAAGTGTTAATAATTTACTAGCTGCAATCTGTACTTTTACCTCTGAACATCAGGTAGGTAAAAAACATTACTCATAGTTTTTAATCTAAGAATTTCTTACATTTTTATGGCTTGTTCTTTGGGCTTATTTATGATGGTTTGTGACAAAGAGACAACCTTTGCCATTATGATTTATACTGTTCCAACAAAGGAAATACAGAAAGTGATAAGAAACCCAAATTAAATCACGACACAAAAAATAAATTTTAAAAGCCAGTAAAGATAAGAGGCTGACTCATAATTTTAAATTAAAACAAAGAAGTGTATAGACTGTAGACAATGAAAATACAAAAAATTTCAAAACCTAGCATTTACCAAGTAAGTAATTTTCAGAAGCCTTATGCCCAGAATTTGTGGCATTATTAAATAATGCCTGGCTACTATAATATATTTTGAATGCCTTGTTTAAATCATACTTAGTTTGTACTTTTGTTTGGAAAACCAAATGATATTTTTGGTATAGTAAAGTGTTAGTGATTAGCAGTGATATTCAATGTTTTCCTATTTTTTTATTAATTCCATTTATAACAAAATCAACCTGAACATCTGTTTTCATTTTAGTGATACTTTTAAATTCCTTGATGGTTGAGTGCCAACTAAAACTTGATTGGATTTCAAGGAAAGACAATTGCCTTAGAAACAAAGAAATTAAGAGAGGAAAAAAACTCCAGTCTTTGAGCTTTGCCAATAAAAACACTGTTCATGATAGAGGCCAAAGGTTAGCTCAATAGTATAGGCAGTCAATGGTGTGTGCCCAGAAATCTAAATACACAGCTATTCACAATCTGGGTAAACACTAATGTTCAGTGCAGGAACTCTTAATAAAAGGAGTTAATATGACTACAGAATTAATTGATGCTAACTAAGCCACCAAAGACATAACTGTCCCATTAATATGACCACATAATTATACAGAACACTGTCTTTGATCTTGTGTGGATCTTGTGTGGAAGCAGAGCAAATATTGAAACCGAGCTTCCAAGTCAATATTCTAGACTTAATTTCACATGAGAAACTCAAAAATGCCAAAACTTGGATGTGGAAATCATTTGTGAACTATTTCCTGGCTTCATAAAGGAGATATAAAGAATGAGTTCCAAAAGGGGTCAATGGGGGGTGAGGGTAAAGGACATATGTAATATTTTTAATAATAAGGATTTTTTTAAATGAGTTCCACACACCAACACTCACAAATACCTATGGTTTTTAAATTTTGCTTTGCCATATCCCCCTACATTTTGTAAAAGTATTTTCCTGCTCCATTTTCAATTTTGTTTCTTATTATTAATATAATTTGGTGTGAAAAATGCAATATTTGACAATTTTTACTTTCTCCACATGCAGATTTCCATGAAAACTAAGCTAAAATGGAGTTGAATGAAGAGGTAGAGGATATTAATTTTCTCCTAAGCTCATCAATTTTATTGCCTAGCTGATCTACTAATGGTTGACTTTGTCTTTTATTTCTAAAACCCAAGGCACCAGATTATTTTTAAAATTAGTACATCAAAATCCTATCCAGTAGACATGTTCTATTTCCAAAGATATTCAGAAATCACGTATCTGCTCATATGCCAATGGCACTGCTTAAAACAAGTTGGGCATATTCTCTGTCCATAAAGACCAGGCGTTCACAGCAAGAACCAAGCTCCTGGAATCTAAGATTTAAAGGGAGATGGAGGAAATTCCATTCCATTGTTTTCCCTCATTTTTTTCTTTCAGAATAATGAGTGTACACCTTTGGCTCCAAATCTGTTAGGAAGTCACCCAATGCCATAATTTTTTATCCAAAAAGAGAACTGAATATAAGTAAAGAATGAAAACCAATTTTTTAAAATATATATATAGTAGGTAAATATTGTTACAAATAAAACAGGATATGTCAGAAAATTCTAATACAGAAGAATTTTATTCTAAGATAGCACTTAGTTTCCTAAAGTCATTTGATATAATCTGGAGCACAACACTGGGTATTACGTGTACTTAGAATTTACATGCAAATTTTAAGCAATAACTATACCACGATAACCTCTATTTAAACCTTGATAATTGGTATATTTATCCTTTTAGAAACTCAGAAAGTTACTGTAAGAATTGAATTGAGGTTTTCAGTAATAAGTTTAATTTCTCAAAAGAAGTCAGGTAAAGACAAAGTTCACAGCATAATTCTCTTGGATTAAAGTTGACAAATTAATTCTAACTATGGAAGAAACACTATGAGTTAGAAGAAGTCTACTCAAATTATATGTTTATAATAAATGGAATATAGAAAAGTGTGGATAAACTACAGCAAAAAGGTAAAAGTAGACAAGCACACAGAATGAAGTGAAACAGGCGGGGAACAATGTGTGTGGGTGGGTGTTAAACTTCGCAAATGAATGCTGTAAACAGAATACAACAATGGACATCGAACACCATGTTTGACAGATTGACACTTAGAGAAAGAGGAGCTGTTATGAACCATATGGTCCTAACACAGTCTTTGAAGTAAGGACACTTTATCCCACCTAAAAATAGCTTAGTAATGATATTCAAGCATTTTTAGGAGAGGAGCTATTTTTTTCTCTTGTTATCCCTAGATTCCTGCTGCTGCACTTAAAATACTCCTAGAGTCATTTGAGGCAACTTTGAGGCAACTTGGACCTCTAGGGACCAGTTCAAAATCACCATTGTAGAAAATACATACCTCAGAGTTAACAGATACTAATGTAACTTTTTTGGGGTCCCAGAATCTTGAAAAAAAAAATCTCAAATATAGGTATGTCTAATTTCTTAATGTTGGTCAATCTCAGAGATATTCTTCACTTCACTCTTGTTTCATGAATGGGCTTTACACACCATTTCTAAGTTGATGCCTCTAATTTGATGCCCAGTAGCTCGGACCGACATTTCAGAGTTAGCCTTGACTCCTCTCTCTTCTCACATGCATATTCAATATGATGGAAAGTTCTATTGGCTCTAGCTTCCAAACACATCTAAACCTGACCATTTTTCACCACTTCCAT